>NC_091977.1:251807233-252124955 GCF_044704955.1 Pristiophorus japonicus | reverse complement strand
GGGGGAGAGCGGGCGAGGGAGCGAGGGGGAGAGCGGGCGAGGGAGCGAGGGGGAGAGCGGGCGAGGGAGGGAGCGGGAGAGCGGGCGAGGGGGAGAGCGGGCGAGGGAGGGAGGTGGAGAGCGGGCGAGGGAGGGAGGGGGAGAGAGAGAGGGAGGAGAGAGAGAGGGGGGAGAGAGAGAGGGTGAGAGCGGGCGAGGGAGGGAGGGTGAGAGCGGGCGAGGGAGGGAGGGTGAGAGCGGGCGAGGGAGGGAGGGTGAGAGCGGGCGAGGGAGCGAGGGTGAGAGCGGGCGAGGGAGCGAGGGTGAGAGCGGGCGAGGGAGAGAGCGGGCGAGGGGGGGGGGAGAGCGGGCGAGGGAGGGAGGGGGAGAGCGGGCGAGGGAGGGACGGGGAGATCGGGCGAGGGAGGAGGGGGAGAGCGGGCGAGGGAGGAGGGGGAGAGCGGGCAAAGTAGGGAGGGGGAGAGCGGGCGAGGGAGGGAGGGGGAGAGCGGGCGAGGGAGGGAGGGGGAGAGTGAAGGAGCGAGGGAGGGGCAGAGTGAAGGAGCGAGGGAGGGGCAGAGTGAATGAGCGAGGGAGAGGGAGTGTGAAGGAGCGAGGGAGGGGGAGAGTGAAGGAGCGAGGCGTGGGGATATTGGAGGAGTGAGGGAGGAGCAGAGTGGAGGAATGAGGGAGGGGCAGAGTGGAGAAGTGAGGGAGGGCGAGGGACAGGGAGAGGGAGGGGGAGTGAGGGAGGAGGAGGGGAGGGATATGAAGGGGGGGAGAAGGTGAGCGAGGGTGAGGGAAGGAGAGAGCGGGCAAGGGAGGGGGAGAGCGGGCGAGGGAGGGGAGAGCAGGCGAGGGAGGGGGAGGGGGAGGGTGGGCGTCAGGGAGGAAGTGGGAGTGTGACGGCCAGGGTGGAAGTGGGAGAGTGAGGGTCAGGGGGAGTGGGAGAGTGAGGGTCAGGGGGAGTGGGAGAGTGAGGGAGGGGGCAGTGGGAGAGGGGGAGTGGGAGAGCGAGGGAGGGGGAGTGGGAGAGCGGGCGAGGGAGGGGGTGAGGGAAGGGATGAGAGGGCGAGGGAGGGGGAGCGTGGGCGTCAGGGAGGAAGTGGGAGAGTGACGGCCAGGGAGGGAGTGGGAGAGTGACGGCCAGGGAGGGAGTCGGAGAGTGAGGGTCAGGGGGAGTGGGAGAGTGAGGGTCAGGGGGCAGTGGGAGAGCGAGGGACGGGGCAGTGGGAGAGCGAGGGATGGAGGGGGAGAGCGAGGGAGGGAGAGAGCGAGGGAGGGAGGGAGAGAGGGTGAGAGCGGGTGGGGGAGGGAGGGAGGAAGAGAGGGGGAGAGTGGGTGAGACAGGGAGGGAGGAAGGGAGGGTGAGAGTGGGTGAGGGAGGGAGGAAGGGAAGTGGAGAGTGGGTGAGGGAGGGAGGGAGCAAGTGGGTGAGGGAGGGAGGGAGCGAGGGGAGGGAGGGGGAAGAGTGGGGGAGGGAGGGGGGGGAAGAGTGGGGGAGGGAGGGGGGGGAAGAGTGGGGGAGGGAGGGGGGGGAAGAGTGGGGGAGGGAGGGGGGAAAGAGTGGGGGAGGGAGGGGGGAAAGAGTGGGGGAGGGAGGGGGGAAAGAGTGGGGGAGGGAGGGGGGAAAGAGTGGGGGAGGGAGGGGGGAAAGAGTGGGGGAGGGAGGGAGGAAAGAGTGGGGGAGGGAGGGGGGAAAGAGTGGGGGAGGGAGGGGGAAAGAGTGGGGGAGGGAGGGGGAAAGAGTGGGGGAGGGAGGGGGGAAAGTGTGGGGGAGGGAGGGGGGAAAGAGTGGGGGAGGGAGGGGGGAAAGAGTGGGGGAGGGAGTGGGGGAGGGAGGGGGGGAAGAGTGGGGGAGGGAGGGGGGGAAGAGTGGGGGAGGGAGGGGGGGAAGAGTGGGGGAGGGAGGGGGGGAAGAGTGGGGGAGGGAGGGGGGGAAGAGTGGGGGAGGGAGGGGGGAAGAGTGGGGGAGGGAGGGGGGAAGAGTGGGGGAGGGAGGGGGGGAAGAGTGGGGGAGGGAGGGGGGAAGAGTGGGGGAGGGAGGGGGGGAAGAGTGGGGGAGGGAGGGGGGGAAGAGTGGGGGAGGGAGGGGGGGAAGAGTGGGGGAGGGAGGGGGGGAAGAGTGGGGGAGGGAGGGGGGGAAGAGTGGGGGAGGGAGGGGGGGAAGAGTGGGGGAGGGAGGGGGGGAAGAGTGGGGGAGGGAGGGGGGGAAGAGTGGGGGAGGGAGGGGGGGAAGAGTGGGGGAGGGAGGGGGGAAGAGTGGGGGAGGGAGGGGGGGAAGAGTGGGGGAGGGAGGGGGGGAAGAGTGGGGGAGGGAGGGGGGGAAGAGTGGGGGAGGGAGGGGGGGAAGAGTGGGGGAGGGAGGGGGGGAAGAGTGGGGGAGGGAGGGGGGAAGAGTGGGGGAGGGAGGGGGGGAAGAGTGGGGGAGGGAGGGGGGGAAGAGTGGGGGAGGGAGGGGGGGGAAGAGTGGGGGAGGGAGGGGGGGGAAGAGTGGGGGAGGGAGGGGGGGGAAGAGTGGGGGAGGGAGGGGGGGGAAGAGTGGGGGAGGGAGGGGGGGGAAGAGTGGGTGAGGGAGGGGGGGGGAAGAGTGGGGGAGGGAGGGGGGGGAAGAGTGGGGGAGGGAGGGGGGGGAAGAGTGGGGGAGGGAGGGGGGGGAAGATTGGGGGAGGGAGGGGGGGAGTGGGGGAGTGGGGGAGGGAGGGGGGAGTGGGGGAGGGAGGGGGGAGTGGGGGAGGGAGGGGGAGAGTGGGAGAGGGAGGCGGCGAGTGGGGGAGGCATGGGGAGAGTGGGGTGAGAAGAGCGTGGGTGAGTGAGTGAGGGAGGGGCAGAGTGCGCGAGGGAGAGGGAGCGTGAGCGAGGGAGGGGAATAGTGGACGAGTGAGTGAGGGACAGGGAGAGTGAGGGAGTGAGAGTGATGGAGTGAGGGTGAGAGTGATGGAGTGAGGGTGAGAGTGATGGAGTGAGGGTGAGAGTGATGGAGTGAGGGTGAGAGTGATGGAGTGAGGGTGAGAGTGATGGAGTGAGGGTGAGAGTGATGGAGTGAGGGTGAGAGTGATGGAGTGAGGGTGAGAGTGATGGAGTGAGGGTGAGAGTGATGGAGTGAGTGTGAGAGTGATGGAGTGAGGGTGAGAGTGATGGAGTGAGGGTAGGAGGGGGAGAAGGAGGGGGAGGTTTGGCGAAGGAGGGGGAGGTTTGGCGAAGGAGGGGGAGGTTTGGCGAAGGAGGGTGGGTGTGGGCGGGCAAGGAAGGGGGAGAGTGAAGGAGCGAGGGAGGGGAACACCGGGCGAGGGAGGGGGAGAGTGAAGGGGCGAGGGAGGGGGAGAGTGAAGGGGCGAGGGAGGGGTAAGTGAAGGAGAGAGGGTGGAGGAGAATGGAGAAGAGTGGTGGAGGCGTGGGAATATTGGAGGAGTGGGGGGGGGAGAGTGGAGGAGTGAGGGAGGGCAAAGGACAGGGAGCGAGAGGGAGGGAGGAGGAGAGGGAGGGAGAGGGGGATGGAGAGGGAGATGGTGGGGGGACAGGGTGAGCGAGGGTGAGAGAAGGGGAGAGTGGGCGAGGGCGAGGGAGGGGGAGCAGGTGAGAGGGCGAGCGTGGGAGTCAGGAAGGAAGTGGGAGAGTATGGGAGGGGGAGAGGGAAGGTGAGTAGAAGTGAGTGAGGTGAGGGAAAGTGAGGGAAGGTGAGTGAACGTGGGAGAGCGGCCCGCCCCCTGGAGCAGCGCTGACAGGCGGGGCCGGGGAGGTGCGAGTCCCAGAGCACAGTGTGAGCAGGGCAGTGAGTGAGTGCGGTGGAGCGGGGATTCTTTGGAGCGCTGCCGCTGTGTGAGCGGTGCGGCCGGCCATGGCCCGCTGGCTGCGGGAGTATTTCAGTGTGGGGAAGCACAAGGCTGCGAGCCCGCCACCCCCCGCCCAGTGCAGCCGGAGGAAGGCGGGCGGGGAGCCGGAGCGGGCGGAGAGCGAGCTGGTGCGGGCCCACCGGCTGCAGAGGGAGCGGGACTTTGAGGACCCTTACAGCAGCGGGCCGGGCTCGTCCTTGCGCCGGCTCCGAGCGCTGTGCCAGGAGCTGCCCGACGACAGGCGGCTGGCCGCCGGAGCTCCGCCACTCCTCTACCGCAGCAGCAGCGAGCGCAGAGCTGGCTGGGCGGCCAGTGCCAGGTACAGTTCCCTCAAACACCGGCTCATCAAGGTGCAGGGTAGCCCGGGGTCCGGGAACCCCGGCTGCAGCAAAGCGCAGCCAGCCCCGGACTGCAAACTCCAGCCAGCCCCGGACTGCAAACTCCAGCCAGTCCCGAACAGCCAAGTGCAACCAGCCCCGGACAGCATCGCCAAGCCAGAGAAAGTAAGTGCACTTTTCAATCTAACAGGCCATTTCCTGAAAACTCACTGATTTCATTCTTTCTGCACCACAGTTACCTCTGAACACCTCCACCGCGCAACACACACACATTGCCCAAACTCTCCAGTAAGTGCAGAGTGCAACACAAGCTGTGCCTTCATTTACTCTCCCTACAACTCGCTGAAAACAGTCCAAACTATGTGCAATTACAGTGCCGTGGACTTCCTGTAAGTCCTCAGCAGTCAATCACGTGTTAAGCTGTTTAATTTGGCAGGTGTAAACAGATTTTGTGCCAGAAATTCTTCTCTATCCCTCCCCCTCGTATTTTTTCCCCCATGTGCTCCTGAACCAATATTTACTGATTCACATCAGTGCCCCGAGTGTTGGAACGGCAGAGAGGGAGCAGAGCCGGACTGTGCTGGTGCGAGTGCTCCGCTCCAGTTCCGATCGTATTGTAGCTCTTCAGGATTTGAAACATTTGGCAACAGAGATGCAGATTTTTCACAGCAGCAATGGATTAGTTGGTTTTGCTTGGTGTTGAGAAATTGTGAATGGACTCGGAACCGCGACAAGCCCCTGTCCTTTGGGACTGGTATTTGTTGTTTGAAGCTTCCCAGAGCGGTAATCCTACACGTGTGACTAATGACTGACACCAACCCCAGCCTGAACTGAAATAACACGTCCCAAAGTACTGCACAGGAGGGGAGGGAGAGTGAACGATCCCGCGTATGATGCGGGGGTGGGGGCGCGATCCCATCTGTGTGGTGGGTTTTGGCGGATGGGGGTAGTCCACACTGTAGGACACATTAATCATCTCTTGTGGTTTTGCCTATTTTATTGAAACTGGGTGCATGGATAAACATTGAGAGGAGGACAATATAGTTCTTACAGCATTATGTGTTTAATTTGCACTGTGGTTCATTGAAATTGCACTTTAGTCGTGCCAATCAAAAGCCACCCACTTGAGTTTCACTTGGCAGCCTTTCCTCCTGCAGCTTGGGAAATTAACTGAGATCGGTGACTCCCTTACTGGGAATTGGAAATATGTTTTCAGTATTTGCTTTCATAGAATCATAGAAATTTACAGCATGGAAGGAGGCAATTTCAGCCATCTATCCGGGCCAGTCAACAAAGAGCTATCCAGCCTAATCCCACTTTTCAGCTCTTGGTCGGTAACCCTGCAGGTTACGACACTTCAAATACACATCCAAGTACCCTTTAAATGTGGTGAGGGTTTCTGCCTCTACCACCCTTTCAGGCAGTGAGTTCCAGACCCCACCACGCTCTGGGTGAAGAAATTTCCCTTCAAATCTCCTCTAAACCTTCTAACAATTACTTTAAAGCTATGCCCCCTGGTTGAGGACCCCTCTGCTAAGTGAAATAGGTCTTGTCATGTATTCAACCAGCAATGTAACCCATGTATAATCTGAACTAAGTTGTACACTGTGAGAACACTGACCACTAGGTGGTGAACTTGTGGGAGACACTCCTAACCTGGACCTTCAAATATAAAAGGGGAAGCTCCACCCACTTCCAGCACTTGATTGCAAAGGAATAAAGGACAGGTCACAGACTGACCTCTCAAGCATGGGCCTCGTGTGCATTTATACTGTATAGTAAGGACGTATCAATGGCGACGAGAAACTGGGATTTAAACTACGCGAGCATGGCCACTAGCAGAACAGACGAGAGGTACTGTGTTAAGGAATGGTTGGGACAAAGATTCAAAATTGTTAAAGCAGCACACAGTTCTCCAGGCAGACAAGGGCAATCGGGCATGCCCTAACATGTAGTCGAACCCAGAAGGGGAGTTTGACAGACAATGGCAAGCTGAACGGCGATTCACGCCATTGCAAGGGATAATGGGGCCATCAACACCTGTTAATGGCGCACTCAAGGACAATAACAGGGGCAGTCAGGGACGATCGACTGGTGAGGGACCTTTTGTTTCCAACAACAGCTCATGTTGGAGGCGTGGGGGCACACACTCAGCCGGAGTTTGCAGAGATGAGCAAAATACCTGCAGAAATTGCAGAAATGAATGCTGGGGGAAATTACTGGAAGCTGAAGTTCAGCGAGTTCATGTGGAGCACGTATACAGTTCATACACCAGGACGCCACTGATAATGATGAAAGTGCTCCTCAATGGCTCCCAGTATCAATGGAGCTAGACACTGGGGCCAGCCAGTCCTTGATGGGTATCAAACAGTTCGAAAAGTTGTGGACGTCCAAGGCCAGGAGGCCAAAATTATCGCCGATTGACGCACAGCTACGAACTTACACAAAGGAGATCATTCCGGTGCTAGGCAGCGCCATGGAAGTCGTGACCCACAAAGATTCGGAGAACAGGTTGCCACTCTGGATTGTCCCGGGGGATGGTCCTGCACGACTGGGGAGGAGTTGGCTTGCTGTCATGAACTGGAAATGGGGCGATGTCAATGTAATTTCCTCTGTGGAGCTAGTATCATGCTCACAAATCCTGGACAAATTTGACTCATTATTTCAACCCGGCATTGGCACTTTCATGGGGGTTAAGGTAGTGATTCACATAAACCCGGACGCCAGGCCAGTACACCACAAGGCCAGGGCGGTGCCGTACATGATGCGGAAAAAGATAGAAGGCGAATTGGACTGCCTGCTGAGGGAAGGCATCATCTCGCCAGTTGAATTCAGTGACTGGGCGAGCCCGATTGTGCCGGTGCTCAAGGCGGATGGGTCGGTCAGGATATGTGGTGATTACAAGGCCACCATCAATCGGGTGTCACTCCAAGACCAGTACCCACTACCGAGAGCGGAGGACCTCTTTGCGACGCTATCCGGTGGCAAACTTTTTTCAAAATTGGACCTGACCTCAGCTTACATGTCCCAGGAACTGGTGAGTGAGTCAAAGAAGCTGACCACCATCACGACACACAAGGGGTTGTTTGAGTACAACAGAGGTCCGTTCGGGATTCGCTCAGCCGCCGCGATCTTCCAACGAAATATGGAAAGCCTCCTCAAGTTGATTCTAGGGACGGTGGTTTTTCAGGATGACATCCTCATCACAGGTTACGATACTGAAGAACACCTCCACAACCTGGAGGAGGTGCTACGCAGACTGGACCGGGTAGGGCTGCGACTGAAAAAGGCGAAGTGTGTCTTCCTAGCTCCAGAGGTAGAATTCCTGGGGATGAGGGTAGCAGCAGACGGGATCAGCACGACTGCGTCCAAGACGGAAGCGATCCAGAGAGCACCTAGACCCCGTAACACGACGGAGCTGCGCTCGTTCCTGGGGCTCCTAAACTATTTTGGTAACTTTCTTCCCAAATTGAGCACGCTGTGAGAGCCGCTACACGTGCTCCTACGCAAAGGTCGTGAATGGGTCTGGGGGGACAGCCAGGAAAGGGCTTTTAATAGAGCACGCAATGTGTTATGCTCCAACAATCTGTTAACACTATATAACCCATGTAAGAATCTTGTGTCAACGTGCGATGCGTCGTCCTATGGTGTCTGGTATGTGTTGCAGCATGTCAATGCCAAGGGTCAGTTACAGCCGGTAGCTTATGCCTCCAGAAGTTTGTCCCAGGCAGAAAGCGGCTACGGGATGATAGAAAAGGAGGCGCTCGCATGTGTATATGCGGTAAAGAAAATGCACCAGTACCTGTTTGGCAGGAAATTTGAGCTGGAGACAGATCACAAACCCCTAACGTCCCTTTTGGCTGACAACAAGGCCATAAATGCAAACGCATCGGCCCGCATACAGAGGTGGGCACTCACGTTAGCCGCTTATGACTACACAATTCGGCACAGACCGGGCACCGAAAACTGTGCCGATGCACTCAGCAGGCTCCCACTAGCCACCACTGAGGGGGCTACAGAGCATGCTGCTGAGATGGTCATGGCTGTTGAAGCTTTCAGAAGCGAAGGCTCACCCGTGACAGCCTGTCAGATTAAAGTCTGGACAAATAGAGACCCGCTATTGTGTCTCGTCAAGAAATATGTCGTGAATGGGGACTGGGCAGCCACGTACAGGGCATGCCCTGAGGAATTTAAACCATTTCACAGGCGCAGGGATGAACTCTCGATTCAGGCCGATTGCCTACTGTGGGGAAACCGCGTAGTCATGCCCCAGATGGGCAGCGAGGTGTTCATCAGAGAACTCTACAATGAGCACCCGGGCATTGTCATAATGAAGGCAATTGCCAGGTCACACGTTTGGTGGCCAGAGACAGACGCAGATCTGGAACTTTGTGTTTGCAGGTGCAACACGTGTGCCCAGCTGGGCAATGCACCCAGGGAAGCCCCCCTTAGCCCCTGGCCATGGCCCGCCAAGCCTTGGTCACGCATCCATGTGGACTACGCAGGTCCTTTCATGGGGAAAATGTTTTGGGTTGTAGTAGACGCCTACTCCAAATGGATCGAGTGTGACATTTTAAATTCAAGCACGTCATCTGCCATGGTAGAAAGTCTACGGGCAATGTTTGCCGCCCATGGTCTACTGGACACCTTCGTCAGCCACAATGGCCCGTGCTTCACAAGCACTGAATTCCAGGACTTCATGGCAGGCAATGGAATTAACCTTGTCAGAATGGCACCGTTCAAGCCGGCCTCAAATGGCAGAATGAACAGTGCAGTTAATCAAACAGGGGATGCTCAGAATCTAAGGGGGTTCCCTACAAAGCCGCTTATCACGCTTCCTGTTGGCCTACAGATCCCGACCACACTCGCTCTCAGGGGTTCCACCCGCAGAGCTGCTAATGAAAAGGACGCTCAAGACCCGGTTATCCCTTGTATACCCCACCATGAAAGAAATTGTCGAGAACAGGCGCCAGTCACAATATGACTACCATGACAGGAATGAGAGGGCGTGATGTATTGATGTAAATGATCCTGTTTTTGTCCTCGACTATACTGCAGGGCCCAAATGGCTCGCAGGCACTGTGATTACCAAAGAGGGAAATAGGATTCTGGCAGTTAAACTTACCAATGGACAAATCTGCCGCAAACATGTGGATCAAACAAAAAGGAGGTTCAGCAACCCCATAGAAGAAGCAGAGGAAGAACACAATATAGAGTTCACTCCTCCACAGGTGACCGAACACCGGGACCAAAGGGAGGAGAACCCAGTCACTGTGGGCAGTCCGGATAGGCCTGAGGCACCGCAAACAGCAGACACTCAGGCCGGAGCCCCAACTCGGGCACTCTACAAGAGAGCGTAAACCACCAGAGAGACTCAACCACCAGAGAGACTCAACCTGTGATCCCAATAAGACTTTGGGGGGGTGGGGGGGGGGAAAGAGAGAATGTCATGTATTCAACCAGCAATGTAACCCATGTATAAACTGACCTAAGTTGTACACTGTGAGAACACTGACCACTAGGTGGTGAACTTGTGGGAGACACTCCTAACCTGGACCTTCAGATATAAAAGGGGAAGCTCCACCCACTTCCTGCACTTGAGTGCTAAGGAATAAAGGACAGGACACAGACTGACCTCTCCAGCATGGGCCTCGTGTGCATTTATACTGTAAAGTAAGGATGTATCAGGTCTGTCCTATCCAGACCTCTCATAATTTTATACACTTCAGTAAGGTCTCCCCTCAGTTGCCTCTGTTCCAAAGAAAACAAACCCAGCCTATTGAATCTTTCCTCCTGGCTAAAATTGGCCAGTCCAGGCAACATCCTCGTAAATCTCCTCTGGACCCTCTCTAGTACAATCACATCTTTCCTGTATGTGGTGACCAGAACTGCACACAGCTGTGGCCTAATTAGTGTTTTACACCATTCAAGAATAACCCCCCTGCTCTTGTACTTTAATAAAGGCAAGCATTCCGTATGCCTTCTTAACCACCTTATCTACCTGGCCTGCTAACTTCAGGGATCTGTGGACCTGCACTCCAAGGTCCCTTTGTTCCACTACATTTCTCAATGTCGTACCATTTAATGTGTATTCCCTTTCCTTGTTGGCCCTCCCCAAATGCATTACCTCACTTTTCCAGATTGAATTCCATTTGCCCACCTGACCAGCTCATTGGGAAAGGAAAAGACAGTAGAAAGATATCAATGTGTCATAAGAGTTATCAAACTTAAACTCGTGCTGTGGCTAATTTATATGGAGATATTTAGTAGTTAAGAGACCAGTGGGATATTACAGGCTAAGCAATGACCAACAATCAATTCCTCCTACAAATTAAAAAAATCTAAATGTGTGGTATAAACACCAGTACAGTTTGGGAAAATAAATATTGCCCATGTGCACAGTAAGATTTTGCCAGTATGCAGTCTAGAAATAAATTTCTCTTTACACCAAAATGCAGTTTATTTTCTTAAGAGCCTAATGCTGCTCCTGCTACGTAGTAACCAGAAAAGGCTACTTTATTAGATGCTAATCTAAAACATAAGGAGTGCCTGTTTTTCCAGAGAACTTTGTTCCTTGAACAGACTCATCTTTTTAAAAAAAACAAGCAGATGGACAGGAGCAGTATAAAAAGCATGGTGGCAGTATATCTGTTGAATGTGAGTGTGACACCATGGGCAAGCAATTGTGAAGTTAAAGGACATTATGTAACATCATCATGATTGCAGTTCGTGCCATGAACTCGATTTTTACTGGGGTGGTGGGGGTGAGTTTGGCATGGGTGGGGATCCGGGAGGGAAATCCCCACGGTGGGGGGGAGGAATCAGCCTCTGGGCTAGGCTATTTTGCCTCTTCCATCCCCCTCCCCGCGGGCCTCATTTAAATGTCGCCTGCCCCAAATCATCAGGACTAACATCGGGGCCACTGGGTGGGAGCAGGAAATTGGCTCAGGAGCCTTGGGACGTTGGGGACCCAAAGGAACAGTCCTCGGCATTATCCCAGCGCTGGACAAGGGCTTTGGCAACTGATGTCAGAGCGTAGAGGGAGGGGCAAGAATGGGGAGGCCCAAACACTCCTTGCAGGGCCTGGGGGGAACACTTCTCTTCCTGACCCTCCTAATTTTACTAAGTTTGCCTGGGCCTCCTTCCATTGCGGTTCAGCTGTCATGTTGCAGACAGTATGGGCATCCCCCTGACTCAATGAGGGAGTTAGATATGGTCCTTACGGCTAAAGGGATCAAGGGGTATGGAGAGAAAGCAGGAAAGGGGTACTAAAGTGAATGATCAGCCGTGATCTTATTGAATGATGGTGCAGGCTTGAAGGCTGAATGGCCTACTCCTGCACCTATTTTATATGTTTCTATGTTTCCTGTCTGCCAACCAGTTCTCTATCCACGTCAATACATTACCCCCAATACATTGTGCCTTAATTTTGTACACTAATCTCCTGTGTGGGACCTTGTCAAAAGCCTTTTGAAAGTCCAAATACACCACATCCACTGGAACTCCCTTGTCCAATCTCTTAGTTCCATCCACAAAAAAGCTCTAGAAGATTTGTCAATCATGATTTCCTTTTCATAAATCTATGCTGACTTGGACCCATCCTGTCACTGCTTTCCAAATGCGCTGCTATTACATCTTTAATAATTGATTCCAGCATTTTCCCCACCACCGATGTCAGGCTAACCGGTTTATAATTCCCTGTTTTCTCTCTCCCTCCTTTTTTAAAAAGTGGGGTTACATTAGCTACCCTCCAATCCATAGGTACTGATTCAGAGTCCATGGAATTTTGGAAAATGACCACCAATGCATCCACTATTTCTAGGGCCACTTCCTTAAGTACTCTGGGATGCAGACTATCACGCCCTGGGGATTTAACAGCCTTCAGTCCCATCAGTTTCCCTAACACCATTTCCTGACTAATAACGATTTCCCTCAGTTCCTCCTTCCCGCTAGACTCTCGGTTCCCTAGTATTTTCGGGAGGTTATTCGTGTCTTCCTTAGTGAAGACAGAACCAAAGTATTTGTTCAATTGGTCTGCCATTTCCTTATTCCCCATTATGAATTCACCTGATTCTGACGGCAAGGGACCTACATTAGTCTTCACTAATCGTTTTCTCTTCACATATCTGTGAAAGCTTTTGCAGTCAGTTTTTATGTTCCCTGCAAGCTTACTCTCATACTCTATTTTCTCCCTCCTAATTAAACCCTTAGTCCTCCTCTGCTGAATTCTAAATTTCTCCCAGTCCTCAGGTTTTCTGCTTTTTCTGGCCAATTTATATGCCTCTTCCTTGGATTTAACACTATCCATAATTTACCTTGTTAGCCATGGCTGAGCCACCTTTCCTTTTTTATTTTTTACGCCAGATAGGGATGTACAACAGTTGTAATTCATCCATGTGATCTTTAAATGTCTGCCATTGCCTATCCACTGTCAACCCTTTAAGTATCATTTGCCAGTCTATCTTAACCAAATCATGTCTCATACCATCAAAGTTTCCTTTCTTTAAGTTCAGGACCCGAGTCTCTGAATTAACTGTGTCGCTCTCCATCTCTCATGAATTCTACCATATTATGGTCACTTTTCCCCAAGGGGCTATGCATGACCAGATTGCTAATTAATCCTCTCTCGTTACACAAGACCCAGTCAAGGTGGCCTGCTCTCTCGTTGGTTCCTCGACATATTGGTCTCGAAAACCATCCTTTATACACTCCAGGAAATCCTCCTCCACCACAATATTGCTACCAGTTTGGTTAGCCCAATCAATATGTAGGTTAAAATCACCTATGATAACTGCTGTACCCTTAATGCACGCGTTCCTAATTTCCTGTTTGATTCCATCCCCAACCTCCCTACTACTGTTTGGTGGTCTGTACACAACTCCCACTAACGTTTTCTGCCCTTTGATGTTTCGCAGCTCTACCCATACAGATTCCACATCATCCACGCTAAAGTCCTTTCTTACTCTTTAACCAGCAATGCTACCCCACCTCCTTTTCCTTCCTGTCTATCCTTCCTGAATATTGAATACCCCTGGATGTTGAGTTCCCAGCCTTGGTTACCCTGCTCCGTAATCCCAATTACGTTATATTCCATTAACAGCTATCTGCGCGGTTAATTCGTCCACCTTATTACGAGCGCCCACCTTATTGCGAGCGCCCACCTTATTATGAATGCTCTTCGCATTGAGACTCTGAGCCTTCAGGCTAGTTTTTTTAACACTCTTTGTTCTTTTAGAATTATGTGAAGTGCTTTGGGAAAATCCTGAGGTGCTATATAAATTCAAATGTTTGTCATTTATTACAGTTTTTGTACAAGTCTGCAATGAATTGGTTATAAATGTGTTTTTCTGGTTTTTGAGTTTATCAATGAATAATTGGGAATTGAGAATCTAAATATAATTGTGAAAAATCTCAACACCAAAGACCTTGATCATGTTATATTTACAACAGTATACATCATATTTTGATGGCGCCTAGTTTTGCTCTTCCCCACAAGTGGAAAAATCTCTACGTCTACCCTATCTAACCCTTCATAAATTTGAAGACATTTATCAGGTCACCCTTCTGTTTTCTCGAGTTATGGTTGTTAATGATACCGAGAGCATATACCTATCTGGAAGGAAAAGAGAAGGGTGACCTGATAAATGTCTCTTAAATTTATGAAGGGTTCGATAAGGTAGACGTAGAGAAGATGTTTCCACTTGTGGGGAAGAACAAAACTAGGGGCCATTAAAATATGATAGTCACAAATAAATCCAATCGGGAATTTAGGAGAAACTTCTTCACCCAGAGAGTGGTGAGAACGTGGAAATTGCTACCACAGGGAGCAGTTGAGGCAAATAGTATAGATGCATTTAAGGGGAAGCCAGATAAATACATTAGGGAGAAAGAAATACAAGGTTAGGATTAAATGAGGAGAAGTGGGAGGAGGCTCGTGTAGAGCATAGACCAGTTGAGCTGAATGGCCTGCTAACCTGACCTTTTCTTTAATTACACTTCCGATGAAAAAGTGGTATAAATAAATCGTGTGGTCGATTTGAAGGTAAATTATTGTTGGATGTTTTTTTAGATTGGCAGATGTTTGGTTTCTCAACAATTTTGAATTAGGTTTCTTTTTTCTGTAATTACCTCTTTTGCACTCATCCAATCTCTCTCTCCCTCTCTCTCACTCTTAAACCGACACATGGGGAGATTCTTTTCATCAATCGGTATGCTTGAAATATTTTTTTTAATTGCTACTAATGGGGGGTGGAGGGGTCAGGGAAATCACAGTCTTATGTGTTCTTCTTGTGGAATACTATCTAAGTACTTGACCCTATTAAAAACACATTTAGAAAAAATGATTTTTTAAGAATTTTTTTAAACATTTAATTTCAATTAATTTTAAATATGTGAGGGTTTATTATGCTGCGTTTCGGTGTTTTAGGGGGTTTTCTCATTGATAGTACTGGGAGCCCGTACAAACAGAGCTCCCATTTTTGTCGGTGAGAATGCTACATGGTGATTGGTGGTCCAGGCCCACATGACTTCAGTATGTACGAGCTGCGCCGATTTTGAGATGAGCGACTGGGAGACGTCATCAAAACCCTGGTCGCCGTTTTGGAGCGTGGGCAGGAACATCGGCGGGGCCCAGGTACAGAGGAGTGGGAAGGTCGGGGCGGATGAGCGGCGAGAGATCGTGGCGGAGGTGCGACAGATGAGGGTGCGGGGCCCAGAAGAGCCAAGGACCCAGGGGCAGCACGGGCCAGCCCACACTGTGATATGTGTGCGCACTAGGTCCTTGCAGTAGAGCAGGTCTCCAGTCGTCTTGGTTAATCCTTGCCACTGGACCAAGACCTAGCTCTGTCAAGCCTGTGTGGTGGTTGGTGTGCAACGGTCACCACACCTTAAAAAAAAAAAATCACGCACAGACATTTTCCACCCCCTCAGTTGGAGTTCAGGACTGGAACACTGGGTCCTTCATCGAAACATCGTGTAAGTAAGTCATCCTCGTTAGAGGGACCGCCGATGATGATGATGGTGTTGATGATGTTTATCTACTGTATTTTCCATGTAATATGCAAAGTCGGGCTGGGGTCCTCCTTTTTTGAATAATTTGTAAGCTATCATTAGCAATTATTTGTCTGTTATTTTTGATGTCATGCTGTGTGTCAGATGTGTAGAGGAAAGCTGCTAGATGTGTTGCCACTTGATTTGATGTCTGCATTGTTGTTTATTACCTGTAGAAAACGCAAACCCCTACAAATAAATTTCAGTTGTTCTGATAAACTTTTACTCAAGCACCCCTCTGTGGGGTCCTAATATGTGTATAGATTGGAGCAAATTGTTGCATATGTTGTATAAACGCTCTAGACAATCTTTTAGTAATGTTTAATGGAGAAGCATGCTTTCAGTAGATGATATATGGACTAGATTTTCCATGATTATGAATGAGTGACAAACTTAGTCAAATATATAAATAAATGGGCCATGTTGCAAGACTTCAGTTGAGTCAGAGGGGTTCTAATTACTTCTCAAACCATGAGTGAAGAACATCTTCTGATTCTCAGGATTGACTTCGAGCCCATAAATCATGTGCATATTATCTGTTGCCAATAATGAGGGTGACATGATACAAGGTGAGGTTTAGAAAAACAAATTGGCTTCTAACTGTCTCTGCCATAGCTGAGTTGTCATGAAATGCCCCAATCCAGACTCGGGACAACCTTCTGTGGACAGTATTACTGATAATATACCGTACAGATTCATGAAAATTGTGTCTCGATATGTGAACTAAATATAGAATTGTTGATGACGAATTAAAGAAACCATGGAGGCTGTATAAGGTGTATGTTTGAACTCCCCATCTGTTGTCATTTTTAAGCTTGTATTAATCAAATGGTTCTTGGGGGATATTGGCGCGGAATGTGCTGTCCTGATGACAGCAAAATGCCAGCGTTCACCATTATTCCGCCCTTGAAACTGACCGCAGCTTCAAGATTTGGCGCATGCGCTGCATAATGCGGAAATCCTGAATTTGCGGTCTGTCATTCACTGCTCCATTGGCTGCGCTGTGCCCGCCCCCCACCGTGCCCCCCCCCCCCCCCCCGCAGAGCAGGCAATCAGTGAAATCTCTCAAAGCAGGGAAACTGACGGAAACTTTAACTCTTCCGCAGTAATTACGCTGTTAAATTCCCCACTAAAGGCTAAACCCAAAGGGATTAGATATACCTTGGGTTTTAACAGCATATTGACTGCTAAGCAAAGGGCAAGGGCCTGAAACATTAATTTTGTGCAGTGTGAAATTTATCCACTTTAATAAAAATAAAACATTTTAAGAAAGTTTTATATTTAAAAAAATATATATATTTTTTCAGTTTGCTTATCTTTATTTCAGGTTTGCCTTTTTCCTTATGTAGGAGCCCCAATCTTCGTTTTTTTCTCTCTCTAACATTTTTTTAAAGTTAGAATTTTAAGAGCTTTACCCTCTTGCTGGTTGGCGGTCTGTGAGGATTCTGCATTTTGATTGGCTGCTCAGACAGCCTGTTGTCATCACAGCAGCTTACACTGAGATCGCCCACCAAACTGCACTGATTTGAATTAAACGTTGGAAAACCCAGAGATTGCAAGTAGTTTTATTCCCTCAATGCGACAGTAATTTTTTGTTGCAGGTTCAAGGAGAATAACTGAAATGTTTACTGTTTCTATAAGATGAACTGTGTGTGTGTCTGTGCATGTGTGTGTCTGCGTACTTGCATGCGCCTGTAATTTCAGAGGAGTTTCCCTGTTGTCTGCCACTGGGAAAATCATCACAAGAATCCTCAATCGTCTGCTCACAGTGGTTGAAGAGCTCCTCTCTGAGTCACAATGCGGATTCCGCCCACTCGGGCACAAAGTACATGATTTTCACCGCGCGACAAACCCAAGTTAAAATGTAGGGAGCAGCATCAACTTCTGTACATGGCCTTTTTTGATCTGACAAAGGCCTTTGACTCTGTCAACTGTGAGAGATTATGGAGTGTCCTTCTCAAATTCATCTGTCCTCAAAAATGCATCACCATCCTCCACCTGTTTCATGATGACATGCAAGACGTGATCCTTACCAACGGATCCACCACAGACCCAGTACAAGTGCAGACTGGGGTCAAGCAAGGCTGTCTCATTGTACCAAAGCTCTTTTCAATCTTTCTCGCTTCAATATTTCATCTCACCTTTAACAAACTCCCTGCCGGAGTGGAGTTAATCTACAGGACAAATGAGAAATTGTTCAACCCCCGATGCCTCCAGTCCAGAACCAAGGTTGTTCCAACCTCTGTCATTGAATTACAATATGCAGATGACGCTTGGGTTTGAGCACACTGAGGCCGAACTACAAACCTTCCTTCACTGAAGCGTATGAGAGACTGGGCCTTGCATTAAACATCCGAAAGACAAAGGTTCTTTACATAAGAACATAAATAGGAATATGCCATTTGGCCCCTCGAGCCTGCTCCACCATTCAATAAGATCATGACTGATCTGATCTTGGCCTCAAGTCCACTTCCCTGCCCGTTCCTTATAACCCTTGACTCCCTTATCGTTCAAACATTTGTGTCTCTTCGCCTTAAATATATTCAATGACTCAGCCTCCACAGCTCTCTGAGGTAGAGAATTCCAAAAATTCATGACCCTCAGAGAAGAAATTCCTCCTTATCATTGCTTTAAATGGGCGACCTCTTATTCTGAAACTATGCCCCCTAGTTCTATATTCCCCCATGAGGGGAAACATCCTCTGCATCTACCCTGTCAAGCCCCCTCAGAATCTTACACATTTCAATAAAGATCACCTCTCATTCTTCTAAACTCTAAATGAATATAGGCTCAACTTTCTGCATAAGACAACCCCTTCATTTCAGGAATCAACCTCATGAACCTTCTCTGAATTGCCTCCAATGCAATTATATCCCTCCTTAAATAAGGAGACCAAAACTGTACGTAGTACTCTAGATGTGGTCTCCCTAAAGCCCTGTAGAGTTGTAGCAGGACTTTATACTGTATCCCCCTCGCAATAAAGACCAACATTCCATTTGCCTTCCTAACTACTTGCTGTACCTGCATACTTACTTTTTGTGTTTCATATACGAGGACCCGCAGATCCCTCTGTACTGCAACATTTTGTAATCTGTTGCCAATTAAATAATCATTTGCTTTTTTATTTTTCCTATCAAAGTGGATACCTTCACCAACCTGCCCCTGCCGCACAGCACTGCCCCCTGATTATCAAAATCCATGATGAGACCTTGGTCAGTCTGGACCACTTTCCATTCCTTGGGAGCCTTCTGACACGATGGCAGACATCGATGACAAAAGTCCAACACCACTTTCAGTGTGCCAGTGCAGCCTTCGGTCGTCTGAAGAAAAGAGTCTTTGAAGACCAAAACCTCAAACCCAAACTCATGATTTACAGAGCAGCAGTGGTACCTGCACTTGTGTATGCTTCAGAGACATGGATAATGTACAGTAGGCATCTCAAGGCACTGGAGAAGTATCACCAATGGTGCCTATGCAAAATCCTGCAAATCCATTTGAAGGATAAGCGCACCAACGTCTGCGTTCTCTCTTAGGCCAGCATCGAGGCATTGACCATGCCCGATCAGCTCCGATGATTGGGCAGCATTGTCCGCATGCCCGATACAAGACTTCCGAAACAAGCACTCTACTCCGAGCTCTGTCACAGCAAGCGATTTCCAGGAGGGCAGAGAAAACGCTTCAAGGGTGTTCTCTAAACCTCCTTGGAAAAAATGTAACATCCTCATCAACTCTTGGGAATCGCTGGCCCAAGACCACTCAATTTGGAGGAGTAGCATTCGAGAAAGCGTCGAACACTTTGAGTCTCTGTCGGGAGCATGCGGAAGCCAAGTACAAACAGCGGAAGGAGCGTACGACAAACGAAGCACCCCACTCACCCGTACCTCCAATCACCATCTGCTCCATCAGTGACAGAGTCTGTAAATCCTGTATAGGACTCGGTAGTCACCTTAGAACCCATAATAGTGGTGTGGAAGCAAGTGCTCCTCGACTCTGGGGGACTACCGAAAAATAAGTCGTCTTTGTGTGTGTGTGTGTGTGTGTGTGTGTGTGTCTATGTGTGTGTGCGTTCGCGCGTGTATGTCTGTGCACGATGACGACTGCCAGCCCTCATTGTCTTGTCTCACCCTAAAAGTAGGGTCCCTGAGACCTGGGTGGTTTCTTTTTCTTTTGTCCTCCGTTTCCTGCCAGTTTTCTTTCCTTGCTGCCTCCTTTCCATAAGACCCGGGCAACACAATACTTTTGAAGTGTATTCACTGTTGTAATCTGTTTTACTATTGATGGAAAAGTATTGGCAAGGCCACCAGGAGAACTTATCTACTCTTCAAATAGTGTTGTGGGATCTTTTATCTTCTTCGTGTCTCATCCGAAAGACGGCCGCTCAGACAATGCAGCACTCCCTCAGTACTGCACTGAAGTGCCAGCCTAGATTATATGCTCAATCTCTGAAATGCGCCCTCTGGAGTGAAGCTATGACCATCTGACTCAGATGAGAGTACTACCACTGAGCCAAGGGTAACACTTGCTTTTTCTGATGACAACTGTGAATTACTTTCAACATGTTTTGCCTGGTTTGTGGGACAGATTTGAATAGTCAATCACCACCAGGGAATATTTCTTTTTTTCAACATCACTAAAACAGATTATCTGGTCATTATCACATTGCTGTTTGCGAAAGCTTGCTGTGCACAAATCAGCTGCCGTGTCTCCCACACTACTACAGTAGCTACACTTCAAAGGTAGTTCATTGGCTGTGGACCACTTTGGAACGACCTGAGGTGGTGAATGGCGCTATATATAAATGCACGTCTTTTTTTGTCTGAATCCTGATTTTTCTTTTCTTCGTTGCATTTTATTTGGTAGCGAGTACCATTACTGAACAGAGCAACCATCAACTTGTAAAGCTTTAGAGCACATTTTTACATATCTGATTAAGTGTGGCTGTTGGGTTTGCACAGTACTTATAAAGACATGCATTAACTCTTACAATATTGGTACATAAAATAAATTGAATGGAAGCTTGCAAGTTTCGGCAGCACAACCTCTTGAGGAATTAGGGTTATTTGTTGTCTGGGGCCTCTGGGGACAGAGGGATGGAAGTCTTTTAGTGGTTTCTGAGCTATTTGTGTGTGTGCGCTATCTAGTTCAGGGACATTGATATGGATGGTACTGCTTTGACTGAGACTTTCAACTCGACTGAGACTTTCAACTCAACTGAGACCAGGGATAGGATTAAGAACCTTTCTAGTCTCTGCGGTTCAGTACTACACTGATTAATTCAGTAACTGACTGAAACATCAAGGGATCCCACATTAATATTTGTAAGTGGTGCTACATGAAGTGAATTGATATTTAACAATTCTGCAGTATATGTAATATATTGAAATCTTCCATTTGCATGCTCTTCCTGTCTGAAACACCTTCCTTTTGCTTGGCACATTTTTGTCCCACTTTTCTGTTAGCCTATCACTTTTTATATTGCTGCGCCCACATTTCCAATGAACAACTGTGCCTGTAAATTGGTCATGCTGTAATTATACTCGCACCATTGGTGTTTATGGTGCCTCTGAAGAATCTCCCACCTTCTCCGCCGGTAGTACAGAGGAACCCATCCTCTAGACCCACTTCACCTGAAGACGACAGGTGGCTTGACTCCCTGAGGGTAATTTTCACCTCACAACTTTGGTGGTAAACTGGTGGAGCAGATTGGCCACCTGGTAAGGAACCTGCCTGTTTTCAATAGAAATGGAAATCTGATTGAGGGAGGTGGGGGGTGGGGTTCAGGATATGATGCGTTCACCGGCAACACATTGAAGATATAAATGAACCCCCCCTCTCTTCTTCACCCTCCCCCTGTGTGTGCAGCACTGTGGGCAATCGGCTAGTACTTTCTTAATTGAGTAATGCAATTAGATTATTAAATGGTGCATTAAAAGAAGTAAAATAACCTGATAAGGGAATAAGTTGAATAAAAGCCATGTTGCATGTCATGAATCATAGAAACTGCAGTGTGGAAAGCTCTAGGGAGTGAAGGTATAACACCAGAATTAGAGCAGTAGGCCATTCGGCCCCTTGGGCCTGCTTCGCCATTCAGTGAGATCATGGCTGATCTTCCACCTCAATTCCGCTTTCCTGCACAATCACCATATCCCTTGATTCCGTTAATATTCAAAAATCTATCTATCTCTGTCTTGAATATACTCAACGACTAAGCCTTCTCAGCTTCCTGGGGTCGAGAATTCCAAAGATTCAACACCCTCTGAGTGAAGAAATTGCTTCTCAACCACGTCCTAAATGGCCAACCCCTTATTCTGAGACTGTGACCCCTGGTTCATCATAGAATCATAGAAATGTACAGCATGGAAGGAGGCCATTTCGGCCCATTGTGTCCGTGCTGACCAACAAGAGTCTATCAGCCTAATTTCCAGTTTCCACTTTCCAGGTCTAGGTCAGTAGCTCTGCAGGTTACAGTACTTCAAGTGCACATCCAAGTACTTTTTATATGTGGTGAGGGTTTTTGCCTCTACCACCCTTTCAGGCAGTGAGTTCCAGACCCCCACAACCCTCTGCGTGAAGAAATTCCCCCTCAAATCCCCTTTAAACCTTCTACCAATTACTTTAAATCTATGCCCCCTGGTTGTTGACCCCTCTGCTAAGGGAAATAGGCCCTTTCTATCCACTATATCTAGGCCCCTCATAATTTTATACACCTCAATGAGGTCTCGCCTCAGCCTCCTCTGTTCCAAGAAAAACTAACCCAGTTTGCCCTCATAGCTAAGATTCTCCACTCCTGGCAACATCCTTGTAAATCTCCTCTGTACCTTCTCCAGTGCAATCACGTCCTTCCTGTAATGCAGTGACCAGAACTGCACGCAGTACTCCAGCTGTGGCCTACTGTAGGTGGAAGAGACTTCAAGGGGATATAGACAGGCTAAGTGAGTGGGAAAGAACATGACAAAAGGAATATAATGTGGAGAAATGTGAAATTATTCACTTTGGTAGGAAAAATAGAAAAACAGAGTATTTTTTAGATGGTGAGAGATTGGGAAATGTTGGTGTTCAGAGGGACCTGGGTGTCCTATTATCCCCTTGAAGTCTCTTTGCATCCTCCTCACAATTTACATTTCCACCTACATCAATAAACTTGGATATATTACATTTGGTCCCCTCATCCAAATCATTGATGTAGATTGTAAATAGCTGAGGCCCAAGCACTGATCCTTGCGGCAGTCACACTAGTTACAGTCTGCCAACCCGAAAATGGCTTGTTTATTCCTACTCTCTTGTTTTCTGTCTGTTAACCAATCCTCAATCTATGCTGGTACATTATCCGCAATCCCATGAGCCCTAATTTTGTTGAATAACGTCTTGTGTGACACCTTATCGAATGCCTTCTGAAAATTCAAATACACCTCATCCACTGATTCCCCCTTATCTATTCTGCTAGTTACAACCTCAAACAGATTTGTCAAACATGATTTCCCTTTCATAAATCTTTGTTGACTCTGTCCAATCCTATTATTATTTTCTAAGTGCCTTGTTACCACACCCTTAATAATAGATTCTAGCATTTTCTCTATTACTTGTATCAGACTAACTAGGTCTATAGGGCCCAAGTTTCCACATGATAAAAAACGGGCGCCCCTCCGAGCTGGGCGCCCGTTTTTCGTGCCTAAAACGGCGCCGGAAAAAAAACGAGCGATTCTGGAGCATTCTGCAGCTCCTTGTCTGCTTGGTGCGGCGCCCAGGGGGGCGGAGCCTACACTCGCGCCGATTTTGTAAGTGGGAGGGGGCGGGTACCATTTAAATTAGTTTTTTTCCTGCCGGCAACGCTGCACATGCGCGTTGGAGCGTTCGCGCATGCTCCGTGTGAAAAAAACATTGGCACTCGACCATTTTTGTAGTTCTTTGTAGCTGTTTAGTTTTTGAACATTTTTTAATAAAAGTACATTGCCATCAGCACAGAGGCTTCTTGTAGCAGTGAGAAGGCTGCAGGAAGCCTCAGAAAGTTGAGGCAGACGTTTCCCGACGACCTCCCCCTTTTGCCGTCGGGAAATGGCTCCTCAATTTCTGAGGCTTCCTGCAGCCTTCTCTCTTTCCCGCCAGCCGTCTAACGGCTCCCTCCCCCCCCCCCCCCCCCCGCGTTCGGTAGGCTCCCTCCCTCCCGCATTCGGTCAGCTCCCTTCTCCCCCCCCCCCCCCCCCCCCCCCCCCCCGCGTTCGGTCGGCTCCCTCCCCCCCGCGTTCGGTCGGCTCCCTCCCCCCCGCGTTCGGTCGGCTCCCTCCTCCCCGCGTTCGGTCGGCTCCCTCCCCCCCGCGTTCGGTCGGCTCCCTCCCTCCCGCGTTCGGTCGGCTCCCTCCCTCCCGCGTTCGGTCGGCTCCCTCCCTCCCGCGTTCGGTCGGCTCCCTCCCTCCCGCGTTCGGTCGGCTCCCTCCCTCCCGCGTTCGGTCGGCTCCCTCCCTCCCGCCCCCCCCCCCCGCGTTCGGTCGGCTCCCTCCCTCCCGCGTTCGGTCGGCTCCCTCCCTCCCGCGTTCGGTCGGCTCCCTCCCTACCTCCCCCCCCCGTGTTCGGTCGGCTCCATCCCTCCCGCGTTCGGTCGGCTCCATCCCTCCCGCGTTCGGTCGGCTCCCTCCCTACCTCCCCCCCCGCGTTCGGTCGGCTCCATCCCTCCCGCGTTCGGTCGGCTCCCTCCCTACCTCCCCCCCCGCGTTCGGTCGGCTCCATCCCTCCCGCGTTCGGTCGGCTCCCTCCCTACCTCCCCCCCCGCGTTCGGTCGGCTCCCTCCCTCCCGCGTTCGGTCGGCTCCCTCCCTCCCTCCCGCGTTCGGTCGGCTCCCTCCCTCCCGCGTTCGGTCGGCTCCATCCCTCCCGCGTTCGGTCGGCTCCCTCCCTCCCGCCCGCATTCGGTCGGCTCCCTCCCTACCTCCCCCCCCGCGTTCGGTCGGCTCCCTTCCCCCCCGCCTTCGGTCGGCTCCCTTCCCCCCCGCCTTCGGTCGGCTCCCTTCCCCCCCGCCTTCGGTCGGCTCCTTCCCCCCCGCCTTCGGTCGGCTCCTTCCCCCCCCGCGTTCGGTCGGCTCCCTCCCTACCTCCCGCCCGCATTCGGTCGGCCCCCTCCCCCCCCCCCCCGCGTTCGGTCGGCTCCCTCCCTCCCGCATTCGGTCGGCTCCCTCCCTCCCTCCCGCCCGCATTCGGTCGGCTCTCTCCCTCCCGCGTTCAGTCGGCTCTCTCCCTCCCGTGTTCGGTCGGCTCCCTTCCCTCCCCCCACCCCCGCGTTCATCGGTTCCCTTCTTCCCCCCCCCCCCCGGCGTTCGTCGGCTCCCTTCCCTTCCCTTCCCCCCCCCCCCCCCCCCCCGCGTTCGTCGGCTCCCTTCCCTTCCCTTCCTCCCCCCGCCCGCGTTCGGTCTGCTCCCTCGTTTTGTGAGGCTTGCTGCACCATTCTCCCTGGCTGAAGCACTTTCACACAGGTAGGAAGATGGTTTATTTAATCTTTTCTTTGCTTATAAATGTTTATTCAGGTTGGATTTATTTGTATAAGTATAAATAAGGATTTATTGTAGAATTTAATGAGTTCCCTTCCCCCCTCCCCCCCACCTCGTTCTGGACGCCTGATTTGTAACCTGCGCCTGATTTTTTAATGTGTAGAACAGGTTTTTTCAGTTCTACAAAAATCTTCACTTGCTCCATTCTACTTTAGTTTGGAGTACGTTTTCACTGTGGAAACTTTCAAATCAGGTGTCAGTGACCAGACACGCCCCCTTTTGAAGAAAAAATTCTGTTCCAAAGTAGAACTGTTCTACCTGACTAGAACTGCAGAAAAAAAAATGTGGTGAATTGCAAATTCTAAGATAGTCCGTTCTCCACCAGTTGCTCCTAAAAATCAGGCGCAAATCATGTGGAAACTTGGGCCCATAGTTCCCTGTTTTCTCTCTCTCTCTCTCTCTCTCTCTCTCTCTCCTTTCTTAAATGGCAAAGTTACATTTGCTATCTTCCAATCCGCAGGAACTGTTCTAGAATCTATGTAATTTTGGAAGATGACAACTAATGCATCCACTATATCTATAGCCACCTATTTCAAAACCCAGGATGTAGGTATCCGGTCCAGGGAATTTATCGTCTTTCAGTCCCATTAATTTCTCCAGTACTTTTTTTTTTTACTAATACTCATTTGTTTCAGTTCCTCATTCTCGCTAGACCCTTGGTTCTCCACTATTTTCGGGAAGTTTTTTGCATCTTCCGTGAAGACAAACATAAAATATTTTGTTTAATTTCTCTGCCATTTCCTTATTCCCCATTATAATTTCTCTTGTCTCAGCCTGTAGGAGACCCACATTTACTTTAGCTAATCTTTTCCTTTTTACGTACCTATAGAAGCTTTTGAAGTCTGTTTTCATATCTCCCACTGGTTTACTCTCATTCAATTTTCACTTTTCTTTATCAATTTTTTGGTCCTCCTTTGCTGAATTCTAAAATCCTCCCAATCCTCAGGCTTACTGCTCTTTTTGGCAACATTATAAGCCTCTTCCTTTGAACTAATACTATCTTTAATGTCTCTTGTTAGCCACGGTTGGACCACTTTTCCTGTGGATTTTTTGTGCCTTAAAGGAATATATGTTGGTTGTAATTTATGTATTCTTCAAATGCTAGCTATCGCTCATCTATCATCATACATTTTAATGTAGTTTCCCAATATACCTTAGCCAAATCGCCCCCATACCTACATAGTTTGCTTTGTTTAGATTTGAGACCCGAGGTTCGGATTTAACTAAATCACTTTCAAACTTAATATAAAATTCCATCATATTATGGTCATTCTTCCCTAAGAGCCCCTTTACTACAAGGTTATAAGTTAACCCTTTCTCATTGCACAATACTAGATCTAAAATAGCCTGTTCCCTAGTTGGTTCCTCTGCATACTGATCTATTTTGTACATTCCATGAATTCATCCTCCACACTATTACTGCAAATGTGGTTTGCCCAGTCTATATGTCGATTAAAATCCTCCATTATTACCCTTGTTACATGTTACATGAGGTAGTGTGGTGAGCGGAAGCTGTCAGGGAATTGCAAGGTTGTTGAAAAGAGCAGCAAATTGAGAAAAACCTAAAGGGAATGTGAAAATGGTAACAATGGAAAAGGTTATTTGCCAAAAACATTGGGTGAAAGTGAAAATGGGATCAAAATGAAACTGTTCAAGAGGATTTCTGTTTCTAAGTAAAATATTAACATTGCAGATGGCCTTTATAATAATGAAGGTATGATGTAAGAAATGCTGCATTTATTAACCCTTTCAGTACTGTAGAAATAAGCACAGCTGATGCTGAGTTCTGTTTGTTGAATGACCTGATCGTGTGTAACAGCTCACCACGTCAACCTTCTGTCTGTAAAGCCACTACAAACATTGTCAACTGATCTCCTGCCCTGTAATTCCTGACCACAAAATGGCCCGCTAATGCAAGGCCAATGGCCCTCTACACAGGCACTGCATTTTAGTGCAGTCACAAAATCACATGACATTTCTGGTTTAAAATGTAAAATTCTAAAGCAAAGAAGCTTTAAATGGCATGATGATGAACTGTGTCAGATTACATGATTGTTCAATGTTAAGAGACACTTTTCTCTTGCTTGCCACACTGTATCCAGGATCCAATGCTGTGGCTGAGAATGGCATGAGCGAACAGATTTATTGCCAAAGATTATATCGTTCCCTCCCAATCCCCAATGCCAGCAGCAAATTGAGAACCTATTTGTTTCCATTTGTACCTGTTGTAAACTGCTGCCATATGATGAGTGATAGGATGTGATTCACATCCGGAAGTATTAATCATGAGTTGCGTAAGTGCACAAGGAGTATGGATCGTTTCACACAGCTCTTATTTTCCAGTCTACACAAAACAATAGTCAATAAAAATTATAAAAGTGAAAATGGGATCAAAATGAAACTGTTCAAGAGGATTTCTGTTTCTAAGTAAAATATTAACATTGCAGATGGCCTTCATAGGCAGTCCCTCGAAATCGAGGAAGACTTGCTTCCACTCTAAAAGTGAGTTCTCAGGTGACTGAACAGTCCAATACGGGAATTACAGTCTCTGTCACAGGTGGGACAGACAGTTGTTGAACGACAGGGTGGGTGGGAAGTCTGGTTTGCCGCACACTCGTTCCACTGTCTGCGCTTGTTTTCTGCATGCTCTTGGTGACGAGACTCGAGGTGCTCAGCATCCTCCTGGATGCTCTTCCTCCACTTAGGGCGGTCTTTGGCTAGGGATTCCCAGGAGCCGGTGGGAATGTTGCACTTTATCAAGGACGCTTTGAGGGCATGCTTGAAATGTTTCCTCTGCCCACTTGGGGCTCGCTTGCCGTGTAGGAGTTCCGAGTAGAGTGCTTGCTTTCGGAATCTTGTGTCGGGCATGCGGACAATGTGGCTCACCCAATGGAGCTGGTCAAATGTGGTCAGTATTTCGATGCTGGGGATGTTGGCCTGATTGAGAACACCGATTGGCTGAGATAGACTGGAGAATGATACTTAAAAGGTTGATGATGGATAGGCAATGGCAGACATTTAAATATCACATGGATGAACTACAACAATTGTACATCATTGTGGCGTAAGAATAAAAAAGGGAAGGTGGCTCAACTGTGGCTAACAAGGGAAATTAGGGAAAATGTTAAATCCAAGGAAGAGGCATATAAAATGCAGCAAACCTGAGGACTGGGAGAAATTTAGAATTCGGTAGAGGAGGACTAAGGGTTTAATTAGGAGGGTGAAAATAGAATATGAGAATAAGCTTGCAGGGAACATAAAAACTGACTGCAAAGGCTTCTATAGATATGTGAAGAGAAAAAGATTAGTGAAGACTAATGTAGGTCCCTTGTAATCAGAATCAGGGGAATTCATAATGAGGAATAAGGAAATGGCAGACCAATTGAACAAATACTTTGGTTCTGTCTTCACTAAGGAAGACACACATAACCTCCTGAAAATACTAGGGGACCGAGGGTCTAACGAGAAGGGGGAACTGAAGCAAATCCTTATTAGTCAGGAAATGGTAGGGAAATTGAAGGGACTGAAGGCTGATAAATCCCCAGGGCCTGATAGTCTGCATCCCAGAGTACTTAAGGAAGTGGACCTAGAAATAGTGGATGCATTGGTAGTCATTTTCCAAGATTCTATAGACTCGGGTTCAGTTCTTATGGATTGGAGGGTAGCTAATGTAACCCCACTTTTTAAAAAAGGAGGGAGAGAGAAAACAGGGAATTATAGACCAGTTAGCCTGATATCAGTAGTGAGGAAAATGTTGGAATCAATTATTAAAGATGTAATAGAAGCACATTTGGAAAGCAGTGACAGGATTGGTCCAAGTCAGCATGATTTATGAAAGGGAAATCATGCTTGACAAATCTATAGTTTTTTGAGGATGTAACTAGTCGAGTGGACAAGGGAGAACTAGTGGATGTGGTGTATTTGGAATTTTAAAAGGCTTTTGACAAGGTCCCACACAAGAGATTCGTGTGCAAAATTAAGGCACATGGTACTGGGGGTAATGTATTGACGTGGATAGAGAACTGGTTGGCAGACAGGAGGCAAAGAGTGGGAATAAACGGGTCCTTTTCACAATGGCAGGCAGTGACTCGTGGGGTACCGCAAGGTTCAGTGCTGGGCCCCCAGCTATTTACAATATACATTAATGATTTAGACGATGGAATTGAATGTAATATCTCCAAATTTGCAGATGACACTAAGCTGGGTAGCAGTGCGAGCTGCGAGGAGGATGCTAGGAGGCTGCAGGGGGACTTGGATAGGTTAGGTGAGTGGGCAAATGCATGGCAGATGTAGTATAATGTGGATGAGTGAGAGGTTATCCACTTTGGTTGCAAAAACTGGAAGGCAGATTATTATGTGAATGGTGACAGATTAGTAAAAGGGGAGGTGCAACGAGACCTAGGTGTCATGGTACATCAGTCATTGAAGGTAGACACGCAGGTACAGCAGGCAGCAAAGAACGAAAATGGCATGCTGGCCTTCATAGCGAGGGGATTTGAGTATAGAAGCAGAGAGGTCTTACTGCAGTTGTACAGGGCCTTGGTGAGACCACACCTTGAGTATTGTGTGCAGTTTTGGTCTCCTAATCCGAGGAAGGATATTCTTGCTATTGAGGGAGTGCAGCGAATGTTCACCAGACTGATACCCAGGATGGCAGGACTGACATATGAAGAAAGACTGGATCGACTAGGCTTATATTCACTGGAATTTAGAAGAATGAGAGGGGATCTCATAGAAACATATAAAATTCTGACGGGATTGGACAGGTTAGATGCAAGAAGAATGTTTCCGTTGTTGGGGAAGTCCAGAACCAGGAGTCACGGTCTAAGGATAAGAGGTAAGCCATTTAGGACTGAGATGAAGAGAAACTTCTTCACTCAGAGAATTGTCAACCTGTGGAATTCTCTACCACAGAAAGTTGTTGAGGCCAGTTCGTTAGATATATTCAAAAGAGAGTTAGATATGGCCCTTATGGCTAAAGGGATCAAGGGGTATGGAGAGAAAGCAGGAATGGGGTACTGAAGTTGCATGTTCAGCCATGATCTTATTGAATGGTGGTGCAGGCTTGAAGGGCCAAATGGCCTACTCCTGCACCTACTTTCTATGTTTCTATGTTGGTGTGTCTGTCCTCCCAGGAGATTTGCAGGATCTTGCGGAGGCATCGCTGGTGGTATTTCTCCAGCGATGTGAGGTGTCTACTGTATATGGTCCACGTCTCTGAACCATATAGGATGGCGGGTGTCACTACAGCCCTGTAAACCATAAGCTTGGTGCCAGATTTGAGGGCCTAATAGAAACATAGAAAAGAGGTGCAGTACCCTTCGAACAAATCTTCGTACACTCTTCCTCAGGCGGCTGAAGGCTGCGCTGGCCAACACTCAGCATCTGATCCCTTACTGATCACTTATTTATCAAGCTAAGGACTCTTAATGCTTTTTTAAACAACCTGATTAAGTTGGTCTGTCACCTTCAAAAATTTGTGCACATATACCCCCAGGTCTCTCTGTTTGTTTCCTTTTAAAATTCTACCATTTAATTTATATTGCCTCTCCTCATCCTTCCTTCCAAATGCATCACTTCATAAGCATGTGTGCAGAAATTGCCTTCGGCTACTCAAACTTCAGCTCAGGGTTTCTGAGCCTGAGGAGTGGCTGAAGTCACTGCAGGGCATTTGGGAGGCTGCAAAGTTCCTGGATTCCCCGTTCCAGGAGGTGGTCACCCCGCAGCGACAGAGAATTCAATAGGAGAGTAAGTGGGTGGCCATCTGGCAGGGTAAATGAAGCATTGGAGAGGAGAGGATGAAGGTACCCAGAGAACTGGTAGAGACTAAGGGCATTAAAATAAAGAGTAGTTCAAAAATGGGAGGGGAATCAGGTAAGGTATGGGGGGCGGGGAGGAGGTAATGCAAGGCAGACTAAAATAGATTTGGAGTGCCTGGTCAATAAATGCACAGGCTGTGGTCAATAATGTTGATGAACTGCAGGCACAAGTAACCACATGGGATTTTGATATAGTGCCAATAATGGAGACCTGCCTCAAAGAAGGGGAGAAATGGGCATTTAATATTCCTGGTTACAATGTATTCAGGGAAGATGGGGAAGGAACAAGAGGAGGGGTTGGCACTATTGATTAAAGATAGTTACAGCACTGGAAATGGATGATGTACTACACTTCTCAGTGTCGTACTATTCAACGTGTATTCCCTTGCCTTGTTAGACCTCCCCAAATGCATTGAAATGTGTAGTGTAACAAAGGGACCTTGGAGTGCAGGTCCACAGATCCCTGAAGGTAGCAGGCCTGGTTGATAAGGTGGTTAAGAAGGCATATGGAATACTTGCCTTTATAAGTCGAGGCATGGAATACAAAAGCAAGCACATTATGCTTCAACTGTATAAAACACTAGTTAGACCTCAGTTGGAGTAGTGTATGCAGTTCTGGTCACCGCATTACAGGAAAGATGTGATTGCACTGGAATGCATTAACTCACACTTCTCCAGATTGAATTCCATTTGCCACTGTTCTGCCCACCTGACCAGTACATTGATATCTTCTTGCAGTCCACAGCTTTCTTTTTCCTACAAAGCTTATTTTAGTGTAATCTGCTAACTTCTTACTCGTACGCCCAACATTTAAGTCTAAGTCATTGATCTAGAACACCAAAAGCAAGGTACATAGCACTGAGCCCTACGGAACCCCACTGGATACAGCCTTCCAGTCACAAACACCCATCAACCATTATCCTTTGCTTCCTGCCTCTGAGCCAATTTTGGACCCAATTTGCCACTTTATCCTGGATCCCATGGGCTATTACTTTCATGACCAGTCTGCCATGTGGGACCTTATCAAAAGCTTTGCTAAAATCCATATACACTACATCATACGCACTGTCCTCATCGACCCTCCTGGTTACCTCCTCGAAAACGTCAATCAAGTTAGTCAAATCCATGCTGCTCCATGTCTTTCCAAATGAAGATTTATCCTGTCCCTCAGGAAATTTTCCAATAATTTCCCCACCCCCGAAGTTAGACTGAGTGGTCTGTAATTACTCGATCTATTCCTGTCTCCCTTTTTAAACTAAGGTACAACATTAGCAGTCTTCCAGTCCTCTGGCACCTCACCTTATAGTCAGAGAGAATTGGAAAATGATGGTCAGAGCCTCTGCTATTAACTCTTTTTTGCTTCTCTTAACAGCCTGGGATACATTTCATCTGGGCCTGGGGATTTATCCACTTTCAAAGCTGCAAAGTCCCTTATTAATTCCCTTCTCACTATATTTATCTCTTCTAATATTTCACACTCTCTTCCTCCCACATTGCAAAGTCTGCATTGCCCCTCTCTTTTCTGTAAACGGATGCAAAGTATTCATTAAGAATCCTACGCACATCTTCCATCTCTACACACAGATTTCCTTCATGGTCTCTAATAGGCCCCACTCTTTCTCTAGTTATCCTCTTGCTCTTAATGTATTTATAAAACATGTTTGAGTTTTCCCTGATTTTACTTGCCAACATTCTTTCATGCTCTCTCATTGCTTTGCTGATATCTTTGTTAATTGCACCCCTGCACTTTTTATACTCCCCTAGAGTTTCTGCAGTATCTGTCTTAAGCCTCCCCTTTTTGAATCTCACCCTGTATATCTCTCAACATCCAGGGGGCTCTAGATTTGTTATCCCCACCCTTTTTTATTAAGGGATCATATTTGCTCTGTGCCCTCAGGATCTCCTCCTTGAATGTCTCCCATTGATCTGACACTGTTTTACCATCAAGTGGCCGTTTCCAGTCCACTTTGACCAAATCCCATCTCAGCAAAATTGGCTTAACCCCAATTGAGAACTTTTATTCCTGGTCTCCCTTTGTCCTTTTCCATAACTACCCTAAATCTTACTGAATTATGATCACTAGCACCAAAATACTCTCCCTCTGATACCCCTTCCACCTGCCCCTCTTCATTCCCCAAAACTAAGTCCAGAACTGACTCTCCCTTGTTGGGCTTGTTACATACTGGGTGAAGAAGTTCTCCTGAATGTATTTTAGGAATTTCGCACCTGCTGTACCATTCACAGTACTCTTTTCTCAGTTACTATTAGGGTAGTTGAAATCCACTACCTTTACAGCTCTCTAGTTTTTGCACTTCGCGGCAATTTGCCTACATATTTGTTCTTCTATCTCCCTCTGACTGCTTTGGGGTCTATAGTACACTCCCAGTAGTGTGTATGCCCTTTTTTGTTCTTTAATTCAATCTATATGGCCTCGCTTGATGACCCCTCAAATATCATCCCTTCTCACAGCTGTAATTGTTTCTTTAATCAATACAGTGACCCCAGCTCCTTTTGAACCCCCTCTCTTATCCCATCTGAAAGCCCTGTAACCAGGAATGTTGAGCTGCCATAACTGCTCTTCTTTCAGCTATAATATCGTATTCACAAGTGTCAATCTGTGCTCTCAGCTCATCTGCCTTATTTCCTATACTCCTTGCATTGAAGTATAGACCATTTAATATTGTAAAATTCCCCTGTTTATTTTCCAGCCCTTGTTCCTCTGTCTTCCAAATCCTCCACCTACTTCTACTTCTCTGCTGTCCAATTCCAGCTTTGCTTCTCTCCCCACTGAATCTATTCTCTTGTTCACATCCCCTGCTAAGCTAGTTTAAACCCTCCCCAACAGCACTAGCTAAACCTCCCGCTAGGATACTAGGTCCGGCTCTGTTGAGGTGCAACCCGTCCGGCTTGTACAAGCCCCGGTTGCCTTAGAAACGATCCCAGGAATCTAATGCCCTCCCACCTGCACCATCTCTCCAGCCACATATTCATCTTCTCTATCCTGCTATCTATGTACTCATGAGCTCATGGCACCAGCAGTAACCCGGAGATTACTACCTTTTGAGGTCCTGCTTTTTAATCTCTCTCCTCGCTCCCTAAACTCTGCCTGCAGGACCTCGTCCCTCTTTCTACCTGTATCATTAGTCCCGATATGGACCATGACCTCTGGCTGTTCTCCCGAATGTATTGCTGCGACTCGGTGACCTCCTTGACCCTGGATACCATCCTGGGATCAAGTCTACGGCCACAGAAACACCTGTCTGCTCCCCCGACTATTGAATCCACTACCACTATTGCTCTTTCATTCTTCTTCCTCCCCCCCACCCCACCCCCAGTGCAGCTGAGCCACCCATGGTGCCGTGGACTTGGCGCTGGCTGCAATCCCCAGAGCCACCATCGCCCCCACCAGTATCTGTTCTGAGTACCGGTTGAAGAGCGAGATGGACTCGGGGGACTCCTGCACTACCTGCCTCACGCTCCTCCTCTGTCTGGTGGTGACCCACTTCCTCTCTGCCTGCACATTCCTAACCTACAGGGTGACCACCTCCTGAAACATGCTTGCCACGAAATTCTCAGTCTCGTGGACGCACCGCAGTGACTCCAGCCGCCGCTCAAGCTCCGAAAGGTGGAGCTCGAGTTGGCGCAGCTGGAGACACCTCCTGCACACATGGTCGTCCAGGCTGCGCGAAGTGTCCAGGACTTCCCACATGCCACAGGATGTGCAACCCTGGGGACTGAGCTGCCCTGCCATCCCTCTAGTTAATAGACTCGGAACTATTGAGCAGAAATAAACTTGAAACCTTAGCAAAACACACCCAGCAGCTACCCAGCAATCAGCTGATTTAATTAATGAGCTATTTTAGATTAGAAATATCACTTATCTATTTTACTTTTTAAAATTGATTTTAATCGTCTCCGAATTCCTATTCTTTCCAAATTCCCAAGTAAATCACTCTGCTTAAGTCCACTCGGTTCAAGACCTCTCTGTGCAGCGACATCTCAGCATTTAGATGAGGTGTCCGCAATGTCATGTGTGTGCAGTCGATGGTGCCCTGCACTATGGGGAAGTCCCCTATCCTGGCAAAAAAGAGCGTCTGTCACCTCTCTTGTGCAGAGATAGACGGCAAACTGCGACATGTTCCAGATGCCGCCTACTCCAGCCTGGAAGGATCCCGACACAAAGAACTTCATTGCCACGGTCACCTTCACAGCCACTGGCAGTGCTGTCCTTGACCTGGAGTGAGGCTGCAGGTCTGGTTGTAAGAGTTCTGTGAGCACCTCCTTCGTAAAGCGCAGATGCCTCATGCATTGCTCCTGGCTCAGGCTGAGGTAAGAGAATTGCTCTCTGAAGACCCTGGGTGGGTGAGGCCCCCTGCTGAAAGCCCTTCTCCCCCTCCTCCTTCTCCCTCTGAGCAGCTTGTCCTCTTTGCTGCCCCTGCTCCATCTCCCCGTCATGCTGCAGGCCATGGGGGATGACAACTAGAGCACCCATGGCTGGGAGCAAAAGGTCTGACCAGCACCCTTGAAATCAGAACTGAGGCTTTCTCCACTTGCCGCACCATTCCCTGTCACCTCACCAACATTAAATAACTCTGGAAAGCTCCAAATACTTCCACAAACATACACAGCGCCAGTAGAAATCAAAAAGCAACTCGCCCGAGTGTGGTTGTTGATCCCTTTAAATATCACTGGTAGGGAGGGGTTCCTTGCAGCCATGCGAGATTAACACAGGGCATTAGGTCCAGCATTGAGGACGAAAATGGCGCTAAATGAAGCTGGCCTCAAATCAGCATTGTGTGCTGATTGACCTCACGATCTGCCTGCACTACATATCTCGGGCGCACGTTTCCAACGCTGACGCAAAAGCTCTTACCAAGATGGCGTTCGATGTGGCCGATGCCAGAAGTGCGTGCACGTGACTGACGCCATCTTTGACCCAAAACGGCACCTGTAGCACCCCAACAACGGGCACTAGGCAATCAAATGTTTAGCCCACTTACTCTTGTATTCTAACCCCCTTGTAATTTGCCTTCCAAATTGCTTGCTGTACCTGCATGTTAACTTTCTTAACTCTTCCCGGCGCTGCTACCTCTTCCCCCGTGCCACTCCTCCACATTGTTATGAGGACCTTTTGAAATTGCAACATTGCTTATACCTGTATACATTTTTATTTTGGAGCTTTGCGACTTTTTCTTGGACTCTTCACCTTGTATATTTTCCTGATTGATTTTCTATTTTTTAGTTTTGCTGTGGGATATATAGCGTTTGATCCACTTTTGTGCCAGTTACCACAGCACTTAGGAACTGTCCTGTGATCGTTCTGTCTTAAAGAAAGACAGACTTGCATTCACGTCTCATCGCGCTTTACAGCCACTAAAGTATTTTTTGAAGTGTAGTCATTGTTGTAATGTGGGAAACACGCAGCCAGCTCCCACAAACACCAGTGTGATGATGAGCAGATAATCTGTTTTTGTTATGTTGATTGAGGGATATATATTGGCCAGGACACCGGGATAACTCCCCTGCTCTTCTTCAGAATAGTGCCATGGGATCTTTTACGTCCACCTGAGAGGGCAGACGGAGCCTCGGTTTAACGTCTCATCCGAAAGACGGCACCTCCGACAATACGGCACTCCCTTAGCTGACTGGAGTGTCAGTCTAGATTTATGTCCCCTGGAGTGGGATGTGGAACAAAAATGGTCTGTACTTAGCTTTGGTCGGTATGACTGCACATTTTATTTTCACACCTGACAGCAGCTGATAATGCACAAATACATATTTTGTGTTCCAACATGTTCCTGTGGGACAGGTGTGCGTGCTTTGCTGTATTTATTACTTGCCTTTGGGCGTGTAAGGGAAAGGAACTTTGAACCCTCCACTGCGATATTCCATCAGCCAACCTGGAAACGGCTCAGTCTGAAGTTCTTGGGTTAAAGAGGAAAATAAGCTATATTTAAATCTGTTGTCTATATATCATGTATTCTGTACAAAACAGCAAATCAAGTTTTTATATGCTAGGTACATTTACAAGCAAGTAATGTGAGGCTATCAACCTTCTGTAACACGACATTCCCCATCAGTTAATAGTTTCATCCAGGTTTTTGTGTTTGATCCTGGGATGTGGGTATCACCAGCAAGGCCAGCATTTATTGCCCGTCCCTAATTGCCCTTGAGAAGGTATTGACATCCATCGTCTGCAGCTCGCGCTGCAGTGGCTAAAATGCACCTGAATGCTTTGTTCCATTGTCCCGATGTAAGCAGAGTAACAAAGGACTCGATCAGACACAGCAGAACTATCACTGTTGAAGTTGGGGATTCTAGAATCAGATTTCACATTTCTGACACTTTGGGTCCAAATTTCCGCAGTTGCCTGGAGCAGCGTAGTAAGGGGTGGCATGCCGACTTTTTGGTGCAAAAAAAGTGCCAAATATGTACCTGTTAATTTGGCCGCTCCCTCGTCGTCCGGATCCATCGGCGTGGCGCTGCAGGGGGCGGAGCTTTAGCTGCACTTGCTGAGCTTTTGGGGAGAACAAACTAAACTAGAAAAAAACCTAACTAACTGACTTACACTGGAGCAAGTTAAATGGGGAAATTTGCGATTTTTAAGTTACTCCAAAAAAAAAAACGGGGCAACTCTTGGGGAAATTTGAGCCCATAGAACTGTTCTTTGTAGGATTATTTTGATTTTCTGCACTGTTCTAGGCACCTCCACATTAATGGGTTCACGTAGATTTTTGAAGAATAGTTTGTGCTAATAGAAACTTTTGAACTCAAATAAAGCAGTTTCTCCAAGTATGACGGACTGCTTGTAGGTTACAACTCTCTGCAGATTGTTCCCTTGAAGTTCATTCTTGGGGGTTAATTATTTTATAGTGCCTCATGCACAGTAATTTAATGGGAATGTTCAGTGATGGAGCTTACAGTGGTTCTGCTTTTTGACTTACAATCCAGAACTGTCAAAGCTCTCAAATCTGCTGTGACAGACAGATTATCCTTAGTTTTTCTTTTCGGCTGCATTCTGGCTTATACATTTTTTTTCCCTTTTGCGCACTCACTCATGTTTATAAAAATAACCTAAAGCTATAATTATATGCATGATCTAAAATAGAACATAATTATATCGCTTCCAAATCCTAAGCTGGTTGAGATTGACTCTGGAAAAGTTGTTGAGTTAGAAGCTTGTGACTGTAAGTGTACAGTTCGAGGCTGAGAAACGATGTGGTCTTGGAAACCAAATGTTTGCATATCAAGCTTTGATTGGGGGAGAAGGGGAGAGAAATAGTAAAGTTCCAAAATGCAACTATAACTCCAGTTCTGATGAACATTTTCCTTTATAGATTCTGCCTGAATCGCTGACTGTTTCCAGCATTTACTGTTTTCATTTCAGATTTCCGTAGTGCAGGTACAACGTCTGAAATCTGGAATCCTCGGGACCGAATCCGTGGCGGTTTTCGGGTTTTGCCGAATTTCGGACTTCGCCGCCTACCGATCCTCCGCTCCGCTGGCCAATTCCCTCCACTCCTCACCGCCCGCCGATTCCCACCGCTGCTGCATTTACCAGTTTCCTCATCCCTCACTGCCCGATGTCGCTATCTTGGCCGCCTCAAAAATGTCCGCTTTTCGGACAATTTCGGTTTCTGGTATTCCGGATTCGGTATTGTTTCTCAACGGGAAAGAAGTTGGATAGTGTTAACTGGCAAGAAGACACCATTCCAGTTTAGGAGACTGCTGCTAATTCTGGGGGGGGGGGGGGGGGGTGGGGGGGAGAAAGAGAGGAAATTAGTGAAAGAAGCAGAGAGAGCAGGAATGAGGCACAGAACAATGAAATGAGAGATTAAAAGATAGTTTTTAGGAGAAGTGAACGAGAAAGAACGAGCGACAATGAGAAAGTGAAGGAATAGAATTGAGAGTGCGACAGGAGACAAGGAATGGGAGAGATAGATGTAGTGTGTAGCAAGAGGGAGTGAGAAGGAGACTGTTAGAGAGTGGACAGGCAATAAAAGACAGGAAGGAGTGAGAAAGAATAATGAGATGAAGAGGAATGTGAGAGACGTGTAGCGAGATAAGGAGAGCTATGGAGAGAAGGAACTATAAGTGAAAAACGATTCTGGGGTGGGAAAGTGGGTATTAAGATGGGGAGAACAGAGCTATGTGTATGAGAGATGGAATAAGAGGGTGCAATCCAAATTTCAATTTAATAGCTGGGTACAAAGCACATACAAATTACTCGGGTTTCAACATTTCTTGCCTGGTAATTTGTAGTTGGTAAGAATAACTGCGAGCAGACTAGTATACCACATTTAAAACTCATGGCTTTCTGTCAAGATACTGTGGGCTCGATTTTCAGTTGTCCAGCGCCTCAGTTGGTGGCTAGAGGGGATGTTAATGGGAGTGTTAGAGGTTATCGACCAGGCGCGCAGCGTTTAGTGCCTGACTGAAAATTCATTAGAGGCTCACCGGGGGCACAAACCAGTAGCGCCTGGATGCTGATGATCAATGCGATCCTGATGTTATTCCTGGTGCAATGCCCACACTTGTGCCCGGCCGCTGAATTAGGTGCGGCCGCCTCATTTAGCAGCTACCAAGAACAACGTCTGGAAAATCAATCGGTACAGGCTTGCAGTGTCGTTAACTGGTGGCTACTTAAAGGGATGAGGTAGCGCTTCCCTTGGAGGTCACAGTCAGTGCAACATTTACACAGAGCACGGTGCGAGAGCCTTCGAATTTGCAGCGTCAGACAAACCTAGCAGTTCAGCTGGAGAGAAACTTATTTCTGAAACCTTAATGGGGACATTACTTGTTCGCCAGTGTCGCATTCTATATACTCTAGCAAGGCGTAGTGAAGTGAGAAGGGCTGTTGACCATGGCGGCGGCCGAAGAAGGAGAACCCCTAGACGTAGGGGGCCTTAATCCCATGGCTTTACTGGCGGCAACACTCATACCTGGGCCTGTCCGAGGAGCAGTATGTCTGAAGGCTGTGCTTCCGAAAGGAGATCATTACAGAGCTATGCCATCTCCTGCAGGCAGACCTGCAGCCTCACATCGGCACCAGGACTGCGCTGCCCATCGCAGTGAAGGTCACTGCGACACACACCTTCTGTGCCTCCGGCTCCTTACAGGCTGCATCAGGGGACATATGCAGCGTCTCTCAATTCGCAGCACATCGCTACATCCGTAACATCACACAGGCTCTCTACACCCATTGAATGGACTTCATTACCTTCCCAATGACCAGGGAGAAACAGGATGAGCGCACATATGGGTTTGCCAGGATAGCTTCCCGAGGGTGTAAGGAGCAATTGACTGCACACATATGGCCTTGCGAGCGTGCCAATGTTGGTGGTGCCAGGGCTATTAGGCCGCGCCTCATAAGGCATTGCTTTGCTTAAATAGAGGGAGCTCAGAGATGCAACTAATAATGACCGCGCATTGTGTCACAATAATGTCACAAGTGCAGTCATTCACCAGGGGCTGAAGGAGACGGTCAAAGTAACATTTTATTTATTAACATCCCTCAAACAATCCCAAAATTCCCACACCCACAATAATAAAAACTGGAGCTGCCGCCCTTCAAACACCGCAAAATATCATTACAATGCAGAACATATGTACAGAGGTCCCATGGGGACACATTTCCTCAGTGTGACCTACGTTGACATTTCCCACCCCTTTGCCTCACGTTGTTGACCTGCCTCTGCATCCATCCTCCCGGTCTCGGGTGAGTGAGAGTCTTGAAGTGCGCATGCTTATACTTGAGTTGCCGTGCCTTTAAGAGTCGGCTATTCCCGGGGTCTGACTCGGAGTTCTGCGCATGCACAATGGGCCCGCCAAATTTACTGACCGAACTTTCGTTATGCCCCCCCCAGCTCTGGTGTGCAACAGCTGTTTCGTGCCCCTGTCAGTTCTTTGACCGTTGCAGACGAATTTCTGGGCGGAGAGTGCAAACTTTTTCAAGGCGCTAAAATTACTGCTCCACCTCGGGTACCGCCCTAAATGATGCGCGACCGAATTTCTCCACCAATATCTCTTCCTGGCTTCTGAGCTTTGAAAGGTTGATAACCTCCAGGGTAATGCCTTAATTATTTCTTTGTGCTTTAGGTAGCTTGGCTGAGTTGACAGCAAGTGTCAAATGTCAGCTCGATGTGTGAATAATTGGCTTGATTGCACTCTGTCGCTCAGTCAGAAGGTTGTGAGTTCAAGGCCCACCATTGGCTTGAGTATTTAATCTAGGCTGACATTTCAGTGCAATACTGAGTGAATGCTACATTATCAGAGGTGCCAGTCATAGAGTGAGATAATAAATTGAGCCTTTGCTTGCTTGTATAAGATCCTATGGTTTTCCTGGTGTGCTGAGCAGCATCCCTCTCTCAACCAGCACCATTTAAAGTAAATTATCTGGTCATTCATTTCCTCGCTGTTTTAGGATCTTGCTAAGTTCAAGTAACTGTTCTGTTCACTTCAAAAAGCTGTTCATTGATTGTGAAGGACATTGCTAATTCTTGAAGATATGATGATATAATGATATATGATATAAATGCAAGTATGTTCTGATTTGTGATAGAATCAAAATGTCTTTTGACATATGAGGCAGCATTATGGATTTCTTGCTATTCTTAGAAAGTGGGGTATAATCTTAGACTTTTAACATCATTCTGGTTACTCAAACACTTAACTGTCAGAGAAGCCTGCACAAAGCGAACTGACATTCCTCAAATTTCCCTACATTACAACAGTGTCAATGCTGCAAAATGTATTTCATTGGCTGTGAAGTGCTTTGGGACATGCTTTCTTTCTAATCACCAGTAATATAATCCAAAGATTGAGGCTGTGCAATATTGAAACTAATTTTTGAACAGTTTATCCTTAGTTACTCTATCAAAACCCCTCCTAATTTTCAACACCTCTATCAAATCTCTTAATTTTCTTTGCTCTAAGGAGATCAATCCCAGTTTTTCTCAACTCTTCACATAACTAAAGTCCCTCATCACTGGAATAATTCCGGTAGACCTCTGCACCTGAAAAAGAAAGAAAGACTTGCATTTATATAGCACGTTTCACGATGACCGGATGTCCCAAAGTGCCTTACAGCCAATTAAGTACTCTTTGAAGTGTAGTCACTATTGTAATTTAGGAAATGCAGCAGCCAATTTGCAAACAGCAAGCACCCACAATCAGCAATGTTATGATGACCAGATAATCTGTTTTTGTTATGTTGATTGAGGGATAAATATTGGCCAGGACATCAGGGATAAGTCCCCTGCTCCTCTTCAACATAGTGCCATGGGATATTTTACGTCTACTTGAGAGAGCAGACGGGACCTCGGTTTAACGTCTCATCCGAAAGACGGCACCTTCGACGGTGCAGCACTCCCTCAGCACTGCACTGGGAGTGTCAGCCTAGATTTTTGTGCTCAAGCCTCGGAGTCAGAATGTTGTGGGTTCATAGTCCCACTCCAGAGGCAAGGGTGTTACCAACTGAGCCACAACTGACACTGACCTGCTCCAAGGAATTGACATCCTTCCTAAAGTGTGGTGCCCAGAGTTGGACAAATGACTTATAAAGGTTTACCATAACTTAATTGCTTTTGTAATCTGTGCCACTTATTTATAAAGCCAAGCATCCCATAGGCATTTTAACAGCCTTCTCGAGTCCTACCAGCTTCAAAGATTTGTGTATATGAACCCTCAGGTCTGTCTGTTCCCGCATGTCCTTTAAAACTATCATTTAGTTTATATTGCCTCTCCTCAGTTTTCCATCCAAAATGTATCATCACACTTCTCTGCATTAAATTTAATCTGCCATGTGTCCGCTTATTTCACCAATCTGTCTATGTCCTCCTAAAGACTGCTACTTTCCTTATTGTTTACAACATTTCTAAACTTTGTCATCAACAAACTTTAAAATTATGTCCCCTATACCCAAGTCCAGGTCATTGATATATCGTAAATTTAAATCTTTGAATGATTTGTTCAAACTTAAAGGGCATGGGTGTATGGATTATGTATGCCTTTCAGAGTTCCCACCTTGCGTGTTAGAGTGGGGTTTGTAGACCTAAATCCACTTTAACAGAAAACATGAGGCTCCCTTGGAAGGCAAATGGAATGTTGGCCTTTATTGCAAGGGGGATAGAGTATAAAAGCAGAGAAGCCCTGCTACAACGGTACAGGGCGTTGGTGAGGTACCACACCTGGAGTACTGCGTACAGTTTTGGTCTCCTTATTTAAGGATGGATATATTTGCATTGGAGGCAGTTCAGAGAAGGTTCACGAGGTTGATTCCGGTCTTATATAGAAAGGTTGAGCAGGTTGGGCCTATACTCATTGGAGTTTAGAAGAATGAGAGGTGATCTTATTGGAACATATAAGATTCTGAGGGGGGCTTGACAGGGTAGATGCAGAGAGGATGGGGGAATCTAGAACTAGGGAGCATAGCTTCCGAATAAGGGGTTGCCCATTTAAAATGGAAATGAGGAGGAATATCTTCTCTGAGGGGTGTGGATCTTTGGAATTCTCTACCCCAGAGAGCAGTGGAGGCTAGGTCATTGCATATATTTAAGGTGTAGATAGACAGATTTTTGAATGATAAGGGAGGCAAGAGTTATGGGGAGCAGGCAGGAAGGTGGAGGTGAGCCCAAGATCGGATCAGCCATGATCTTATTGAATAGCGGAGCAGGCTCAAGGGGCCAAATGGCCTACTCCTGCTCCTATTTCTTATGTTATGTTCTTATGTTCACTGCAGTTTTCTGCCAAATTTCCTTTAATTGTAGTAATGACTCTTTAGTGTACCTTTCCTGAGTTAACCCATTCAGTACCGGCTCAGACACATCTGCATATAACAAATGGTTAGGTGTCCTTATGGCCCTTGCAGTCATGACTTGGTGAGGACTGTACCCTGTGGTTTTAGATGCAGTGGCCCATATGACCATCAGCTTAAGGGATAACACCTGATCGCACCTCTTTCCTGAGTCCTGTACAGTTTATCTCAACATAGTTTTAAGAGTCCTGTTCATCCTCTTCACTATGCCTGTGGATGTGGGGTTATAGCCAATATGTAATCGGGTTTTTACCCCTTACATTCTCATTGCGTGCTGCATAACGCTCCCTGTAAATGACCTCCCTGGTCAGAGTCTATATTCGTGGGTAGACCCCACTGGGTGAAAACCTGTTGCTCCAGGACCTTAGCCGTTCCCTGCACAATGGCAAACACTTCCACCCATTTGGAAAATACATCTGTCATCACCAACACGTACTTATTTTCCCCAACACTGGGAGGGAAAGGCCCTATGTAGTGTCAGCTGTGGCTCAGTTGGTAGCACTCTCACCTCTGAGTCAGAAGATTGTGGGTTCAAGTCCCACTCCAAGTACTTGAGCACACAAAAATCTAGGCTGACACTCCCAGTGCAGTGCTGAAGGAGCGCTGCACTGTCAGAGGTGCTGTCTTTTGGATGAGACGTTAAACCGATGCCCCATCTGCTCTTTCAAGTGGATGTAAAAGATGCCATGGCACTATTTTGAAGAAGAGCAGGGGAGTTATCCCCGGTGTCCTGGCCAATATTTATCCCTCAATCAACATAACAAAAACAGATGACCTGGTCATTATCCCGCTTTGCTGTTTGTGGGAGTTTGCCTGTGTGCAAATTGGCTGCCGCGTTTCCTACAGTGACAACGCTCCAAAAGTACTTAATTGGCTGTGAAGCGCTTTGAGATGTCTGGTGGTCGTGAAAGGCGCTTTAGAAATGCAACTCTTAATATGGAGTTAATTTGGGGCCCAGTCCATGTCCCTGCAGCTGGCCTTGTATGCAGCAACACTGCTTTGTGGGTATTCCCATCAGGGTTCTGTACATGCACTAAACATCACAGGCCATTCCAGGCCAACGCACTATCCTTTCCAATTTTTCTAATGTTTTCTGGGGCCCTGCATGTCCTGATCTGAGTGCATCATGTACCTGACAGAGGATCTCATTTCTTTGATGTTCTGGGACTACCCATCTCCCATCACGAAGCAATAAATCTTCCTTTACTTGTCAGTGCTATGCATTAATAGTAAAATAGGGATCTGTCTTTTTAAAGTGGTGCACACTTGTGACAGTAAATAAGTAAGATGTGATGCAGGATGTTTTCAACACAGTGTGATTCATCATTATAGGTAATCCCTCGAAATCGAGGAAGACTTACTTCCACTCCAAAAGTGAGTCCTCAGGTGACTGTACAGTGCAATACAGGAATTAGTCTCTGTCACAGGTGGGACAGACAGTCGTTGAAGGAAAGGGTGGGTGCGGAGTCTGGATTTCTGCATGCTCCTTCTGCTGCCTGTGCTTGTTTTCTTCATGCTCTCGGCGATGGGACTTGAGGTGCTCAGTGCCCTCACTTAGAGCGGTCTTTGGCCAGGGACTCCCAGGTGTCGGTGGGGATGTTGCATTTTATCAAGGAGGCTTTGAGGGTGTCCTTGAAATGTTTCCTCTGCCCACCTGGGAATCGCTTGCCGTGTAGAAGTTCTGAGTAGAGCGCTTGCTTTGGGAGTCTTGTGTTGGGCATGCGGGCGATGAGGCCCGCCAATGGAGCTGGTCGGTGTGGTCAGTGCTTTGATGCTGGGAATTTTGGCCTGGTTGAGAACACTGACGTTGGTGCGTCTATTCTCCCAGGGGATTTGCAGGATCTTGCAGAGACAGCTTTGGTATTTCTCCAGCGATTTGAGGTGTCTACTGTATATGGTCCACGTCTCTGAGCCATACAGGAGTGAGGGTATCACTACAGCCCTGTAGATCATAAGCTTGGTACCAGATTTGAGGGCCTGGTCTTCGAACACACTCTTCCCTCAGGCGACTGAAGGCTGCACTGGCGCACTGGAGGTGGTGTTGAACCTCGTCGTCGATGTCTGCCCTTGCTGATAGTAGGCTCCCGAGGTATGGAAAATGATCCATGTTGTCCAAGGCCATGCCTTGGTGGTGACTAAGTGATGGCTAGTATGGTACTGTAATTTCTGAAGCAGCACATTACAGAATTTACTTTTTTTGTACAACTGCAAATGCTCTTAAGATTTGGAGAGATACAGAATAGAGCGCTATGGTAATGCATTGTCATTGCAGCATTAGCTCTTGTCATATTAGATTTCAAGGGGTTAAATTAGGCCGCGTAGCGCTCATACCCACCGGACACCGGGAGAGCATTGGTAGGTCTTCATGGAGACCGACACACTCCGTCATGTTGTGTGGCACGATTATCATGCTAAGATAGTGTTCGCAACCATCTTCAGCCATCAATGACCTTTGATGGAGGTGTTCAACATCTTGAAGGGATTTGATAGTGAATAATGAGAAACTGTAAGCAGTGGAAGGGTCGGTAACCAGAGGACACAGATTTATGGCAATTGGCAACAGTACCAGAGGCAAAATGAGGGAAAAAACATTACCCAATGAGTTGTCGTGATCTGGAATGCACCGCCTGAAAGGGCAGTGGAAGCAGATTCAATAATAACTTTCAAAAGGGAATTGGATAAATACTTGAAGGGGCAAACATTGATGCAATATTGGGAAAGAGCAGTTGAGTGGGACTAATTCGATAGCTCTTTCAACGATTTGGCACAGGCTCAATGGGCAGAATATACTCCTTCTATGCTGTATCATTGTCGGATTTTCTGAACACGTTCAGAGGGAAAGCTAGCGGTCTGTGAGGGGAGACTTTTAGCAGTGAAACTTGCTCATGTTGGCAATGTTTGTTCAAATCGAGCTCCAAGATTGTTTTAATCAGATTTAGTAACTTTATTTGGCGTGGGCAATGTGGTTGGGAAGGGGCTGCATTGCAGCCATTCTGCAGAAACCATGTTTAGTGAGTTGTTCACACCGTAGATAAATGTTACTCAGGCAGAGAGGGAATGGGTGACCATTAGGGAGAGCAGTGGAAGGAAGGACGTGCAGGGTCTCCTGCGGTCATACCCCTCCAAAACAGATACATCACCTTGGGTGCTGTTGCGGGGGGGGGGGGGGCGGGTAGATCAGGGGTGGCTCTGCTGCACAGGAGGGCAGGAAAAAGAGTGGGAGAGCTATAGTGGTAGGGGATTCAATTGTAAGGGGAACAGATAGACATTTCTGTGGCCGAATCGAGATTCCAGGATGGTATGTTGCCTCCCTGGTGCAAGGGTCAAGGATGTCTTGGATAGGCTGCAGGACATTTTGGAGGGGGAGGGTGAACAACCAGTTGTCGTGGTGCATATAGGTACCAACGATATAGGTAAAAAACGGGATGAGGTCCTACAAGCTGAATTTAAAGAGCTAGGAATTAAATTAAAAAGCAGGACTTCAAATGTTGTAATCTCAGGATTGCTACCAGTGCCACATGCTAGTCAGAGTAGAAATAGCAGGATAGCTAAGATGAATACGTGGCTTGAGGAGTGGTGCAGGAGGGAGGGATTCAAATTCCTGGGACATTGGAACTGGTTCGGGGCAGGTGGGACCAGTACAGGAGGGACAGTCTGCACCTGGGCAGGACCGGAACCAATGTCCGAAGGAGTGTTTTCTAGTGCTGTTGGGAAGGAGTTAAACTAATATGGCAGGGGGATGGGAACCTATGCAGGGAGACAGAGGGAAGTAAAATGGAGGCAGAAGCAAAAGATAGAAAGGAGAATAGTAAAAGTGGAGGGCAGAGAAACTCCAGGCAAAAAACAAAAAGGGCCACATTACAGCAAAATTCTAAAGGAACAAAGTGTGTTAAAAAGACAAGCCTGAAGGCTCTGTGCTTCAATGCGAGGAGTATTCGTAATAAGGTGGACAAATTAACTGCGCAGGCAGCTATTAACGAAAAAGATTTAATTGGGATTACGGAGACATGGCTCCAGGGTGACCAAAGCTGGGAACTCAATATCCAGGGGTATTCAACATTCAGGAAGGATAGACAGAAAGGAAAAGGAGGTGGGGTAGCGTTGCTGGTTAAAGAGGAGGGTAACGCAATAGTAAGGAAGGATATTAGCTTGGATGATGTGGAATCTGTATGGGTAGAGCTACGGAATACCAAAGGGCAGAAAACGCGAGTGGGAGTTGTGTACAGACCACCAAACAGTAGTAGTGAGGTTGGGGACAGCATCAAACAAGAAATTAGGGATGCGTGCAATAAAGGTACAGCGGTTTTCATGGGCGACTTTAATCTACATATAGATTGGGCTAACCAAACTGTTAGCAATATGGTGGAGGAGGATTTCCTGGAGTTTATTAGCAATGGTTTTCTAGACCAATATGTCAAGGAACCAACTGGAGGGCTGGCCATCCTAGACTGAGTGATGTGCAATGAGAAAGGACTAATTGGCAATCTTGTTGTGCGAGGCCCCTTAGGGAAAAGTGATCATAATATGGTAGAATTCTTTGTTAAGATGGAGACTGACACAGTTAATTTAGAGACTAGGGTCCTGAACTTAAGGAAAGGTAACTTCGATGGTATGAGACGTGAACTGGCTAGAATAGACTGGCGAATGATACTTAAAGGGTTGACGGTGGATAGGCAATGGCAGACATTTAAAGATCACATGGATGAAATTTAACAATTGTACATCCCTGTCTGGAGTAAAAATAAAACGGGGAAGGTGGCTCAACCATGGCTAACAAGGGAAATTAGGGATAGTGTTAAATCCAAGGATGAGACATATAAATTGGCCAGATAAGCAGCAAACCTGAGGACTGGGAGAAATTTAAAATTCAGCAGAGGAGGACAAGAGTTTAATTAGGAGGGGGAAAATAGAGCATGAGAAGAAGCTTGCTGGGAACATAAAAACTGACTGCAAAAGCTTCTATAGATATGTGAAGAGAAAAATATTAGTGAAGTCAAACGTAGGTCCCTTGAAGTCAGAATCAGGTGAATTTATAATGGGGAACAAAGAAATGGCAGACCAATTGAACAAATACTTTGGTTCTGTCTTCACGGAGGAAGAAACAAATAACCTTCCGGAAATACTAGGGGACTGAGGATCTAGCGAGGAGGAGGAACTGAAGGAAATCCTTATTGGTCAGGAAATTGTGTTGGGGAAATTGATGGGATTGAAGGCCGATAAATCCCTGGGGCCTGATGGTCTGCATCCCAGAGTACTTAAGGAAGTGGCCCTAGAAATAGTGGATGCATTGGTGATCATTTTCCAACAGTCTATCGACTCTGGATCAGTTCCTATGGACTGGAGGTAGCTAATGTAACACCACTTTTTAAGAAAGGAGGGAGAGAGAAAACGGAGAATTATAGACCAGTTAGCCTGATATCGGTAGTGGGAATCAATTATTATAAATGAAATAGCAGCGCATTTGGAAAGCAGCGACAGGATCGGTCCAAGTCAGCATGGATTTATGAAAGGGAAATCATGCTTGACAAATCTAGAATTTTTTGAGGATGTAACTAGTAGAGTGGACAAGGGAGAACCAGTGAATGTGTGGTATATTTGGACTTTCAAAAGGCTTTTGACAAGATCCCACACGAAGGATTGGTGTGCAAAATTAAAGTACATGGTATTGGGGTAATGTATTGATGTGGATAGAGAAGTAGTTGACAGACAGGAAGCAGAGAGTCGGGATAAACGGGTCCTTTTCAGAATGGCAGGTAGTGACTTGTGGGCTGCCGCAGGGCTCAGTGCTGGGACCCCAGCTATTTACAATATAGATCAATGATTTAGATGAAGGAATTAAGTGTAATATCTCCAAGTTTGCAGATGACACGAAGCTGGGTGGCGGTGTGAGCAGTGAGGAGGATGCTAAGAGGCTGTACGGTGACTTGGACAGGTTAGGTGAGTGGGCAAATGCATGGCAGTTGCAGTATAATGTGGATACATGTGAGGTTATCCACTTTGGTGGCAGAAACATGAAGGCAGAATATCTGAATGGTGGCAGATTAAGAAAAGGGGAGGTGCAATGAGACCTGGGTGTCATGGTACATCAGTCATTGAAAGTTGGCATGCAGGTACAGAAGGCGAATGGCATGTTGACATTCATCGCTAGGAGATTTGAGTATAGTAGCAGGCAGGTCTTACTGCAGTTGTACAGCGTCTTGGTGAGGCCTCACCTGGAATATTGTGTTCAGTTTTGCTCTCCTAATCTGAGGAAGGATGTTCTTGCTATTGTGCGAGTGCAGCGAAGGTTCGCTAGACTGATTCCTGGGATGGCAGGACTAACATATGAGGAGAGACTGGATTGATTGAGCCTGTATTCACTGGAGTTTAGAAGAATGAGAGGGGATCTCATAGAAACACACAAAATTCTGATGAGACTGGACAGGTTAGATGCAGGAAGAATGTTCCCCATGTTGGGCAAGTCCAGAACCAGGGGTCACAGTCTAAGGATAAGGGCTAAGCCATTTAGGACCGAGATGAGGAGAAACTTATTCACTCAGAGAATTGTGAACCTGTGGAATTCTCTACCGCAGAGAGTTGTTGATGCCAGTTCGTTAGATATATTCAAGAGGGATTTAGATTTGGCCCTTATGGCTGAAGGGATCAAGGGGTATGGAGAGAAAGCAGGAAAGGGGTACTGAGGTGAATGATCAGCCATGATCTTGGTGAATGGTGGTGCAGGCTCGAAAAGCCGAATGGCCTACTCCTGCACCTATTTTCTATGTTTCTATTTTATAACTGACCCTTTTTCTAAGATGTCATACCATTGTCAGTAAAGAGTTCGGTCAAATTTAGAGATTCTTTCACCACAATCATTTTTCCATGTGGTAAATTTTGGAAGATTCCACGCCACTGATGGGATCTTTCACACTGCATCTCATTTTGGAAAAATGTGGCCAGCCAGAGGCTGGTTATGCAGCTTTGCAAAATTATAGTCTCTGTCTCTCCATTGCTTTGTGATTTGATGTGTGTCACTCGCCTGTATTCTCGGCAGAACATGTTAAAGTGAGAGCATCAAGTGCACCAGTAAATCACACAGAGGAAGACCCCGTAGACACCAACAAATCAAAACTAAATAAGCTCATTCCATGCCATGCGGAGCAGGCTCGATGGGCCAAGTGGCCTACTCCTGCTCCTATATCCTATTTCTTATGTTTTTTTTCCCCCTCCCTTCACAGGTGCTGAATGTTGGCCAGCGCAGCCTTCGGCCGCCTGAGGAAGAGTGTGTTCGAAGATCAGGCCCTCAAATCTGGCATAAAGCTTATGGTCTACAGGGCTGTCGTGATACCTGCCCTCCTCTATGGCTCAGAGACTTGGACCATGTACAGCAGACACCTCACATCATTGGAGAAATACCACCTTCAATGCCTCCGCAAAAACCTGCAAATCCCCTGGGAGGACAGATGCACCAACATCAGTGTTCGCGATCAGGCCAATATCCCCAGCATTGAAGCACTGACCACACCCGACCAGCTCCGTTGGGCGGACCACATTGTCCGCATGCCGGACTTGAGACTCCCAAAGCAAGCGCTTTACTCAAAACTTCCACACGGCAAGCGAGTCCCAGATGGGCAGAGGAAACATTTCAAGGATACCCTCAAAGTCTCGTTGATAAAGTGCAACATCCCCACTGACACCTGGGAGTCCTTGGCCAAAGACTGCCGTAAGTGGAGGAAGAGCATCCGGGAGCATGCAGAAAACAAGCACAGGCAGCAGAAGGAGCGTGCGGCAAACCAGACTCCTCACCCACCCTTCTCTCCAACGACTGTCTGTCCCACCTGCGACAGAGATTGTAATACCTGTATTGGATTGTACAGTCACCTGAGAACTCGCCTTTAGAGTGGAAGAACTGCACAAGGGGTTGGGAGTAATATATTAGCATGTATAGAGGATTGGCTAACTAACAGAAAACAGAGAGTCGGGATAAATGGTTCATTCTCTGGTTGGCAACCAGTAACTAGTGGGGTGCCGCAGGGATCAGTGCTGGGACCCCAACTATTTACAATCTATATTAACGACTTGGAAGGGACTGAGTGCAACGTGGCCAAGTTTGCTGATGCTACAAAGATGGGAGGAAAAGCAATGTGTGAGGAGGACACACACAATCTGCAAAAGGATATAGACAGGCTAAGTGAATGGGCAAAGATTTGGCAGATGGAGAATAATGTAGGAAAGTGTGAGGTTATGCACTTTGGCAGAAAAAAATCAAAGAGCAAGTTATTATTTAAATGGAGAAAGATTGCAAAGTGCTGCAGTACAGCGGGACCTGGGGGTACTTGTACATGAAACACAAAAGGATAGTATGCAGGTACAGCAAGTGATCAGGAAGGCCAATGGAATCTTGGCCTTTATTGCAAAGGGGATGGTGTATAAAAGCAGGGAAGTCTTGCTACAGCTACACAGGGTATTGGTGAGGCCACACCTGGAATTCTGCATGCAGTTTTGGTTTCCATATTTATGAAAGGATATACTTGCTTTGGAGGCAATTCGGAGAAGATTCACTCGGTTGATTCCGGAGATGAGAGGGTTGACTTATGAGGAAAGGTTGAGTAGGTTAAACTTCTACTCATTGGTATTCAGAAGAATGAGAGGTGATCTTATCGAAACGTATATTATGAGGGGGTTTGACAAGGTGGATGCAGAGAGGATGTTTCCACTGATGGGGAGACTAGAACTAGAGGGTATGACCTTAGAATAAGGGGCCGCCCATTTAAGACGGAGATGAGGAGAAATTTCTTCTCTCAGTGGGTTGTAAATCTATGGAATTCGCTGCCTCAGAGAGCTGTGGAAGCTGGGACATTGAATAAATTTAAGACAGAAATAGACAGTTTCTTAAACGATAAGGGGTTATGGGGAGCAGACAGTGAAGTGGAGTTGAGTCCATGATCAGATCAGCCATGAGCTGATTGAATGGCAGAGCAGGCTTGAGGGGCCGTATCTCCTGCTCCTATTTTTTATGTTCTTATGTAAGCAAGTCTTCCTCGATTTTGAGGGACTGCCTGTGCTGATGATGTTGGCTACGTGCCGAGTCCATGTCCCACTGCACTTTCAGCATAACCTCTTGTTACTATGTGTCGTGGGCCTATACTCCGCCACTTTTGAGTGGTCAGCTATTTTGGTTATGTCTTTTTTTTTGCCAAGTATTGAAGTTAGCATATATGGAGAAGATGGGTATGCATGTGATAAGATTTTCAGCAGAAAAGTAGTTGCAGTCTTTGCCTCAAAATATTTGTTTTCCCAAGACAAGTTGTTTGTGATGCAGATCTGATCTATACCGTAAATAATAATAGCTAAATGAAAGGTTTATCAAATGTAAATTCCATGGTATGACAATCTTTTGAAAGCTGCCCACCACTCTGTACTTATCTACTGTAAGTGATGTACACACCTCATTCTTTTCTACAGGTGTGTGTTGCCACAGGCTTTTCCTGTTCTCCCTGCCTCTACCATGGACGCATATGTATCAGACATCCTGAAAAATACATTTTTAAATTCCTTGTGTTTCTTTTTCTTCAAAGAGCAGGATACATGTGGTGTGAGCAATGTTCCCTGTAAGCGGCGGCAAGGTCCCGCACAGGCTGTTAGTACCGCGCACGCGCGGAGATGTAAGGAAACCGTGCACTGAAAGAAACCGACCGTACGGAACAAAGGGCAGACTGCAGGGAACGTTGGGTGTGAGAGGAAAAAATATTCTCTTCTTGCCATCTGTGGGATATGGCCTTATTTTTGTACACACCTGGTGTGGAGGGTGGCCTTGCATTGTGCTGGAAAAATAGTAAAACTAATGGAGCGCTACTCTACACTGGCAATGCTAGCCGTAAAATCTTGTGGAGAAATCCTGGCCATAACAAGCAGCAACTCGAGCTTGAAGTTATATATAGTTATTATGACAAAACACCTCTGTGTAAGCAGTGAATCACTGAAGTGAAATGACTTATGCAGGACAACAAAAGGTGGATGTTCCTCTTTGGGAACGTCGCCTGGAAATTCCATGTTCCCTCGTTGCACTTCTGTTATCAGCGTGTAGAATCATAGAATCACAGGAAATTAGAAAGCAAAAATAAAGAAAGTGAGTTTGAAGGAGAGAGGAAACCAACAAGAAAAAAAGGTTTTAAAAAAATTAAAGGCTCTTTGTCTAAATGCACATAGCATTTGTAACAAAATAGATGAGTTGATGGCACAAATAGATACAAATCAATACGATGTGATAGCCATTACAGAGACGTGGTTGTAAGGTGACCAGGACTGGGAATTAAATATTCAGGGGTACTTGACAATCCGGAAGGACAGACCCACAGGAAAAGGAGGTAGAGTAGCTCTGTTGATGAAGGATGGAATCACTGCAATAGTGAGAAATGATATTGATCAGGATGTTGAAACAGTTTGGGTGGAGATAAGGAATAATAAAGGGAAACAGTCACTGGTGGGCATAGTCTATAGGCCCCCTAACAGTAGCAACTCTATTGGTCGCAGTATAAACCAAGAAATAGTGGGGGCTTGTAAAAAGGGAACAGCAATAATCATGGGTGATTTTAACCTCCATATTGATTGGACAAATCAAATTGGTTTGGGTTGCCTTGAGGAAGAGTTCATAGAGTGCATAAGGGATGGGTTCCTTGAGCAGTACGTAACGGAACCAACCAGGGGCCAGGCTAGCTTAGATCTTGTCCTGTGTAACGAGGCAGGATTAATAAACAATCTCCAAGTAAAGGATCCCCTTGGAATGAGTGATCATAGCTTGGTTGAATTTCAAATTCAGATGGAGGGTGAGAAAGTTGGATCTCTAACCAGCATACTGAGCTTAAATAAAGGAGACTATGAAGGTATGAGGGCAGAGTTGGGTAAAGTGGACTGAGAAAACAGATTGAAGTGTGGGATGGTTGATGAATAGTGGCGTCCATTTTAAGGAGATATTTCTCAACTCTCAAGAAAAATATATTCCAGTGAGGAGGAAAGAGTGTAAAAGAAAAGATAGCCATCCATGGCTAACTAAGGAAATAAAGGACAGTATCCAATTAAAAACAAGTGCATACAAAGTGGCCAAGTGGGAGGACAGATGATTGGGAAGCTTTTAAAAGTCAGCAAAGAATGACTAAAATAATGATTAAGAAAGGGAAGATAAACTATGAAAGTAAACTCGCATGAAATATAAAAACAAATAGCAAGAGTTTCTTTAGGTATATAAAAAGGAAAAGAGTGGCTAAAGTAAATGTTGGTCCCTTAGAGGACGAAACTGGAGAATTAGTAATAGGGAACATGGAGATGGCAGAAACTCTGAACAAATATTTTGTATCAATCTTTACGGTAGAGGATACTAACAATATCCCAACAGTGAATAGTCAAGGGGCTATAGGGGGGGAGGAACTTAACACAATCACAATCACTAAGGAGGCGGTGCTCAGTAAGATAATGGGACTAAAGGTGGAAAAATCCCTTGGGCCTAATGGCTTGCATCCTAGGGTCTTAAGAGAAGTAGCAGCAGGGATAGTGGATGAATTTACCAAAATTCCCTGGATTCTGGGAAGGTCCCAGCAGATTGGAAAACTGCAAATGTAATACCCCTATTTAAAAAAAAAGGAGGCAGACAAAAAGCAGGAAACTATAGACCAGCTAGCCTAACATCTGTGGTTGGGAAAATGTTGGAGTTTATTATTCAAGAAGCAGTAGCAGGAGATTTGGAAAAACATAATTCAGTCAGGCAGAGTCAGCATGGATTTATGAAAGGGAAGTCATGTTTTACAAATTTGCTGGAATTCTTTGAGGATGTAACGAACAGGTTGGATAAAGGGGAACCAGTGGATATGGTGTATTTGGACTTCCAGAAGGCATTTGACAAGGTGCCACATAAAAGGTCACTGCACAAGCTAAAATTTCACGGGGTTGAGGGTAATATATTAGCATGGATAGAGAATTAGCTAACTAACAGGAAAGAGAGAGTCGGGATGAATGCCAACCGGAGAATGAACCAATCAGCAACTAGTGGGGTGCCACAGGGATCAGTGCTGGGACCCCAACTATTTCCAATCTATATTAATGACTTGGAAGAAGGGACTGAGTGTAACGTAGCCAAGTTTGCTGACAATACAAAGATGGGAAGAAAAGCAATGTGTGAGGAGAACACAAAAATCTGCAAAAGGATTTCGACAGGCTAAGCGAGCAAAAATTTGGCAGATGGAGTATAATGTTGGAAAGTGTGAGTTTGTGTACTTTGGCAGAAAAAAATCAAAGAGCAAGTTTTTATTTAAATGGAGAAAGATTGCAAAGTACTGTATTATAGCGGACCTGGATGTCCTGGTGCATGAAACACCAAAAGTTAGTATGCAGGTACAGCAAGTGATCAGGAAGGCCAATGGAATCTTGGTCTTCATTGCAAAGGAGATGGAGTATAAAAGCCTTGGGAAGTCTTGCTACAGTTATACCTGGTATTAGTGAGCCACACCTGGAATACTTCGTACAATTTTGGTTTCCATATTTAAGAAATTATATACTTATTTTGGAAGCAGTTCAGAGAGAGTTCACTAGGTTGATTCTGGAGATGAGGGGGTTGACTATGAGGAAAGGTTGAGTAGGTTGGGCCTCTACTCATTGGAATTCAGAAGAATGAGAGGTGACCGTCGAAACGTATAAGATTATGAAGAGGCTTGACAAGGTGGATGCAAAGAGGATGTTTCCACTGATGGGTGAGACTAGAACTAGGGGGCATAATCTTAGAATAAGGGGCCGCCCATTTAAAACTGAGATGAGGAGGAATTTTTTCTTTCAGAGGGTTGTAAATCTGTGGAACTCGCTGCCTCAGAAGAAGCAGGGATATTGAATGGATTTAAGACAGAAATAGATAGTTTCTTAACCGATAAGGGAATAAGGGCTTTTGGGTAGCAATCAGGGAAGTGGACCTGAGTCCATGATCGGATCAGCCATGATCGTATTAAATGGTGGAGCAGGCTCGAGAGGCCATATGGCCTACTCCTGCTCCTATTTCCTATGTTCTTGTGTTCTTGTGGAAGAAGGCCATTTCGGCCCATCGCATCCACGCTGGCCAATAAAGAGCTATCCAGCCTAATCCCACTTTCCAGCTCTTGGTCCGTAGCCCTGTAGTTTATGGCACTTCAAGTACTTTTTAAATGTGGTGAGGTTTTCTGCCTCTACCACCCTTTCAGGCAGTGAGTTCCAGACCCCCACCGCCCTCTGGGTGAAAACATTTCCCCTCAAATCCCCTCTAAACCTTCTACCAATTACTTTAATCTGTGACCCTATTTCTTGTCCCGTCTGCTTAGGGAAATGGGTCCGTCCTACCTGCTCTATCCAGGCCCCTCATAATTTTATACATCTCAATAAGATCTCCCCTCAACCTGCTCTGTTCCAATGAAAATAAACCTAGCCTATCCAATCTTTCCTCATATAGCTAAAATTCTCCAGTCCAGGCAACATCCTCGTAAATCTCCTCTGTACATTCTCTAATGCAATTACATCGTTCCTCTAATGTGGTGACCAGAACTGCATGCAGTACTCCAGCTGTGATCTAACTAGTGTTTTATACAGTGCAAGCATAACCTGCCTACTCTTGTATTCTGTACCTCGGCTAATAAAGGCAAGTAACCCATATGCCTTCTTAACCACCTTATCTCCCTGGCCTGCTACCTTCAGGGATCTGTGGACATGCACTCCAAGGTCCCTTTGTTCTTCTACACTTCTCGGTGTCCTACCATTTAATGTTTGCCAGTTTGAATTCCATTTGCTATTGTTCTGCCCACCTGACCAGTTCATTGATATCTTCCTGTAGTCTACAGCTTTCTTCTTCATTAATAACTACACAGCCAAATTTTAGTATTATCTGCAAACTTCTTAATCATACCCCCTACATTCAAGTCCAAGTCATTGATATATACCACAAAAAGCAAGTGACCTGGTGCTGAGCCTTGCAGAACATCACTGGAAACGGCCTTCCAGTCAAAAATCACCCATCAACCATTACCCTTTGCTTCCTGCCTCAGCCAATTTTGGATCCAACTTACCACTTTGCCCTGGATCCCGTAGGCTATTACTTTTGTGACCAGTCTTTCCTGTGGGACCTTATCAAAAGCCTTGCTAAAATCCATATACCAAGTGCTGAATGGGGCCCTCCATGGAGCAACACAATATTTTCATGTGATAGCACTTCAGGATCTCTCAGCTTGTGTCTCCGCTATAGAACAAATGTCACATTTCTTCTTCACTAATTCAGGAGTTTTTGTGTTGCAGATGTGGAGGATTTTTCTGCACCTCTATTTCCAGGGCTAAGCAATGTTATGTTAATAATCTGAATGATTACTTGGACTAAATGTTCACGAGAAAGGACATGAGCAACATACCCTCCTGAAATAGAGAAAGAACCAAATCAATGTCTTCAATAGAAATCATAGAATTATATCATACAGCTCAAAAGCCCAGAAAACTCTAGTCACCTGTCAGCAAGGTGATTGGCGGGCACCATTCCTTTACCCCTGACTGCAAAATTTATGTCATTGTGGGGCACCACATTTTAAGACGCACGTCAAGGTTTTTGGAGGACCTATTCAATTTGTTGCTCTTTCTGCATAAGCCCTGTAAATTTATCCTGATCAATCTGATTGCCTTTTGAAAATTGTTACTGAATCATCATCTACCAGCTTTTCAGGTATTGCAGTCCAGCTCATAACAATTCACTGTGAATAAATTTTTCCTTCATTCCTCCCTGGAATTTTTTGTCTATAATCTTTAATCTGTGACCTCTAGTTACTGTCCCTCCTGCCAATGGAAACAGTTACTCCCTATCTACTCCATCAAAATCCTCATGTTGAACACCTCTATTAAATCTCACCGTAACCTTCTCTGCTCCACGGAGAATCCATCCCAGCTTCTCCGGTCTCCATATAACTGAAGCCCCTCACCCTGGTACCATTCTAGTATATCTCTTCTGCATCCTCTTCAAGGCCTTGACATGTGTGCCTTAAAGTGTGGTGCCCAGAATGGGGCACAATGGCTTGGATTTTACAGTCAGTGGTGAAGGAACGGCTCTCACCATTCACCTCGCTGATAGCTGCCTACAAAGTTTTCCTGGGCTTTTGAGCACAGACTGTCTCAAATTCAGCATCTATTCCAGTGTGGCGCCCACTACAGGGAGTCTATGGCGAACAGCGAGGCTCTTCAATCAATCACATTGAAGAATCCTCACTGAGACACACAGAGTGTAAACCATGAAGTATAAATTAGATTTAAATCATGTACAGAAAGTGAATAAAGATTGGCAAAGACAGATGGGAATAAGAGAGAGAGATAAAAGAGAAGGAACAAAATAATTTAAAAAAAATCTCCAGCACTAATTAACTTCTGAACGAATAAGACTCCACAATTGTGAAATTACATTTCAAGTGCTAAAGAGATTGGCAGTAATTATCAATTATCACACCATTAAAAGTTAACTGACTCCTAAATACACCAGCCCTAACATTTTATGGTGTCTTTAGTGGGCATGTACTCCAAGTTCATGCTATTGCATGTCTCTCAATGCCGAGTCTATCGGTAAGGACTGTATCTCCGACAGCAGCTTCTGGTTTCCGTGTTTAAATGCGCATGTGCGGACGTCGAAGTTGCTCCTTAATAATGGTGAGCGCCAAAAGCCTCAACATTATTGTCCACACAAAATCTGGGACAAATACTCTAGCTGAGACTTAATCAGTGATTTATAAAGGTTTTGCATAACATCCTTGCTTTTGCATTCTATGCCTCTTATTTATAAAACAAAGGATTCTAAATTCATTCTTAACAGCCTTATTAATTTGCACCCCCAGGTGTCTCTGTTCTCGATTCAGAAATTGCCCCCTTGTATTGGAAAACTGCCAATGTCACTCCACTATCTAAGAAGGTTAGGAGAGATAAATTTAAGAAATTCTAGGCCTGTTAGTCGAATGTCTGTTGTGGGGAAGTTACTAGAATCTGTTATTAGGGACAAAGTGACTGAGCATTTAGACAAATATGAGCTGATCGGAGAAAGCCACTGTGGGTTTGTAAAGGGTAAGTTGTATATAACAAATCGAGTTGAATTTTTTGAGGAGATAACACATAGCTAAAATTTTCCAGTCCTGGTAACATCCTCGTAACTCTCCTCTGTACCCGCTCTAGTGCAATCACATCTTTCCTGTAATGTGGTGACCAGAACTGTATGCAACACTTAAGCTGTGGCCTAACTAGTGTTTTATACAGTGCTAGCATAACTTCCATGCACTTGTATTCTATGCCTTAGCTAATAATGGAAAGCATTTTGTATACCTTTTTAACTACATTATCAACCTGTCCTACTACCTTTAAGGATCTGTGGACATACAATCCAAGGTTCCTCTGTTCCTCGACATCTCTCCGTATCCTCCCATTTATTTTGTATTCCCATGCATTCTGCCTTCTGCCTTCTGCCATCTTATTGTCCCCTCATTTAACCTGTCTATATCCCTTTGCAGCTCTAAGTGTTCTCCTCACAGATTACTTTCCCATCTAACTTTGATTCATCAGCAAACTTGGATACTTTACACTCTGTCCCTTCACTTAGATCATTAATATAGATCGTAAATAGCTAAGAACTCAAGCACTGACCCTTGTGGCACTCTACTAGTTACAGCCTGCCAACCTGAAAAAGACGTGTTAATTCCTACTCTCTGATTTCTGACCTAGCCATTCCTCTATCTGTGTGAATATATTGCCCCCAAACCCATGAGCCCTTTTATTGCACAACAACCTTTCATGTGGCACCTTATCGAATGCCTTTTGGAAATCCAAATATACTACATCCACTGGTTCCCCTTTATCTACCCTGCTAGTTACATAGAGTCATAGAAATTTACAAGACGGAAGGAGGCCTATTCGGCCCATCGTGTCCATGCCGACCAACAAGAGTCTATCCAGCCTAATCCAACTTTCTAGCTCTAAATCCGTAGCCCTGCAGGTTACAGAACTTCAAGTGCACATCTAAGTATTTTTTAAATGTGGTGAGGGTTTCTGCCTCTATCATACTTTCAGACAGAGTTCCAGACCCCCACAACACTCTTCATGAAGAAATATCCCCTCAAATCTCCTCTAAAGCTTCTACCAATTACTTTAAATCTATGTCCCATGATTGTTGACCCCTCTGCTAAGGGAAATAGGTCCTTTCTTACCCATTCTATCTAGGCCCCTCAATTTTATACACCTCAATGAGGTCTCCACTCAGCCTTCTCTGTTCGAAGGAAAACAAACCCAGCCTATCCAATCTGTCCTCATAACTAAGATTCTCCACTCTCGGCAACATCCTCATAAATCTCCTCTGTACCCTCTCCAGTGCAATCACATCCTTCCTTTAATGTGGTGATCAGAACTGCACGCAGTACTCCAGCTGTGGCCTAACTAATGTTTTATACTGTTCAAGCATAACCCCCCTGCTCTTGTATTCTATGCCTCGGCTAATAAAGGCAAGCATTCCGTATGCCTTCTTAACCACCTTATCTACCTGGCCTGCTACCTTCAGAAACCTGTGAACATGCACTCCAAGACCCCTTTGTTCCTCTACACTTCTCTGTCCTACCATTTCATGTGTATTCCTTTTTCTTGTTAGTCCTCCCCAAATGCATTATAGAAACATAGAAACATAGAAAATAGGTGCAGGAGTAGGCCATTCGGCCCTTCTAGCCTGCACCGCCATTCAATGAGTTCATGGCTGAACATTCAACTTCAGTACCCCATTCCTGCTTTCTCGCCATACCCCTTGATCCCCCTAGCAGTAAGGACCTCATCTAACTCCTTTTTGAATATATTTAGTGAATTGGCCTCAACAACTTTCTGTGGTAGAGAATTCCACAGGTTCACCACTCTCTGGGTGAAGAAGTTCCTCCGCATCTCGGTCCTAAATGGCTTACCCCTTATCCTTAGACTGTGACCCCTGGTTCTGGACTTCCCCAACATTGGGAACATTCTTCCTGCATCTAACCTGTCTAACCCCGTCAGAATTTTAAATGTTTCTATGAGGTCCCCTCTCATTCTTCTGAACTCCAGTGAATACAAGCCCAGTTGATCCAGTCTTTCTTGATAGGTCAGTCCCGCCATCCCGGGAATCAGTCTGGTGAACCTTCGCTGCACTCCCTCAATAGCAAGAATGTCCTTCCTCAGGTTAGGAGACCAAAACTGTACACAATACTTCAGGTGTGGCCTCACCAATGCCCTGTACAACTGTAGCAACACCTCCCTGCCCCTGTACTCAAATCCCCTTGCTATGAAGGCCAACATGCCATTTGCTTTCTTAACCGCCTGCTGCACCTGCATGCCAACCTTCAATGACTGATGTACCATGACACCCAGGTCTCTTTGCACCTCCCCTTTTCCTAATCTGTCACCATTCAGATAATAGTCTGTCTCTCTGTTTTTACCACCAAAGTGGATAACCTCACATTTATCCACATTATACTTCATCTGCCATGCATTTGCCCACTCACCTAACCTATCCAAGTCGCTCTGCAGCCTCACAGCATCCTCCTCGCAGCTCACACTGCCACCCAACTTAGTGTCATCCGCAAATTTGGAGATACTACATTTAATCCCCTCATCTAAATCATTAATGTACAGTGTAAACAGCTGGGGCCCCAGCACAGAACCTTGCGGTACCCCACTAGTCACTGCCTGCCATTCTGAAAAGTACCCATTTACTCCTACTCTTTGCTTCCTGTCTGACAACCAGTTCTCAATCCATGTCAGTACACTACCCCCAATCCCATGTGCTCTAACTTTGCACATCAATCTCTTGTGTGGGACCTTGTCGAACGCCTTCTGAAAGTCCACTTCTCCGGATTAAATTCCATTTGCCACTGTTCTGACCATTTGATTGATATCTTCCTATCGTCTATAGCTTTCTTCTTCATTATCAACCACACAGCCGATTTTAGTATCATCTGCAAACTTCTTAATCATTCCCGCTATATTCAAGTCGAGGGGCTAGACTTTCCTATAATTCTCGGCGGGTTCTTGGCGATTTTCTTGGCGGTACAGGTGTTTTTCCGCCCAGCGAAAGTTTCCCCATTAGTTTTTTAATGGTATCGTTCACATCTGAGCATGCCCGCCAGGACCAAACCGCCGACGTGTAACACCGAGAAAAATCGCCAGGGCGCAAGTTTGGCCTCAACTGAAGCCCGTCCAGATCGCTGAGGGAACTGCCCTGTAAAAGCTGCTTAAACAGGGCAGTCGGTGAATACTCTGCAAAGAAAGATAAGTTAAAGGTTCTTTATTTTTTATTAAATTTTAAAATGACGATTAGGTATACAAGTGTCTTGGGAATGCTTTTTATGTTTTTATTAAGTTTTCGCCCCTCACTAGGCCCAACCTCAGCCTCGGACTAAATTTTAAATACTTACCGTCCATTCCAGTAAGAACCGCCCATTTTACTTAGTTTTCCCTTAACTGCAAAGAATACCGCCGACAATAAAGGTGCAATGCCCATTTTCTCGCCGGGCGATTAGTTTTAATTAGTTTAAACATAAAAGTGGAAATTTTCGCCAGCATTACTCACCAAACGTTAGCGGTTTTTCTGAGCGAGCAATTGGACGTTGAGGGACTCATAGGAAAGTCTAGCCCTAGATCATTGATGTATACCACAAAAGCAAGGGACCTAGTACTGAGCCCTGTGGAACCTCACTGGAAACAGCCTTTCAGTCACAAAAACACCCATCAACTATTACCCTTTGGTTCCTGCCTCTGAGCCATTTTTGGATCCAACTTGCTACTTTGCCCTGGATCCCATGGGCTTTTACTTTCGTGACTATTCTGCCATGTGGGACCTTATCAAAAGCCTTGCTGAAATTTTTATACACTACATCAAATGCACTGCCCTCATCGACCCTCCTTGTTACCTTCTCAAAAAATTCAATCAAGTTAGTCAGACACAACCTTCCCTTAACAAATCCGTGCTGACTATCCTTGATTAATCTGTGTCTTTCTAAATGAACATGTATCCTGTCCTTCAGGGTTTTTTCCAATAATTTTCCCACCACTGAGGTTAGGCTGACTTGCCTGTAATTACTTGGTCTATCCCTTTTTCCATTCTTAAACAAAGGTACCGCATTAGCAGTCCTTTAAGCCTCTGGCATGACACCTGAAGCCAGAGAGGATTGGAAAATGATGGTCATAGCCTCTGTTTTTTCCTCTTTTGCATCACTTAACGGCCTGGGATACATTTCATCCGGGCCTGGGGACTTATCCACTTTCAAAGCTGCTAACATAGAAAATAGGAGCAGTAGTAGGCCATTCGGCCCTTCGAGTCTGCACCGTCATTCAATATGATCATGGCTGATCTGCTATCTCAACACATATTCCCGCTTTTTCCCCATACCTCTTGATGCCTTTTGTTTCTAGAAATCTATCTATCTCCCTCTTGAAGAAATTCAGTGACTTGTCCTCCATAGCCTTCTGTGGTAGAGAATTTCACAGGTTCACCACCCTCTGAATGAAAAAAATTCTCTTCATTTTGGTCCTAAATTTCCTACCCCATATCCTGAGACTGTGACCTCTTGTTCTAGACTTCCCAGCCAGGGGAAACATCCTCCCCGCATCCAGTCAGAATTTTATACATTTCAATGAGATTCCTTCCTTCATCTAAATTCTAGTGAATACAGGCCTAGTCGACCCAATCTCTCCTCATATGACAGTCCTGCCATTCCAGGAATCAGTCTGGTGAACCTTCGCTGCACTCCCTCTATGGCAAGTATATCCTTTCTTGGGTAAGGGGACCAAAACTGCACACAATACTCCAGGTGCGGTCTCACCAAGGCCCTGTATAACCATAGAAAGACATCCTTGCTCCTGTATTCACATCCTCTTGCAATGAAGGCCAACATACCATTTGTCTTCCTAACTGTTTGCTGCACTTGCATGTTTGCTTTCAGTGACTGGAGTACAAACTCACCCAGATCCCTCTGTATATCGACACATCCCAAGCCATCACCATTTAAATAATACTTTATCCTTATGTTTTTCCTACCAAAGTGGGTAACTTCACATTTAACCACATTACACTGCATCTGCCATGTGTTTGCCTACTCACTCAACCTATCTAAATCACCTTGCAGTGTCTTTGCACCCTCCTCACAACTCACAATCCCACCTAGTTTTGTGTCATCAGCAAACTTGGAAATATTACATTTGGTTCCCTCATCCAAATCATTTATTTATGTAGTGAATAGCTCGGGCCCAAGCACTGATCCCTGTGGTACCCCACTAATCACTACCCACCACACCAAACCAGACCCGTTTATTCCTACTCTCTGTTTCCTGTCAGTTAACCAATTTTCAATCCACGCGAATACATTACCCTCAAACCCATGTGCTTTAATTTTGCACACTAACCTCTTATATGGGACTTTATCAAAGGCCTTCTGAAAATCCAAATACAATACATCCACTGGTTCTCCCTTATCTATTCTATCAGGTACATCCTCAAAAAACTCCAGTAGGTTTATCACACGTGATTTTCCTTTCATAAATCCATGTTGACTTTGTTTAATCCCGTTCATATTATCTAAGTGTGCCGTTATCACATCCGTTATGAACCTCTTAATACCTCCTCTCTCACTGCTTATTTCATCTAATATTTCACACTCCTCCTGCCCGACAGCAATATCTGCATTGCCTCTCTCCTTTGTGAAAACAGACGCAAAGTATTCATTAAGAACCATACCCGCATTTCCCGCCTCCACACACAGATTACCATCATGGTCTCTAATAAGCCCTATCCTTTCTTTAGTTATCCTCTTGCTCTATTTATAAAACAACTTTGGGTTTTCCTTGATTTTACTTGCCAAGAATTTTTCATGCTCTTTGCTTTTCCAATATCCTTTTTAATTTTACCCCTGCACTTTCTATACTCCAGCGATTCTGCAGTATTTAGCTCTTGGTATCTGTCATAAGCCTCCCTTTTTTTTCTTTGTCCTGTCCTGTATGTCCTCAAAACAACCTAATAAATTTGTCACATACAATTTCCCTTTCATAAACTTCATGTTGACTCTGCCTAATCATATGATTTTCTCAGTGCCCTGTTACCACTTACTTAACAAAGCATTTTCCCAACGACAAATGTTAGGCTTACTGGTCTGTAGTTCCCTGTTTTCTCTCTCCCTTTTTTGAATAGCAGGGTTGCATTTGGTATTTTCCAATCCATTGGGACTGTTATAGAATCTAGGGAATTTAGGAAGATCAAATCAATGCATCCACTATTTCTGCAGCCACCTCTTTTAGAACACTAGGATATAGGCCGTCAGGTCCAGGGGATTTGTCAGCTTTTAGTCCCATTAGTTTCTCAAGTATTTTTTCTCCACTGATATTAATTACGTTGTTTCTCACTCTCATTAGCCCCTTGGTTCCTCACTATTTTAGGTATCCTTTTTGTGTCTTCTACTGTGAAGACAGCTGCAAAAATTTGTTTGAAATCTCTGCCATTTTCTTATTTCCCCCATTATAATTTCTCCTGTCTCAGCCTCTGTGACCACGCTTACTTTTGCTACTCTCTTCCTTTTTACACACTTGCAGAAGTTCTTGCAATCTGTTTTTATATTGCTTGTTAGTTAATTGTCATTTTCTATTTTCTTGCACCATCAATTTTTTAGTCAACCGTTGCTGGTTTTTAAAGCTCTCCCAATCCTCAGGCTTACTATTATTTTCTGAAACATTATAAGCCTCTTCTTTTAACCTGAATCTATCCTTAACTTCTTTAGCTAGCCACGGATGGATCACTTTTCCCGTGGAGTTTTCATTTCTCAATGGAATGCATATTTCCCATCAAGATATCCTTCCTCAGCCACTGCACAGAACAACTCTTTATCCTGATGGTTTCAATCTCAATCTCGTCTTCACTTGCCCAGTCTCCTCTGAAATCATTGCCCTCTTGTCTTGTCGCCCTCCTTATAAATTCTCCTACTTATATTCACAGCCACCTCCTCCACCATGACATCTCCCATGGGCTTCATCACAGACAAGGCCACCCCCAACTACTTCCCCCTTTCACCAACCACAATTCCTTACCCCCTTCCAACCTCACTTCCTTCTGGGTCCAATCCTGGAAAAAACTTTCCCTATAGTCACTTACAACTGCACTTTCCAACTCCCAACTGTTTAGCTTTTGGCTTTCCATGTGCCATAGTATTTCTGCAGGCCTTGAATTGTTCAACCGCTTGCTCAAGTTGAGGGCTAGGGCCACGTTATTATGTGGTTTCAAGAGCAGGTCAGTATTCTGTGGTGAGTGACTTAACTCCTGATTCCTTGGAAGCCTTTCCACCATCTACAAGGCACAAGTCAGGAGTGTGATGGAATACTCTCCACTTGCCTGGATGAGTACAGCCAGAAAAACATTCCAGGAGCTCGACACCATTCAGGACAAAGCAGCCCGCTTGATTGGCACCCCATCCACCACCTTAAACATTCACTCCATCACCGATGTACCGTGGCTGCAGTATGTACCATCTACAAGATGCACTGCAGCAACTTGCTACAACTTCTTCGACAGCACCTGATCTCTACCACCTAGAAGGACAAGGACAGCAGGTGCATGAGAACACAACAACCTCTGATTTCCCCTCCAAATCACACACCATCCTGACTTGGAAATATATTGCCATTCCTTTATTGTTGCTGGGTCAAAATCCTGGAACTCCCTCCCTAACAGCACTGTGGGAGAACTTTCACCACACGGACTGCAGTGGTTCAAGAGGCGGCTCATCACAACCTTCTCAAAGGCAATTAAGGATGAGCAATAAATGCTGGCCATCCCATGAATGAATAAAATAAATCTTCCACACAACAGACATTCCAGGTTTATCTCTCCCACTCTTCTTAAATGATGGAGTATCATTGGCAATTTTCCACTCCGAGTGGACAATTCCTGAAACGAGAGTTTTGACTGAGGCAGCTACAATTTCCTCACCTACTTATTGTAACACCCTGGGGTGGAAAGCAGCAGGTCCTGGGGATTTGTTTATCTTCAATCTCATTATTTTCTCCCATCACCAGTTTTTGAAGTTTGTATTAAATCCAGTAAGATCCTCCCCTTGATTTATTTTAATTTGCCTCGTATCTCTGGTATGTTTTCCTCTTCCTCTATTGAAGACTGATGCAATGTAATTATTTAGCAAGTCTGTCATTTCCTTATTTTCAATTCCAATATCACCTGTGTCTGTCTTTAAGGAGGCCACATTTCCCTTAGCTATCCTCTTTCTCTTAATATACTTGGAAAAACCTTTAGTGCTCTCCTTGATATCCCTTGCAAGCTTTTTCTCACTTACATTTTTTTGTAGCTTACTACTTCCTTTGTCTCCCTTTGCTGTTCTTTATATCTGTTATTCTTGCATTTGTATTCGCACTTTCTTTTGATGACCAAGGCTGTTTAATTACACAAGAGCTCTTGCCCTTTAAGGGTCTGCACAGGTCTTGTATTGTGCCAAATACTTTTTTGAACACCACCCACTAATCATTCATAGCTTTATCCGTTAACAGTTCTGCCCAGTCTATTGTGATCAATTTCTGCCTCATCCCTTCAAATTCAGCCTCCCCTAAATTTAAAACCTTGTTTTGTGACTCACCCTTCTCCCTTTCAAACCGAATATTCAATTCAATCATCTTATGGTCACTGTTAGGTTGTTGTTCCCTTACCATTACATTGTTGACTAATTTTGCATCATTACTCATCATTAACTATTTGTATGGCATGTTCTCTTGTTGGCTTCGGAACATTTTTTTTCAGAAAACTCTCTGAATATACTCTCGAGATTTGGGACTCGAGCTATTCTGCTTCGAGGAACATGGGAACGTAGGTACAGGAAAAGGCGATTCAGTCCCTCTAGTATGTTTCCCCATTCAATGAGGTCGGCTAATGTGCATCCTAGCTCCATCCAACCGCCTTGGCTCCATATTCCTTAATACCCTTGGCTAGCAAAAATCTTATCGATCTCAGATTTCAATAATTGAGCTGTTATCTGCTGCTCTTTGTGGAAGAGAGTTCCACACTTCTTACCACACTTTGTGTGAATAAGTATTTACAAACTGCTGTTCTCAGTGGCCTGGCTCAGATTTTAAGGTTATAGAATCATAGAATGGTTACAGCACAGAAGGGGCCCATCAAGGCCGTGCAGGCTCTCTGCAGGACTACTCAAGCTAGTCCCATTCTCCCACCCTTTCCCTGTAGCCCTACAATTTTTTTCCTTCAGGTATTTATCCAATTCCCTTTTTAAAGCCACAATTGAGTCTGGCTCCACCACCCTTTCAGGCAGTGCATTCCAGATCCTAACCACTTGCAAGGAAAAAAGTTTCCCCTTGTCGCCTTTGGTTCTTCTGCCAATCACCTTAAATCTGTGCCCTTTGGTTCTCAACCCTTCTGCCAATGGGAACAATTTCTATCTACTGTCTAGACCCCTCAAGATTTTGAACAACTCTATCAAATCTCCTCTCAACCTTCTCTGCTCTACATCAATGATCTAGACTTGAATATAGGGGGTATGATTAAGAAGCTTGCAGATGATACTAAAATCGGCTGTGTGGTTGAGAATGAAGAAGAAAGCTGCGGATGCAGACTGCAGGAAGATATCAATCAACTGGTCAGGTGGGCAGAACAGTGGCAAATGGAATTTAATCCAGTAAAGTGTGAGATAATGCATTAAGAGGGCTATCAAGGAAAGGGAATACATGTTAAATAGTAGAATACTGCGAAATCTAGAGGAACAAAGGGACCTTGGAGGGCATGTCCACAGATCCCTGAAAGTAGCAGGCCAGGTACATAAGGTGGTTAAGAAGGCATATGGAATGCTTGCCTTTATTAGCCAAGGCATAGAATACAAGAGCAGGGGGACTATGCTTGAACTGTATAAAACTGGTTAGGTCGTAGCTGGAGTACTGCGTGCAGTTCTGGTCACTCATCTGAAGTCCCTCATCCCTGGAATCATTCTCCTAAATCTTTTCTGCACTCTCTCTAAGGTCTTCAAATCCTTCCTAAAGTGCGGCGCCCAGAATTGGACACTATAGTCCAGTTGAGGCCGAACCAGTGTTTTATAAAGGATCATCATTACTTCCTTGCTTTTGTACTATTTGCCTCTGTTTATGAAGCCCAGGATCCCGTAAGCTTTTTTTATAGCTTTTATCAACCTGCCCTGCCACCTTCAATAATTTGTGCACATATAACCCCAGATCTCTGTTCCTGCACTCCAGTCTGAAAAACAACCATTCATCACTACTCTCTATTTCCTGTTACTTAGCCAATTTCGTATCCATGCTGCCACTGTGCCATTTATTCCATGGGCTTGAACTTTGCTGGCAAGCCTAGTACGTGATACTTTGTCAAACGCCTTTTGAAAATCATCAAAACACATTTCTCTCATTCACCCTCTCTCTTACCTCATCAAAAAAACTCAATCAAGTTAGTTAAACATGATTTGCCTTTAACAAATTCATGCTGGCTTTCCTTAATTAAATCATACTTGTCCAAGTGACTGTTAATTTTGTTCCGGATTATTGTTTCTAAAAGCTTCCCCACTACCGAGGTTAAACTGGTCTGTAGTTGCTGGGTTTAACTTTACACACTTTTCTGAACAATGGTGCAACGTTTGCAAGTCTCCAGTCCTCTTGCACTACCCCCATATCTAAGGAGGATTGGAAGATTATGGCCAGTACCTCTGCAATTTCCTCCCTCAATTCCTTCAGCATCCTAGGATACAACCCATCGATCCTGGTGGCTTATCTACTTTATGTACAGACAGCCTTTCTGGTACCTCCGTGTTTTAGCCCATCCAATATCTCAACTACCTCCTCTTTCACTATGACTTTGGCAGCATCTTCCCTGGTGAAGATAGATGCAAAGTATTCATTTCGTACCTCAGCCATGCCCTCTGCCTCCATGCGTAGGTCTCCTTTTTGGTCCCTAATCGGCCCCACCCCTCCGCTTACTACCCATTCACTATTTATATGCCTATAGAAGACTTTCGGATTTCCTTTTATGTTAACTGCCATTCTATTCTCAAACTATCGCTTTGCCCCTCTTATTTCTTTTTCACTTCCCCCCTCAACTTTCTACATTCAACATGGTTCTCACTTGTACTCTCAACTGGACATCTGTCAAACGCCCCTTTTTTCTGCTTCATCTTTATCTCTTTCGTCATCCAGGGAGCTCTGACTTTAGTTGCCCTACCTTTCCCCCTTGTGGGAATGTACCTCGATTGTACTCGAACTATTTTCTCTTTAAAGGCGGCCCATTACAGTTTAGCCTACCAGTCATTGATTTCATTTTACCCGGGCCATATCTGTTCTCATCGCACTGAAATTGGCCTTCCTCCAATTATGTATTTTTGACTCCAATTTTCTCCCTGTTCCTTTCCTTGGCTAATGAACACCTTGTGATACTATGATCACTGTTCTCTAAATGTTCCCCAACAGACACTTGCTCTATTTGACCTACGTCATTCCCCAAAACCAGATCCAGCTCCTTCCTTGTTGCCCCGGAAACATACTGATCAAGAAAGTTCTCTTGAACACACTTTAGAAATTCTTCCCCCTCTCTGCCATTTACAATATTATTATCCCAGTCGATATTAGAATAGTTGAAGTCCCCAATTATCACTTCTTTATAGTTTTTGCACCTCTCTCTAATTTCTCTGCAAATTTGTTCCTCTATAATTTTCCCACTAGTTGGTGGCCTATAGTATATATCTGGTAGTGTAATGGCTCCTCTATTATTTCTGAAATCTAACCAAATAGGTTCTGTCCTTGACCCCTCCAGGACATCCTCTCTCTCCAGCACTGTAATATTCGCTTTAATCAATAATGCTACCCCACCTCCTTTCTTTCCTTCCCTATCTTTCCTGAACACCTTATATCCAGGAATATTTAGTACACAATCATGCCCTTTTTTGAGCCAGGTCCCTGTTATAGCCACAACATCATATTCCCATGTGGCTATTTGCACCTGCAGCTCACCAACCTTATTTACCATGCATTGTGCATTGACACACATGCACTGTAAACCTATCTTAGACCTTCTTGTATTCTCTCTTAGTCTGACCCTACCTAATACCATACTATTTCTTCTTATTGTTATCTGTCTCCCAATCCTTTGTGCTCTTTTTATCTCCTTTCTAATGCTACATCCTGGTGCCCATCCCCCTGCCAAGTTAGTTTAAACCCTCACCAACAGCAATAGCAAACCACCCCGCGAGGACATTAGTCTTGCCTCTGTTGAGGTGCAACCCATCTAGCCTATACAGATCCCACTGTCCCCAGATCCAGCCCCAATGCCCCAAGAATCTGAAGTTATCTCTCCAGCCATGCATTCATCTGCTCTATCCTCCTATTTCTGTATTCACTGGCACCGTGAGTAATCTGGAGATTACTACCTTTGAGGGCCTGCTCTTTTTAATCTCTTTCCTTGCTCTCTCAATTCTGTCTGCAGGACCTCATCCCTCTTTCTACCTCTGTCATTGGTGCCGATATAGACCACAACCTCTGGCTGTTCACCCTCCCCCTCAATGTTCTGCAGTCGTTCAGTGACATCCTTGAACCTGGCACCAGGGAGGCAACATACCATCCTGGAATCATGTCTGCGGCCGCAGAAACGCCTGTCTGTTTCCCTAACTATTGAATCTACTATCACTATTGCTTTCCCAATCTCCCTCCTCTCTCTCTTTCTCCCTCCCCCCACCCCCCCCCCCCCCCCCCTGTTCCCCATACAGCCGAGCCACCCGTGGTGCCATGGACTTGACTCTGGCTATACTCCCCAGAGGAACCATCACCCTCACCAGTGTTCAGTACTGAATATTGGTTTGAGAGTGAGATGCACTCAGCGGGCACTGCCTGCCTGGTCCTCCTTGTCTGTCTGGCAGTCACCCATTCCCTCTCTGCCTCCCAACTCTCAAACTGCGGGTGACCACCTCCAGAAACGTGCTGTCCACTGCTCTTAGCCTGACTGAGGCACCATGGTGACACCAGCTGCTGCTCAAGCTCCGAAACCCGGAGCTCGAGCTCCTCCAGCTGACAAAACTTCCTGCGCATGTGTTTGTCGTGGACACTAGTATCGTCCTGTAGTTTCCACATGGCATAAGATTTGAATTCCATGGGACAGAGGTGCCCTGCCATGCCTCTATTTAATAGATTATTAACTAACTTAGCAGAAATAAACTCAAGACTTAAAACAATCACAAGCAACTCGCCAATCAGCTTTCCTTGTGCAGATGTCACTTTAGTTTTTTTTTTTACCTGTCTCCCTGATGCTCGCACTTCCTCCGGGCTCTGGCTCTTGGGCCTCCCTTTATCTCTGGTCGCTCTCCCGCAGATCTGCTCTTGGGCCTATTAACGAGTCCTTGGATTCTGTGGCTCCACTCCTCCTTTTCAATTAATGTCTCAACCGCCTTCCACCTCGCCATCAATTCCTGCTATCAACAAATTCTTCCACTGTGCTTGTGATCCACTCCGCTTGTGTTCATCCAGCTCTGTCTCCAATCTCTGTGCTATGTCCCCCTGTCCTAGACTTCCCCCACCAGCAGAAAAAGTTTATCTCTAGCTATCAATTCTTTTCAAAATCCTAAAAATCCTCAATCAAATCACCACTTAACCTTCTATATTCCAGGGAACACAAGCCTTTTTAATGTAATCGCTCCTCATAATTTAACCCTCGAAGCCCTGGTAACATTCTGGTGTACCTGCATTGCATTCCTTCCAAGATCAATATATCCTTTGCAAGGTGCGATGCCAGAACTGCGCGCACAATCCAAATGTGGTAGCAGCAGGGCTTTGTAAAGCTGTAGCAAAACTTCCTCCCCCTTTATATTCTAGCCCACTAGATATAAAGGCTAACATTCCATTAGGCTTTTGGATTATTTTTTTGTACCTGACCACTACATTTTAGTGATCTGTGTACATGGACCCCTGAAGTTCTTTTCACTATTTAAAAAAATATTCTGATCTATCCTTTTTTACCTAAAATGGATGACCTCATATTTAATTGCATTGAACTCCATCTGTCACAATTTTTCCCAAACATTTAATCTATCAATGCCTCTTGTAATTTTATGCTCCTTACTATGCCACCTATCTTTGTATCATCACCAAATTTGGATATATGGCTTTCTATTATGCTATTTAAGTCATCAATAAATATAGTGAATATTTGAGGCCCCAGCACAGATCCTTGTGGGACACCACTAGTTGCTTGCTACCAATTTGAGTACAGACCCATTATCTTCTATTGCCTAACCAATCTCCTAACCAGGTCAATAATTTGCCTTTAATCCCATGAGCTTTAATTTTAGCTAACAGTCTCTTAGGTGGAATCTTACCGAATGCCTTCTGGAAGCCCATATAAGCTGTATTCATAGACATTCCTTGTCTACTACTTTAGTTACTTCCTCAAAAAATTCAATGAGGCTTGTTAAACATGATCAATCATTTACAAATCCATGTCGGCTCTCTAATCAGCTCAAATTTCTCCAAGTGCTCAATCACTTTGTCCTTAATTATAGATTCAAATAAGCACATCACATGTTTGACTAACAGGTTTATCATTTCTTGGTCTCTCTCTCTCTCTCCTCTCTCCCCTCTCCTTAAATAATGGAGTTACATTTGCATGTTTTCAATCTAAAGAGACAATTTCTGAATCGAGAGAGCTTCAGAAGATTATAGCTTAAAGCATTTGCAATTTCCTCACCTACTTCCTTTAAAACCGTGAGATGGAACCATCAGGTCCTGGGGATTTATCAGTCTTTAGTGCCATTGAGTTCTCTCATACTGATTCCTTGCTTGTGTTAACTTTAGTGAGCTCCAGTCCTTGATTCACTAGTTTCCCTGCTTCCTCTACTGTCGAAATCTCGACCTCCGAAAAGAATGACTCCGACACTTACAGCTCCGGTAGAAGTTTCTTTAATTCGCTTGCTAGCAAGGGGTAGGTCACACTCAGTCAAGGGCTAAGTGAACACCTCCGAAATGGTACAGCTTCACAAGATATTTATACAGTAAAACCCAAGTTATGACCTCTCCCTGTGTATTGCTCTGTCTCACAGTCAGTGAATACAGATAAAGAGTTAATTACTATATCCTGGTCCTGACATGGTTTACAGATATTTCCTTTTGTCAGGGTTATCAGTTGGCCAGCCGGCCATTACTCCATGAATCATATGTAATGGGCTATCACCTGTCTTGTATTGTGTCAGGATTGTTCAATTTCCTGGTCAGTTTATCATTTACATCAAAAGGATGAGGTCTCTACAAGAGATAGTGGCTGGTGGAATGGAGTACATAGGAAAGGTGGGGTGACATGGAACTGGTGTGGTGTAGACAATAGGAGAGCACCATGGGGGGGGGTACTTGTCTCAGCATGACTTGTCTCCTAGCTGTCTGATGGCCATCAGCCATCTCAAACCAGGTTTAGCTGTTTATGCAAGCTGACTGCTAAAAAGCAGAAAGTTCTGGAAAGACCAGGACTCCATTTTGATATATATTGCAAGGGGCACACAAATACCGTATGGTATCAGCTTAGATAAAAATACATTTCCACATTCCCCCATTTTGTCCTTCACAAGGACAACTCAATTCATTCTGATCTTGTACAGTCTCTCCATTTCCATTTCCACACAAGAACCTTCAGCAGTTGTTGCTACCATAACTCTAGCCGTGGTCTCGGTAGGTAACATAGTTTCTCCCACCCTGGCACAGCAACACTTAATGACGACAAATAATAGATACAGGGCGAAGACTATCAGCAGGAATATGATCAAACCCTGTACCACAGATTTCCCTAGGGATCCCAACCATCCCGATGCCCAACCCCACAAGGTGATAGCGTCCTGGCCAACTGTCTGTTTATACTCTATTACCTTTTTCCTGATGTTTTCAGCTAGACTACCGATATCTTCTGATTTATCTGAGATATACGTACAGCATTCTTCACCTATTAATGCGCATGTCCCTCCCTCCTTGGCTAGGAGATAATCTAAGGCCATACGATTTTGGAGAGCCACTGTTCGAATAGCTACCATTTCGTCATTTATCCCTTCAAAGGCTTGGGAAGTTGCGTTGGCTACTGATTCGATTAAGTTAGCCAGTTCCCGTAACTGCCATTCGGTTGATGCTATTCCATAGGGTGGCACCATTACCTTGAATATTCCGTTTAGCTACGTCAAATCCCGTTTAAATCTGTGACTTCCATAGGCCTCCCTTAGAGCCTTTACTGATCTGATAAGGGGTACCACATATCCTAAGTAACAGGACCCTGTCCAGTTGGCTGGTAACCATGGGTAGGCTTTATGGCCACAAATAAAGTAGGTGCAATTATAGGGTGTCAGCTCCTGGTCCTTTCGCACTATCCCTACTCAAGTGGTCTCACCTTCCCACCCTTTACCTGGGGCTTTGTTGTGGACCATTGTCCAGCCAACGGTTGCTATCTTTCTCTCAGTGGGATTAGTTGTGGCTTGCCATTTAATCATTTGGGAACACTTGCTGCGTCCCATTTCTGGTCGTTTAGTCTCATTACTCACTAGGCATATTATACCTTCGGGATTTTCTATTCTGGGAGTAATGCTTAGGAAGGGAGGCTGATGGTTATTATCATAATTGGGCTGGTACCATCCCTGGAAGGCTGTAAGTTTATACCCTGCCGACCTCCATTCTGTTTGCTCCTTCGTTTCTGGCCCCTTAGTTAGTTTTGTCCTATTTTGCACTGTCAACCATTCTACCATTTCTGATTCGTTAAAGGGGACAGATCTCAGGGGAATACCCCCTTCGGAGTGGACAGGCACATGGGAACATATCCAACAACTTGACAAGTTTCTCTCTTGAGCATACCTATGACTCAGTGCCATAAATACGTTTACGTGCAATTCCCTTCGGTGGCGGGTCTGTACCCCTGGTGTAATCAATAATGTAAAGTAAAACCCTGTCAAGCCCAGCACCATCAGTCCCCATAGTCCATACAGTTCCTTATTCAGTCTTCCTTTTTCTGTTCCTCTGATTCCTTCGTCCCTTCCTCCTGGTCGGGTGCCTGTTTGCAATGGGATGCGTGGTCTTTCCTTTACCTTGATTGCAATATTGGTCGCCAGCAAGACCTGGTATGGTCCTTCGAATCTTGGCTGTAGACTGCTTTTTCTTTTAAAAAATCTTGATGTAAACGAATTCCCCTGGCTCCAGGTTATGACACTTCCCTTCCGCTGGCTTGACTTGAGCTTCCTTTACCTGTGAATGAAAGCTGGAAATACATTTGGTTAGTGCAATACAATAATTTAACATATTTTCCTCCATTTCGTGGATGTCCATTTGTTTTGCAGTAAATGGTGCTGTAAAAGGTAGTCGTTGGGGACGTCCCATAACTATCTCATGCGGTGACAGGCCTGTTGTTCTGTTGGTTGTAGATCGCATTATCATCAAAGCTAAGGGTAGCAGTTCTGTCCATTTCAGTCCAGTGTCATTGCATAGTTTTGCCAGCTTATTTTTAAGCATTCCATTATATCTTTCAACAAGTCCAGCTGATTGTGGATGATAACTGCAATGAAAACGTTGATTAATCTGCAAAGCTTTACACATTTCTCTTATAACAGTTCCCGTGAAATGTGACCCGTTATCACTAGAAAGCTTAGCAGGAATTCCGAAGCGCGGTACGATTTCTTTTAACAAACATTTAGCAACAGTAGTGGCATCGGCCTTCTTGCATGGAAAGGCTTCAATCCATCTAGAGAACACATCTACAATAACTAATACATACTTGAATCCCCCATACACATAGGTAATTCAATAAAATCCATTTGTAACTGTACAAAAGGCCCGACTGGATTTGGGTGGGAGGCAGATTCTACTTTTTCCGTCTTACCCGGATTCATTGTCTGACAGGTAACACAATTTTCACAGATTTGTTTTGCAATTGCCGAAATACCTGGTGCATACCAAGTTGCCAAAATATAATCTGCCAATCCCCCTTTGTCTGCATGTGTGAATGTATGAACACATCGGGCAATCCATGGAAGTAAGGATCTGGGCGCCACCACACGGCCGTCGTGGTGAACCCATATTCCTTCTGGATTTTTATAACATTGATCCTTCGTCCAGGTCACCACCTCCTCCGTACTGGCCTGTGTCTGAAAGGCCAGCACGTCATTAATAGTGGGTGGCGGGTCTGAGCAATTATTTTTCCTTAGTGGGAACAATGACACCTGCATCCCCCCTTTTCAATGACACCTGCATCCCCCCTTTTCAATGACACCTGCATCCCCCCTTTTGACAGAGCTGCTGACTTAGCTGCATTATCAGCTCTGGCATTCCCAAGTGCCACCTCATTCGACTGGGCTGTATGTGCTTGGCATTTGGTAATGGCAAGTTTCAAAGGGCATTGAATGGCTCGCAGGAGATTTTCCACTTGTTCTGCATTTTTGATAGGGGTTCCTGAAGAAGTCAGGTACCTGCGAATCTTCCAAATTTGTCCATAGTCATGTGATACCCCAAAAGCATACCTGGAGTCAGTGTAGATATTAACTGTGTGTCCTTCAGCCAGAATACAGGCTCAAGTTAACGCAAACAATTCGGCTTGTTGGGCTGAAAAGGAGTCTGGAAGAGAGGCTGTTTCGACAACATTAAACTGAGTTACAATTGCATAAGCCGCTCGAGGTTGGCCCCTATCATTTCGTAGGGCTGATCCGTCAACATAGTACACTAGATCAGGGTTACACATTGGTACATCTGTTAGATTGATACGTGGTTTAGTCACTAATTCGGTTACCATTTCACATGAATGGGGTTCGCCGTCGTCTTCCGTGGGGAGTAGAGTGGCTGGATTTAAGGTAGTGCATCTTTTGATGATAAGGTTCGGATTTGATAACAGCTCGACCTCATATTTAGTGGTTCTTGCAGAGGTTAGGTGTTGGGTGGCACACTTAGTAAGTAAAATCTCAACAGAGTGTGGGATATACAAAATGGTCTGATGATTTAGAGTTATTGTCTGAGCCTGTTGCATAGCATAATAAGCTGCTGCCAATGAAGGAAGACATCCTGGTAGTCCGCGTGCCACTGGGTCTAGTTGGGTACTGAAATATGCTACCGGTCGTTGCCTGTCCCCATGTAACTGAGTCAAAACAGATTGTGCAAAACCCGACTTGTGATGCACAAATAAGTTGAATAGCTTAGTGTAATCTGGTAATCCCAAGGCTGGTGCTGAAGTGAGGGACTGCTTAAGACTCTGGAAAGCATTCCGGGATACTTCATTCCACATCCTTTAAGCATTGTGAGAATATAGTAGATTCATTCACAGCTCGTAGGTCATGGACAAACCTCCATTTGTGTGGGCTTCTGAACTGGACGAATCTGTGTGTTACACGGACTTCTCATTTATGCTTATAGTGATTCACAGATCACAGAATGTAAAGTATTTGTTTTCTAATCTTATTAAAAGGCTTCCAAACCCAAGATTTTTCCAATACACCCAAAATGTTGATCAAGGAGATCACCTGAAATATCTCAAAATCCCAATTCAACTATTGTACTGCCACTCTTTATCAAAAACAAATCCTCTTACTGAGCTAGAAGCTTTTGTACCAAGATTTTACACCAAGGACAATGAGAGTGTACTCCCCCAGCCTGCACCTCGAGAGACCCACAAAGGCTTTTTTAAAAAAAAAAGGCATTACAACTTTTAACCACCGGGACCATGTCTCAACAAACCTATCCTTTGTGCATTTCCTAGCTCCGTAACTTCTCATCCAAATAAATCCACACCTGCGCTTCTAACTTAAAATGTCTTAAACTTCCCACATACAGGACAATACTATGAAGGGTTAAAAAACTTCACTTTGTTTGAAAAAGTGGGTGGAGCTAAAACAAACAGGCAGCTCCACAACCTTTCCAAACAGGTTTCCAGACTCGAGGAAGAAACACAGAAGCACTCTCATTCAAAGACAAGACATTCACAAAAGTCTCTCTCCATTCAATAAAGCTTTTTTTTTGGCTAGCTTTATTTTTTTTTTGAATCCATAAGTCACTATCAGGTTCTCTTTTTTTTTTACATTTGATTTACTTCCTCTGTTAATTTTACATGGGCTTGAAGAATCGGAACCCAGGCCTTTTCTATTACTTTCCTTTTTTTTTCTACCTGGATCTCTGTTTATAAGATGCTCCTCGAGACATGTTGTTCTCTCTAAATTAAATGAACCATCGGGTGGAAATGGCCTGTTTTCACCCTTAGTCCACTTTACTGGATTTGTTTCTTTGGTCAATTGAGGACTGACCACAATTCTGGAGCATGACATAGGCTGGTGTGCCTTTTGTGGTGTTTTAACTTGCTCCGGCACCCATTCTGGATGATTAAGATTTTCCACAGTTTCTGATCTCACAATCCTTTCGGCCAACCGAGTTCTCTACGCCCACTTCTCCTGGCCGTTACGTGGCCTGAAAAGGCTCTTAATTCGGGCTCAGTCTGGGTGTGTGAGATATGTTGGCACGAACCAACCGTAGTTGATCAATCAGTTACTGTTTCTTTTCTTAATCAATCCTTGTGTTTTTTTTTCCCGAATCACAATTTTCCCTAGTGACTCTTCCCGTTTCTCTAATGGCAATCTCTCACAAAGGTATTGCACACAACAGTAATACAAGGACAACAAACAATATTCCCGCGAGTACACAAATCATAACCTTACACCTTATCTAAACAAATTCTCAGTCTGCATTGTATGCCACTACAGACCGAGTCCTTAACTTATCCTAATAAAAAAACTGATAAAACTTATGGTTCCATACCCAAACTCTTTGATCGATTGCGCTTGCTTTTTTTTTTTCCTGTACTCTTATCACATAAGAACCCCTTCCGAATTAAAAACAATAAAAATCTTATCACATAAGAACCTGGAACCCTTTTCGATCGACTAGCACTCCCTTACCTACTGAAACCTTCCCCGGGCTGTTTCGAGATTTTTCCAGAATCTGTTCTCTTCTGCTGGCGAGCTGAGAAAGAAATGGTTATAAAAAATACCTTTAGCTTTTAAATGCCGAGTCTTGTAGATTGCAGTACCTCCCCTGTGGACAACAGATTACATATGCGATTCAACTGAAGAAACCTCTTGTGAGCAAAAGGCTCACCTTGTTTGGCCACTGAAGCCTTTCACTGGAGAGGCACTATGCCTCTATCCGTTTTACTCACAGGACAGAGAGTATGCATCTCGGTGGAACCTCCAAGAAGTAACTGTCGAAATCTCAACCTCCGAAAAGAATGACTCCGACACTTACAGCTCCGGTAGAAGTTTCTTTAATTCGCTTGCTAGCAAGGGGTAGGTCACACTCAGTCAAGGGCTAAGTGAACACCTCCGAAATGGTACAGCTTCACAAGATATTTATACAGTAAAACCCAAGTTATGGCCTCTCCCTGTGTATTGCTCTGTCTCACAGTCAGTGAATACAGATAAAGAGTTAATTACTATATCCTGGTCCTGGCATGGTTTACAGATATTTCCTTTTGTCAGGGTTATCAGTTGGCCAGCCATTACTCCATGAATCATATGTAATGGGCTATCACCTGTCTTGTATTGTGTCAGGATTGTTCAATTTCCTGGTCAGTTTATCGTTTACATCAAAAGGATGAGGTCTCTACAAGAGATAGTGGCTGGTGGAATGGAGTACATAGGAAAGGTGGGGTGACATGGAACTGGTGTTGTGTAGACAATAGGAGAGCACCATGGGGGGGGGGGGGGGTACTTGTCTCAGCATGACTTGTCTCCTAGCTGTCTGATGGCCATCAGCCATCTCAAACCAGGTTTAGCTGTTTATGCAAGCTGACCGCTAAAAAGCAGAAAGTTCTGGAAAGACCAAGACTCCATTTTGATATATATTGCAAGGGGCACACAAATACCGTATGGTATCAGCTTAGATAAAAATACATTTCCACACTACTGTGAAAACTGACACACAGTAATTATTCAACAAGTCCACCATTTCATTATTTTCAATTGCAGTATTATCCGCATCTGTTTTTAAATGGCTCACATTACCCTTTTTCTTTGAAAATAATTGTAAAAACTGTCATGTATTCAACTATCATTGTAGCCCATGTATAAGCTGACCTAAGTTGTACACCTTGAGAACATTGACCACAAGGTGGTGAACTTGTGGGAGACACTCCTAACCTGGACTTTCTGATATAAAAGGGGAAGCTCCACCCACCTTCATCACTTGAGGTCTTGGTAATAAAGTTAACTGGTCACAGAGTGACCTTCTCTCAAGTATGGGCCTCGTGTGCATCTATACTGTATAGTAAGAACATATCATTGGTGACAAGAAACTGGGATTTAAACCATGCGAGCATGGCCACTAGCAGCACAGAAGAGAGGTACTGTGTTGGTGATGATTGGAACGACTTTATTGAGAGACGACAGCAAAGTTTTGTCACTAAGGAATGGGTGGGACAGGATTCGGCTGACAAACGCAGGGCTCATCTCCTGACGGTTTGTGGATCCAGAACGTACTCCCTGATGAAGGACCTTCTAGCGCCAGAGAAGCCGGTGGACAAGACGTTCGAAGAGCTCAGTAAGTTGATTGGGGAACACCATAAACTGGCGAGCAGCATGCACATGGTGAGACACTGGTTTTATACGCACTGGCGGTGAGAAGGGCAAAGCGTTCCAGACTTTGTGGCAGATCTCCAGCGACTGGCGAGCCTATGTAAGTTTCCAGATGTATGCAGAGCGGAGCTGCTGCGAGACTTTTTTATTGAGGGCATCGGGCATGCTGGAGTTTTCAGGAAACTGATTGAGATCAAAAACTTGACCTTGTAAGCAGCGGCTCTGATAGCCCAGACATTTATCTTGGGGGAGGAAGAGACCAGAATGATGTATGACAAAAATCTTGGCTCAAATACGGCAAACAACCAGGGAGTCAACATTGTTAATGTGGCACACAGTTCTTTAGGCAGACAAGGGCAATCGGACATGCCCGAGCATGTAGTCGAACCCAAAGGGAGAATTCAACAGAGACAATGGCTAGCTGAACGGTGATTCGTGCCATTGCAATGGACAATGCGGTCAGTAATGGGGCCATCAACACCTGTTAATGGTGCGCTTAAGGACAGAGACAGTCAGAGACGATCGACTGATGATGGACCTTTTGTTTCCAACAACGGGGCCTCCAGCTCATGCTGGAGATGTGGAGGCAAACACCAAGCCAGAGCTTGCATGTATCCGCAATATACCTGCAGAAACTGCAACGTCAGCGGTCACTTGGCACGTATGTGCAGGAAGCCTGCAGCCAGGTTGATGTATGAGGAGGACGGGCCCAATGTAAGCCCTACGAGGCCAATTGAATACTGGGGGGAATCGCTGGAAGCTGAAGTTCAGCGAGTTCATGTGGAGCACATATACAGTTCATATACCAGGGCGCCACCGATAATGATGAAAGTGCTCCTCAATGGCATCCCAGTATTAATGGAGCTAGACACAGGGGCCAGCCAGTCCCTGATGAGTATCAAACAGTTCGAAAGGTTGTGGGTGTCCAAGGCCAGGGAGGCCAAAATTATTGCCAATTGACGCACAGCTACGGACATATACAAAGGAGATCATTCCAGTGCTAGGCAGCGCCACGGTAATCGTGACATGAAGATTCGGAGAACAGGTTGCCACTCTGGATGGTCCCGCACTACTGGGGAGGAGTTGGCTTGCTGTCATGAACTGGAAATGGGGCGATGTCAATGCAATTTCTTCTGTGGAGCGAGTATCATGCTCACAGATCCTGGACAAATTTGACTCATTATTTCAACCCGGCATCAGCACTTTCATAGGGGCCAAGGTAGTGATTCACATAAACCCAGACGCCAGGCCACAAGGCCAGAGCGGTGCCGTATGTGATGCGGGAAAAGATAGAATGTGAATTGGACCGCCTGCTGAGGGAAGGCATCATCTCGTCAGTCGAATTCAGTGACTGGGCGAGCCCGATTGTGCCGGTGCTCAAGGCGGATGGGTCGATCAGGATATGTGGTGATTACAAGGCCACCATCAATCTGGTGTCACTCCAAGACCAGTACCTGCTACCGAGAGCGGAGGACCTCTTTGCGATGGCAAACCTTTTTCAAAATTGGACCTGACCTCAGCTTACATGACCCAGGAGCTGGCGAGTGAGTCGAAGAAGCTGCACCATCACGACACAAGGGGTTGTTTGAGTATAACAGATGTCCGTTCGGGATTCGTTCGGCCACCGCGATCTTTCAGCGAAATATGGAAAGCCTCCAATTCGATTCCAATGACGGTGGTTTTTCAAGACGACATCCTGGTCGCGATACTGAAGAACATCTCCACAACCTGGAGGAGGTGCTACGCAGACTGGACCGGGTAGGGCTGCGACTGAAAAAGGCGAAGTGCATCTTCTTCGCTCCAGAAGTAGAATTCCTGGGGAGGGAGGGTAGCAGCAGATGGGATCAGATCTATTGCGTCAAAGATGGAAGCGATCCAGAGAACAACCAGACCCCGTAACACGACGGAGCTGCGTTCGTTCCTGGGGCTCCTAAACTATTTTGGTAACTTTCTTCCCAAATTGAGCACGCTGTTAGAGCCGCTACACGTGCTCCTACACAAAGGTCGCGATTGGGTCTGGGGGGACAGCCAGGAAGGGGCTTTTGATGGAGCAAGTAATTTGTTATGCTCCAACAAACTGTTAACGTTATATGACCCGTGTAAGAAACTTGTTTTAATGTGCGATGTGTCGTCCTATGGGGTCGGGTGTGTGTTGCAGCATGTGAATGCAATGGTCAGTTACAGCCGGTAGCTTATGCCTCCAGAAGTCTGTCCCAGGCAGAAAGGGGCTACGGGATGGTAGAAAGGGAAGCGCTAGCATGTGTATATGCAGTAAAAAAAAAAATGCACCAATACCTGTTTGGCAGGAAATTTGAGCTGGAGACAGATCACAAACCCCTAACGTCCCTTTTGGCCGACAACAAGGCCATAAATGCGAATGCATCGGTCCGCATACAGAGGTGGGCGCTCACGTTAGCCGCCTATGAGTACACAATTTGGCACAGACCGGGCACTGAAAACTGCGCCGATGCACTCAGCAGGCTCCCACTAGCCACCACTGAGGGGGCAACTGAGCATGATACTGAGATGGTCATGGCTGTTGAAGCTTTCGAAAGCGAAGGCTCACCTGTGACAGACCGTCAGATTAAAGTCTAAGACTGTGTCCCCTGGTTCTGTTGGAGCATAACAAATTACTTTGTCCTCCTCTGTTGAATTCTAAATTTCTCCCGGTCCTCAGGTTTGTTGCATTTTTAGCCAATTTATATGCCTTTTCCTTGGTTTTAACACTATCCTTAATTTCCCTTGTTAGCCATGGTTGAGCCACCTTCCCCGTTTTATTTTTACTCCAGACAGGGATGTCCAATTGCTGAAGTTCATCCATGTGATCTTTAAATGTTTGCCATTGCTTATCCACCGTCAACCCTTTAAGTGTCCTTTGCCAGTCTATTCTAGCCAATTCACGCCTCATACCGTCGAAGTTACCTTTCCTTAAGTTCAGGACCCTAGTTTCCGAATTAACTGTGTCACTCTCCATCTTAATAAAGAATTCTACCATATTATGCTCACTCCTCCCCAAGGGGCCTCTCACAACAAGATTGCTAATTAGTCCCTTCTCGTTACACATCACCCAGTCTAGGATGGCCAGCTTTCCAGTTGGTTCCTCGACATATTGGTCTAGAAAACCATCCCTAATACACTCCAGGAAATCCTCTTCCACCGCATTGCTACCAGTTTGGTTAGCCCAATCAATATGTAGATTAAATTCGCTCATGATGACTGCTATACCTTTATTGCACACATCCCTTATTTCTTGTTTGATGCTGTCCCCAACCTCACTACTGTTTGGTGGTCTGTACACAACTCTCACTAGCGTTTTCTGCCCTTTGATATTCTGCAGCTCCACCCATACAGATTCCACATCATCCAGGCTAATGTCCCTCCTTACTATTGTGTTAATTTCCTCCTTAACCTGCAACGCCACCCCGCCTCCTTTTACTTTCTGTCTATCCTTCCTAAATGTTGAATAACCCTGGCTGTTGAGTTCCCAGCCTTGGTCACCCTGGAGCTATGTTTCCGTGATGCCAATTACATCATATCCATTAACTGCTGTCTGCGTAGTTAATTCGTCCACCTTATTCTGAATACTCCTCGCATTGAGACACACAGCCTTCAGGCTTGTCTTTTTAACACACTTTGCCCCTTTAAAATGCCCTTATTCCCTTATCTCTCCCAAACGAGTAGGAAAGCAAATAAGCAAATAAAACTGACAGCAGCTTTAGCAATGCTATCTCATCCCTGCTATCAGTACCATTAGAATAAAAAGCAGCTACTACATGTTGGCATCTAAGTCCGTGGAACACAGCGGGGAACCAAATATACCATCCATCACAGCAGTGACATGCCTGGATCAGTAAAAGTAAATAGATGGTGTTTGACTCCACACTTTCAAACATAAACATGTCTGCTCTGAACAGAAATTATTGCCATGTTCTGCAGCTAGTTTTGCTTTGTGATAAGTGAATGCTGGCGGCGACAGTGTTGTGACAGCGTTTCTGATTACAGCATATAATGTATGCTACAAGTAGTGTTTTCTTTCCTTCATGTGGAATCCAATACGGCGTGTTATATGGTAACAGTACCTTGGTGTTTAAGGTGTACAAGCTGAACTCTGAAATTTGCAGCAGTAACCATACTTACAGAATCACTGCTTTGACAATGCTGCATTGTTTCCTTCAGAAAGGAAGAATGGATTCGGTTTGTGGATCAGTCACAACACATTACATTATTTAAATTTGATTTTGAGACTGAAGCCAAATTTTGAAAGATGGGCAGCTAGATAAGAGTAATTTATCGGGTTTTCTGGAAAGTAAAAGCTGCAGTGGTTTAAAAATATATTTTGATGTTTATGATGAATGTTGAGAACACATGGAACGCATAACTAATCCCCCAACTAAAAACCTTGCCATATTTTACTCTAAATCCTGTTTGCAAAGATCATTGGATCAGATCAGTGTAATTTAGCCTGCAATATAATGTTTGCTACAATATATGAAGCATTACATTAAACTGTAATTCCTTAGATTCTAGAATGCTCCCAGTGGATTGGAAGGTCTCAAATGCAACCCTGCTATTCAAAAAAGGAGGGAGAAAGAAAACACGGAACTACAGGCCAGTTAGCCTGACATCAGTCGTCTGGAAAATGCTGGAATCCATTGTTAAGGAAGTGGTAACAGGGCACTGAGAAAATCATAATATGATTAGGCAGAGTCAACATGGTTTTATGAAAGGGAAATTGTATATGATAAATTTATTAGAGTTTTTTGAGGATATAATTAGCAGGGTGGATAAGGGGGAATCAGTGGATGTAGTATTTTTGGATTTCCAAAAAGCATTCGATAAGGTGCCACTTAAATGGTTGTCATGCAATAAAAGGGCTCATGGGGGTGGGGCAATACATTAGCACGGATAGAGAATTGGTTAACATAGAAACAGAGAAATTAGGTGCAGGAGCAGGCCATTCGGCCCTTCGAGCCTGCACCGCCATTCAATAAGATCATGGCTGATCATTCAACCTCCGTACCCCTTTCCTGCTTTCTCTCCATACCCCTTAATGCCTTTGGCTGTAAGGGCCATATCTAACTCCCTTTTGAATATATCTAACGAACTGGCCTCAACAACTTTCTGTGGTAGAGAATTCCACAGGTGAACCACTCTCTGAGTGAAAAAGTTTCTCCTCATCTCAGTCCTAAATGGCTTACCCCTTATCCTTAGACTGTGAGCCCTGGTTCTGGAACTCCCCAGCAACGGGAACATTCTTCCTGCTTCTAACCTGTCCAATCCCATCAGAATTTTATATGTTCCTATGAGGTCCCCTCTCATCCTTCTAAACTCCAGTGGATACAGGCCCAGTTGATTCAGTCTCTCCTCATATGTCAGTCCTGCCATCCCAGGAATCAATCTGGTGAACCTTCGCTGTACTCCCTCAATAGCAAGAACGTCCTTCCTCAATTTAGGAGACCAAAACTGAACACAATATTCCAGGTGTGGCCTCACCAAGGCTCTGTACAATTGCAGTAAGACCTCCCTGCTCCTATACTCAAATCCTCTAGCTATGAAGGCCAACATGCCATTTGCCGCCTTCACCGCTTGCTGTACCTGCATGCCAAACTTAAATGACTGATGTACCATGACACCCAGGTCTCGCTGCACCTCCCCTTTTCCTAATCTGTCACCATTCAGATAATAATCTGTCTTTCTGTTTTTGCCACCAAAGTGCTTAACCTCACATTTATCCACATTATACTGCATGCATTCAGAAAACTGAGAGTAGGAATAAACGGTCTTTTTCAGGTTGGCAGGCTGTAACTAGGGGGGTGCCACAAGGGTCAGTGCTTGGGTTTTCAGCCAATTACAATCTATATTAATCATCTAGATGAAGGGACCGAGTGTGAAGTATGCAAGTTTGCTGACAATCAAAGCTAGATGGGAAAGTAAGCTGTGAGGAGAACACTCAGAGCTGCAAAGGGATATAGACAGGTTAAGTGAGTGGGCAATAAGATGGCAGAGTGTTATGTCCACAGATCCTTAAAGGTAGCAGGACAGGTCGATAAGATAGTTAAAAAGATATACAGAATGCTTTACTTTATTAGCTGAGGTATAGAATACAAGAGCAGGGAGGTTATGCTTGAACTGTATAAAACAGTAGTTCGGCCACAGCTAGAGTACTGCGTGCAGTTCTGGTCGCCACGTTACAGGAAAGATGTGATTGTACTAGAGAAGGTACAGAGGAGATTTACGAGGATGTTGCCAGGACTGGAGAATTTTAGTTATGATGAAAGATTGGATGGGCTGGGGTTGAAACAAAGAAGGCTGAGGGAAGATTATGAGGGGCCTAGAGAGAGTGGGTAGGAAGGACCTATTTCCCTTGGCAGAGGGGTCAATTACCAGGGGCATAGATTTCAAGTAGTTGTAGAAGGATTAGAGGGGAGATGAGGAATCTTTTCTTCACCCAGAGGGTGGTGGGAGTCTGGAACTCACTGCCTGAAAGGGTGGTGGAGGCAGAAACCCTCATAGCATTCAAAAAGTATTTGGATATGCACTTAAAGGGTTCAAAATTGCCCAGGAGTTGCTCCATTTTTTTTGGAGCAACTTGATTTTTCTGGAGTATCTTAAAAATCTCCATTTTGCACATTCAATTTGCACCAGTGTAAGTGAGTTAGTTAGGATTTTTTTAGTTTAGTTTAGTTTTTTTCAAAAGGGAACATTACCAGCCACGTACGCCCATTTTGGCTATTTAGGCCAGTGTGGATAGCTAATAGTCACTCCAAATTAACTGAGGCCAGCGTATGTGGCCACTTGTGGTCGCACAGAAAACCCTTGCGGAGAGTTAAGAAATCAGCACAAATAGGTACATCAGAGGCCAGCAGAACATAATGACTTGATTAAAGAATGTGAATAGGATCAAACGCCTATTCATGCATCATATGATAAACTTCGGAAAGTTAATTTACTATACAAAAGCATTCATGGAAGCTTAAACTACAAAAATAAAAAGTAAAGAGACAAAACATATTTACATAATTTTTTTCAAAATATCCAAATAAAAAATAGAAGTACCTCATGCTCGTAATTCTTATGTTCCGATGTTCCCCCAGCCGCCTAAGCTCACCCACCATCAGCTCGCCCCTTACATATAACCCTACCTCCTGGGGTCGGGGATCAGACCCTCAAGGATCAGAACAGCACCTGGGGTCAGAGATCAAACACATCTGGGGATCAGATCTTCCATAGAGGTCGGGGATGGGACCGCCCATGGGATCGGAACGCCCTACCCCCATGGGATCGGTGATCGAATCCACCCTGCGGTTCAGATTCTCTTCCCCCGATCAAAACTCTTCCCCCACCCCCAACTGGATCAAAACTCTTTCTCCGCCCCACCCCGATCTGGATCAAAACTCTTTCTCTTTCCCCCCCCCCCCCCCCCCCAGCCGCCCCACCTGTTGTTGCCTTCTAACCCGGGAAGGCAACAGGCCGGTCTGTGCGGGAGGCCACTCAGCCTGGGATAGGGGCGGGACGCATCGGGTCCCATGCTGCAGCATGCACAGAGGCGGGGGCAGGAGCTACTGCGCATGCGCGCACACTCCAATGCAGATGTGGAGAGCTGCCAGCACTGTCTCTGGCGCAGGGCCCGAGCTCTGCCCCCCCAATCGACTGGCCACGCCGCGCCAAGCCCCGGGAGAGGCAACACAGTGGCCAGAATTGGGGGACATTTTTTGGCGCCCTTTTCAGCCCACAAAGTCGCCGCATCTCTGGTGAGTGCGCCGAAAAAAGGAGTGGGCCAATTTTGAGCCCAAAGAGCCGTAACCTACATGGCTACGGGCCTAGTGCTGGAAGGTGGGATTAGGCTGGTTAGCTCTTTGTCGGCCGGCGCAAACACAATGGGCCAAATGGCCTCCTTCTGTGTCGTAATTATTCTGTGATTCAATTCGATGAAAAAACAGATTTAAAAAAAAAACACAGGCCATTTGGAGCAAAAGTTCTGGGAAATTCCTCTCCAACCCATCTAGGCAATCGAAACTAGTCCAGGAGATCACCCTGGCCCTGAATTCCCTGCAGTACTTGCCTTCTGTAAGAGATGATCTCCGCCCCAGCCAGGAACAGGCCCAGCTCTCGCTTGAAGTAATTCAGTGAATCAGCATCCACCGCACGAGACGGCAGCCTGTTCCAGAGGCCCACTGCTCTCTGGGAAAAGAACCACCTCCTGACATCTAACCCAGATCTGGCCTTATACAACTTAAAATTATGACCCCTGGTCCTGCCTAACCTATTTAATTGAAACAAACTTTCAATTGGAACACAATCTATTCCCTTCATCTTATAAACCTCAATCAGATCACCCCTAATTCTACGTTTTTCTAAAGTGTAGAGTCCCAGCTCTTTTAGCTAACTTGATAACTAAGATGCTTTAGACTGGGAATTAGCCCAGTGGCTCTCCTGCACTGCAAAGCCTCAATATCACCCACCATGTAAGGGGACCAAAACTAGACACAGTATTCCAAGTACAATCTCTAGTATTGCGCCTCTCCAGTTTTTCCCCCTGATGTTTTCAGCCTCGATTTTGAGTCTCATGTTGTCTAATGGTTTCCATTGCTGTTCAAAGTTCAGGCATGTTGGCAGCTGCTGTGTTGTGGAATGCTGGTAGCATAGAGACTGAGCGAGCTGCAGCATGACTCCTTTCTCCCGACCTGACGTGGACTGTGGAGGGGGGAGGATTGGGAAGAGCATTTGCTTGGTGGCAGTGTATCGGGGAGTTGGTGCTGATACGGCGGCAACATGTGGGCTGCTTGAAGATGCAAAGTTGCTGCTGCTGCATTCGTCAGGCACAGTTAAGGAACATAACAAAATAAGGATATAGGAAATAGGAGCAGGAGTAGGCCATTTGGCCCCTCGAGCCTGCTCCACTGTTCAACAAGATCATGGCTGATCTGATCTACGGCTCAGCTCCACTTCCCTGCCCGCTCCCGATAACCTTCACTCCCTTATCATTTAAAAATCTGTCTATCTCCACCTTAAGTATATTCAATGACCCAGCTTACACAGCTCTCTGGGGCAGAGAATTCCAAAGATTCACGGCCCTCTGAGAGAAGAAATTCGTCCTCATCTCCATTTTAAATGGGCGACCCCTTATTCTGAAACAACCACCTAGTTCTAGATTGTTTCACGAGGGGAAAGATCCTCTCTGCATCTACCGTGTCAAGCCCCCCTCAGAATCTTATATGATATCTACTTGAATCTGTGGCAGCTCATTGCTACAAGTCCCTTAAAATCTCTCTTTGGCCAGATGATGGTGGCAGAATGGATGATAATCCTGTCACTATAGCCCAATATCGATGGGCATTATTTGATTATGAAGTAAACCAGTGGCAGTGCAATGTACTGTAGGTACTGCCAAGGATGCCAAGGTGTCCAGCAATAAGGGCCAGTAATCAGTCAACTAGTTGGCATCTCTTTATTCAGCAAAGTGTCCATGACTTGCAACCCAACCAACCACAGGATTGAGCACCCCACTGGAGAACGCAGTGACCAGTGAATGGGTCATTAATGACAGGAGCACTTTGCTTTAGGACTGGGACAGTTCCTTGGCCCCCGGTACTTCTAACCTCACACCTTACACCCCAGGGCTCCTCCAATCAGTGCTCCCCATCCACAATATAGTCTTCAAAAATCAATTTCCGCCTGCATCCCAGTGCCTGCTTGTGTTCTGTGCTCTCAGCCACCAAATTCCCTTAACCCTGTCCCCGAGTATTCTGTTTGTAGGCCCACCTCTATTCCTGACTTCTAGACTCCACTTCCCAAGATTTGCTCTCAAGTATTTGAAATTACTCCCTGTGAGCCCTGCCTCCCCTCCCCACCCCCCCCCCGCTCCGTGAAATTGCTGTCATACTACAGACATGAATCACCCTCCCCTCACGCAGAACTTCCGGTTCCAGAAATTCCACACACCATCCTTCCTGATTAAATAGCCCTCACTTGCATTAACTTGGTTGCAGCACCCAGGTCCTCCTTGACTTGACACCAACGCTCTGCCCCATCTCACCTGCTGCATCACTCTAGCAGTCTCTCATATGGAATATAAACACCGGCATAGACCTGATGGGCTGAATGGCCTGTTCTTGTGCATAGAATTACATAGAATTTAATGTAAATGTTGTTTCATTTCCTCGTATCCTAGACTCTGGAGTGGCCCATTTTATGTAAGTGATGAAGTGGAGGCAGGAATGGTGAGCTGTTCACACAAGGCTGGCTAAAGGGGCATTGCCCACAGTCTGCATGGTCAGCTCATTTCAATCACTACCATCAGATTCTGAGATCGTTTTGTGTGTGTGACAGTAACTGGTGTGATGTGGAATGTGAGAACATTGGCTGCAGCTTACATTTACAGGGATGAACTTCCTTAATACCAGGTGATTTGATACAGGAAGAGGGGATCATTTTAACCGCACCTCCTGGCAGGAAACTGATGAAATCGGATTGGCCACCAGAGTTATGGTGGTGAAAGGGAAAAAGATGATGGTGAGTGGGGAAGGTTTTGCTGTGAGTGGGGAAAGGGTTATGGTTCATGGGAGGGAGGGCGAGAACGAGCTGTATGTGTACACCATGTGCAGTTTATAAATCTGAAGAGATTATGAGGTGTAAGTGGGATGTGAGGAGGATGATTATGTATGAGGATGCTAGCAATCCTGTATTCTTTCAGCTCCACGATGGCGCTCTCAATACAAGCCAGCAACATCTCCAGCTAGACTAAAAGCTTGGAATCCCTTCTCTATAATGGTGGATTCGAGGTCCAGCAGAGCAGTGGAGAGCAGTGCTTGCAGGAGCACATCTCTGGAAGCTGCTCTGTACTGAATCCATTCAGTTCCACACCATTGTCCAGGGAGAGGAAAGGATGAACTGGGTAACTAGAGATTGGTTTGTCCCTTGTGGGCAATCTCTCTGAATCCATATTCAAGTAGTCATTTCTGAACATTTAGAAATGGATTTATTCTGTTTGAGAATTTTTATAGTTTTAGATAAAGTGGTGGATAGTACAGATAGAGGGAATGCAGCAGATGTAGTGTATAATTTTCAGAAGCTATTCGGTAAGGTAACCTGCAAGAGGCTTGTTAGAAAAATTCAAACGTATGGTACAGGAGGAAATGTAACTATATGGATAGAAAGTTGGTTGACACACACTATGCATAGAGTTTGGGTATAGGCGGTTGTTTGGATTGGCAAAGTGGCATATCCCAGGGCTTAGTTTTAGGTGCACTCTTGGTGTGTGTATCTCTGGATGATTGGTCCTGGGTATTGGCAGTATACATTTAGTGGAGAGACATTGGTCTGGAATTCCCTCTGTGGTGCAACCTGGAAGATGGGGGGGGGGAGGGATGGGCACGGTGCGGGGGGGGTGGGGAGGGATGGGCACGGTGCGGGGGGAGGGGCACAGGGCGGGGGGGGGGGAACACGGGGTGGGAAGGGAGGGGCACGGTGCGGGGGGAGGGGGATGGGGGAATGGGCACGGTGCGGGGGGGTGGGCACAGTGTGCGTGAGGGCGCGGTGGGAGTGTGCAGGTGGGGGGTGATCTGATACAGGAAGAGGGGGTCATATGCAGATTGTTTCCAGATTCCTCCATGGCCACATCCCTCCCTATCTCTGTAACTTCTTCCAGTTCAACAACCCTTCGAGATCTCTGCGCTCCTCCAATTCTGGCCTCTTGAGCATCCATGATTTCACCGCTCCAGCATGGGGCCCTTTAGCTGCCTAGGCCCTTGGCTCTGGAATTCCCAACCAATACCACTCCCTCCTTTTTTAAGACACTCCTTAAAGTTACCTCTTTGACCATGCATTTCTTCAGCTGTTTTAATGTGGCTCAGTATCAAATTTTGATAATATTCCTGTGACGCATTTGGACATTTTACTATGTTTAAGGGGTTTATTTTGATGAAAGAGTGAAAACATCACTAAATGGGTGCTGTGCTAATAAGACACGCTTGTTTGAAAGTCTGGTTTTAGCACACAATATTGGGCCTAATTTCTGATACCATCATTTGAACTTGCCTGAAGGTGTTAAAACCTGTACCCACAGAGAAAGAAGAAAAAAAGACTTGCATTTATAAATGCCTTTCACGACCGTGGGACGTCCCATTGGTGCTTTACAGCCAATTAAATACTTTTTGAAGTGTGGTCACTGTTGTAACGTCGAAAATGCGGCAGCCAACTTGCACACAACAAATTCCTATGAAATGCAATGTGACAATGCCCAGTTAATCTGTTTTTATTATGCTGATTGAGGAATAAATATTGGCCAGGACACCAGGGATAGCCCCACTGCTCTTCTTCAAAATAGTGCCATGGGATCTTTTACGTCCACCTGAGAGCAGACGGGGCTTCGGTTTAAAGTTTCATCACACAGTGCAGTGCTGAGGAAGTGCCTAGATTTTTGTGCTCAAGTCCCTGGAGTGGGTCTTGAACCTACACCTTCTGACTCCGAGGTGAGAGTGCGACCCACTGAGCCACAGCTGACGCTTGGTGCATGGGAGCAGGGGGGAAGGCGTCCACCTCACTCTCCTGTCCTTCCCTCCTGCTACAGTTGGTGCTGCTCTGCCTGGCCCATAGTGGTCTCTGCTTCAACCACTGCCTGGAGTAAAGCATTCCATGTTTCAATAACTTCTGCATGATTACATTTCTCCTAACAACATTTCTCACAAGTATAAATGTCTGTGTTTAATTACACGGTCAGTGTAATAATGAAGTGTAATGGCACTATCAGAAAGTGGAGGACAATACTCAGCCAAAGCTCCCGGAATGTGTCATTTAATCCAGTCAGGCTGCAGACTGAATACAGCATTCAAATTATCTACATGGGTGAGTTCAGTGCGTAACCTGACCCAGACATTGGCAGGCAGAACTCGCCAAAGTGTAGAGCTTCAACACAGCATAACACTTAACACTCCCCAGTGTAGATGAGGCACTGCGCCAACTCTCCCCAGTGCAGCTGAGGCACTGCGCCAACACTCCCCAGTGTAGCTGAGGCACTGCGCCAACACTCCCCAGTGCAGCTGAGGCACTGCGCCAACACTCCCCAGTGTAGCTGAGGCACTGCGCCAACACTCCCCAGTGCAGCTGAGGCACTGCGCCAACACTCCCCAGTGTAGTTGAGGCACTGCGCCAACACTCCCCAGTGTAGCTGAGGCACTGCGCCAACGTTCCCCAGTGTAGCTGAGGCACTGCGCTAACCCTCCCCAGTGTAGCTGAGGCACTGCGCCAACACTCCCCAGTGTAGCTGAGGCACTGCGCCAACGCTCCCCAGTGTAGCTGAGGCACTGCGCTAACCCTCCCCAGTGTAGCTGAGGCACTGCGCCAATACTCCCCAGTGTAGCTGAGGCACTGCGCCAACGCTCCCCAGTGTAGCTGAGGCACTGCGCCAACGCTCCCCAGTGTAGCTGAGGCACTGCGCCAACACTCCCCAGTGTAGCTGAGGCACTGCGCCAACACTCCAGTGTAGCTGAGGCACTGCGCCAACACTCCAGTGTAGCTGAGGCACTGCGCCAACACTCCAGTGTAGATGAGGCACTGTGCCAACGCTCTCCAGTGTAGCTGAGGCACTGCGCCAACACTCCAGTGTAGCTGAGGCACTGCGCCAACACTCCAGTGTAGCTGAGGCACTGCGCCAACGCTCCCCAGTGTAGCTGAGGCACTGTGCCAACGCTCTCCAGTGTAGCTGAGGCACTGCGCCAACACTCCAGTGTAGATGAGGCACTGTGCCAACACTCCAGAGTTCAGATCATGTACTGAGTTTTTTGGATTACAGGTGGCAGCTGATGGGAATTGTAGACAGCTGCTTTGCCAGTTGGGTTATGGTGTATCTATGGATGTGGCTCATTCTTCCTCCATTGCTCTTCTACCACATTCAAAAAAGAATGGTGAAGTCTTGACAATGTGTTTCAGAAAGTCTCCCGACCTCTTTCAAAAGTCATCTCCAGTAGCAAGTAAACAGTAAAAGGTGATATAACTTTAAGTAGGGGGTAGAATCCTCTGCAGTTACTGGTTCAGTATCAGTTAGCTGGTCGCTGTTGGGACAGGGCATTCGTTCAAACACTAGCCACCAAAATCCCTTGCAGCCTACTGAATGAGCACTCGCAGTCAATCCAAGTGGCAAATGACACTAAAATTGGCTGTGTGGTTGATAATGAAGAGGAAAGTCATGGGCTGCAGGAGGATATCAATCTACTGGTTAGGTGGGCAGAGCAGTGGCAAATGGAATTTAAGGTGATGCACTTTGGGAGGGCTAATAAGGAAAGGGTATACACATTAAATGGTAGGCCACTTAATAGTGTAGATGAACAAAGGGACCTTGGAGTGCTTGTCCACAGATCCCTGAAAGTGGCATGCCAGGTGGATAAGTTGGTTAAGAAGGCATACGGAATGCTTGCCTTTATTGGCTGAGGCATAGAATACAAGAGCAGTGAGGTTATGCTTAAATTGTATAATACTCTGGTTAGGCCACAGCTGGAGTATTGCGTGCAGTTCTGGTCGCCGTGTTATAGGATGGACGTGATTGCACTAGAGAGGGTGCAGAGGAGATTTACTAGAATGCTGCCTGGAATGGAGAATCTTAGCTATGAGGACAGATTGGATAGACTGGGTTTTTCTCATTGGAACAGAGGAGGTTGAGTGGAGACCATTTTGAGGTGCCTGGATATAGTGGAAAGTAAGGGCCCATTTCCCTTGGTAGAAGGGTCAATTATGAGGGGGCATAGTTTTAAGGTGGTTGGTGGAAGGTTCAGAGGAGATTTGAGGGGATGCTTCTTTACGCAGAGGGTTGTGGGGATCTGGAATTCACTGCCTGGAAGGGTGGTGGATGCAGAAACCTGCAGGGTTACGGACCTAGAGCCAGTAATTGGGATGAGACTGGATAACCTCTTGTTGGCTGGCACAGATACGATGGTAAGTACTGCAGGAAATTGAATACGGCCAAGGTGATCTCCTGGACTAGTTTCGATCGCCTGGATGGGTCAGAGAGGAATTTTCCAAGATTTTTTTTTCCCCAATTGGCCTGGGTTTTTATCTGGTTTTTGCCTCTCCCAGAGATCACATGGCTCCAGTTGGGGTGGAGTGTAGAATATTTCAGTGTAAGGAGTGTCGCAATTGTGTGGGGCGGACTGGTTGGACTCAGTGCTCTTTACCTTTCCGCCGTTGTTCATAGGTTTATATGTAAACTTCAGGGCTGCTGACCGAGGGTCATGCGGCTCTTTGTTGGCTGGCGCAGACATGATGGGCCGAAATAGCGGCCTCCTGTGTTGTAAATTTCTATGTTTCTAATCAGTCAGCCCCTTCCCGATCCTCTGGACAGCTGTTCCCAGTGCTAGCTTCAACTCCTTCACCAAGATGGAATTTTGCACTAAACACGGGCTAAACCGGCGCTTCAGCTTAAGACTCCATCTTGACCAGCTCAGAGACTCTCTTGTGTCTAAAGTATCTGGAGAAATTCGCCCTTGTATGGGTTAAAAAAAACTGGATAACTATTTTAGCAGAGGAAGATAATACAGGGGGATGAGGAACACACAGGCCAGTGAGATTAATTTTGGATTGTTCTAGCAAAGTGGTGACACAGACACTCGGCCAAATGGCCCCCTTCTGTGCTTTAAACTTCCATGATATTAGAATCATAGAATAATACAGCACAGAAGGAGGCCATTCGGCCTATCATGCCTGTACCGGCTCTTTGAAAGAGCTATCCAGATCCACAGCAATGTGGTTGACTCTTAATTGCCCTCTGAAATAGCCTAGTAAACCACTCAATTGTAACAAACCACTACAACAAGTCAGTACTGCGGGAGTACCTTCACCACACGGACTGCAGTAGTTCAAGAAGGCGGCTCACCACTGCCTCGTCGAGGGCAATTCGGGATGGGCAATAAATGCCGGCCTTGGCAGCGACGCCTACATCCCGTGAACAAATAAGTAAATAAAATATCCAATTAGTCCCACTCCCCTGCACTGTCCCCATAACCCTGCAAATGTTTATAATTCAATTATTTATCCAATTCCCTTTTGAAAGTTACTGTTGAATCTGCTTCCACCGCTCATTCAGGCCAACTAATTGTGTAAAAAAAAAAAGTTTCCTCATCTCCCCTTCAATCTGTGTCCTCTGGTTCTCGAACCTTCTGCCAGTGGAAACAGTTTGTCTCTGTTTATCACATTACAACAGTGACTACACTGTAAAGTGCTTTGAGATGTCTGGTGGTCATCAAAGGTGCTAAATAAATTCAAGTCTTTCTTTCTATTTACTGTATAGAAACATAGAAAATAGGTGCAAGAGTAGGCCATTCGGCCCTTCTAGCCTGCACCGCCATTCAATGAGTTCATGGCTGAACATGCAAATTCAGTACCCCATTCCTGCTTTCTCGCCATACCCCTTGATCCCCCTAGTAGTAAGGACTTCATCTAACTCATTTTTGAATATATTTAGTGAATTGGCCTCAACAACTTTCTGTGATAGAGAATTCCACAGGTTCACCACTCTCTGGGTGAAGAAGTTTCTCCTCATCTCGGTCCTAAATGGCTTACCCCCTGAACCTTAGACTGTGTCCCCTGGTTTGGACTTCCCCAACATTGGGAACATTCATCCTGCATCTAACCTGTCTAAACCCATCAGAATTTTAAACATTTCTATGAGGTCCCCTCTCATTCTTCTGAACTCCAGTGAATACAAGCCCAGTTGATCCAGTCTTTCTTGATAGGTCAGTCCCGCCATCCCGGGAATCAGTCTGGTGAACCTTCGCTGCACTCCCTCAATAGCAAGAATGCCCTTCCTCAGGTTAGGAGACCAAAACTGTACACAATACTCCAGGTGTGGCCTCACCAAGGCCCTGTATAACTGTAACAACACCTCCCTGCCCCTGTACTCAAATCCCCTCTCTATGAATGCCAACATGCCATTTGCTTTCTTAACCGCCTGCTGTACCTGCATGCCAACCTTCAATGACTGATGTACCATGACACCCAGGTCTCGTTGCACCTCCCCTTTTCCTAATCTGTCACCATTCAGATAATAGTCTGTCTCTCTGTTTTTACCACCGAAGTGTATAACCTCACATTTATCCACATTATACTTCATCTGCCATGCATTTGCCCACTCACCTAACCTATCCAAGTCGCTCTGCAGCCTCATAGCATCCTCCTCGCAGCTCACACTGCCACCCAACTTAGTGTCATCCGCAAATTTGGAGATACTACATTTAATCACCTTGTCTAAATCATTAATGTACAGTGTAAACAGCTGGGGCCCAGCACAGAACCTTGCGGTACCCCACTAGTCACTGCCTGCCATTCTGAAAAGTACCCATTTACTCCTACTCTTTGCTTCCTGTCTGACAACCAGTTCTCAATCCATGTCAGCACACTACCCCCAATCCCATGTGCTTTAACTTTGCACATTATTCTCTTGTGTGGGACCTTGTCGAAAGCCTTCTGAAAGTCCAAATATACCACATCAACTGGTTCTCCCTTGTCCACTCGACTGGAAACATCCTCAAAAAATTCCAGAAGATTTGTCAAGCATGATTTCCCTTTCACAAATCCATGCTGACTTGGACCTATCATGTCACCTCTTTCCAAATGCGCTGCTATGACATTCTTAATAATTGATTCCATCATTTTACCCACTACCGATGTCAGGCTGACCGGTCTATAATTCCCTGTTTTCTCTCTCGCTCCTTTTTTAAAAAGTGGGGTTACATTGACTACCCTCCACTCGATAGGAACTGATCCAGAGTCAATGGAATGTTGGAAAATGAATGTCAATGCATCCGCCATTTCCAAGGCCACCTCCTTAAGTACTCTGGGATGCAGTCCATCAGGCCCTGGGGATTTATTGGCCTTCAATCCCATCAATTTCCCCAACACAATTTCCCAACTAATAAGGATTTCCCTCAGTTCCTCTCCTTACTAGACCTTCTGACCCCTTTTATATCCGGAAGGTTGTTTGTGTCCTCCTTAGTGAATACCGAACCAAAGTACTTGTTCAATTGGTCCGCCATTTCTTTGTTCCCCGTTATGACTTCCCCTGATTCTGACTGCAGGGGACCTACGTTTGTCTTTACTAACCTTTTTCTCTTTACATACCTATAGAAACTTTTGCAATCCGCCTTAATGTTCCCTGCAAGCTTCTTCTCGTACTCCATTTTCCCTTGCCTAATCAAACCCTTTGTCGTCCTCTGCTGAGTTCTAAATTTCTCCCAGTCCCCGGGTTCGCTGCTATATCTGGCCAATTTGTATGCCACTTCTTTGGCTTTAATGCTATCCCTGATTTCCCTTGATAGCCACGGTTGAGTCACCTTCCCTTTTTTATTTTTACGCCAGACAGGAATGTACAATTGTTGTAGTTCATCCATGCAGTCTCTAAATGTCTGCCATTGCCCATCCACAGTCAACCCCTTAAGTATCATTCGCCAATCTATCCTAGCCAATTCACGCCTCATACCTTCAAAGTTACCCTTCTTTAAGTTCTGGACCATGGTCTCTGAATTAACTGTTTCATTCTCCATCCTAATGCAGAATTCCACCATATTATGGTCACTCTTCCCCAAGGGGCCTCGCACAACGAGATTGCTAATTAATCCCCTCTCATTACACAACACCCAGTCTAAGATGGCCTCCCCCTAGTTGGTTCCTCGACATATTGGTCTAGAAAACCATCCCTTATGCACTCCAGGAAATCCTCCTCCACCGTATTGCTTCCAGTTTGGTTAGTCCAATCTATGTGCATATTAAAGTCACCCATTATAACTGCTGCACCCTTATTGCATGCACCCCTAATTTCCTGTTTGATGCCCTCCCCAACATCACTACTACTGTTTGGAGGTCTGTACATAACTCCCACTAACATTTTTTGCCCTTTGGTGTTCTGCGGCTCTACCCATATAGATTCCACATCATCCAAACTAATGTCCTTCCTAACTATTGCATTTATCTCCTCTTTAACCAGCAATGCTACCCCACCTCATTTTCCTTTTATTCTATCCTTCCTGGATGTTGAATACCCCTGGATGTTGAGTTCCCAGCCCTGATCATCCTGGAGCCACGTCTCTGTAATCCCAATCACATCATATTTGTTAACATCTATTTGCACAGTTAATTCATCCACCTTATTGCGGATACTCCTTGCATTAAGACACAAAGCCTTCAGGCTTTTTTTTTTAACACCCTTTGTCCTTTTAGAATTTTGCTGTACAGTGGCCCTTTTTGTTCTTTGCCTTGGGTTTCTCTGCCCTCCACTTTTTCTCATCTCCTTTCTGTCTTTTGCTTTTGTCTCCTTTTTGTTTCCCTCTGTCCCCCTGCATTGGTTCCCATCTCCCTGCCATATTAGTTTAACTCCTCCCCAACAGCACTAGCAAACACTCCCCCTAGGACGTTGGTTCCGGTCCTGCCCAGGTGCAGACCGTCCGGTTTGTACTGGTCCCATCTCCCCCAGAACCGGTTCCAATGCCCCAGGAATTTGAATCCCTCCCTGCTGCACCACTGCTCAAGCCACGTATTCATCTGCGCTATCCTGCGATTCCTACTCTGACTAGCACGTGGCACTGGTAGCAATCCCGAGATTACTACTTTTGAGGTCCTACTTTTTAATTTAGCTCCTAGCTCTTTAAATTCGTTTCGTCGGACCTCATCCCTTTTTTTTACCTATGTCGTTGGTACCAATGTGCACCACGACAACTGACTGTTCTCCCTCCCTTTTTAGAATGTCCTGCACCCGCTCCGAGACATCCTTGACCCTTGCACCAGGTTGCGGCCGCAGAAACACCTATCTATTCCCCTTACAATTGAATCACCTATCACTATTGCTCTCCCACTCTTTTTCCTGCCCTCCTGTGCAACAGAGCCAGCCACGGTGCCATGAACTTGGCTGCTGCTGCCCTCCCCTGATGAGTCATCCCCTAAAACAGTACTCAAAGCAGAGTATCTGTTTTGCAGGGGGATGACCACAGGGGACCCCTGCACTACCTTCCTTGCACTGCTCTTCCTGCTGGTCTTCCATTCCCTAGCTGGCTGTGGACCCTTTACCTGCGGTACGACCAACTCGCTACACGTGCTACTCACGTCATTCTCAACATCGTGGATGCTCCAGAGTGAATCCATCCTCAGCTCCAACTCCGCAACGCGGTCAGTCAGGACCTGGAGGCGGATACACTTCCCGCACACATAGTCGTCAGGGACACTGGAGTCGTTCCTGAGTTCCCACATGGTACAGGAGGAGCATAAGCTTTTTTAACAGACTTCTCAACTTGTTCTGCCGCCTTCAAAAACTTGTGCACACACACCCCCAAGTATCAAAAGCCTTCATGATCTTCACTGAAATTTCACTGCACTAAGGAGAGCAACCCCAGTTAATTTATTCTCCACATAACTGAAGTCCTTCATCCTAGGTTCCATTTTCATACGTCTCCTCTATACCCTCTCTAACACCTTGTCATCCTTCCGAAAGTGGGGCCTAACCAATGTTATATAAAGCTTTTGTATAACTTCCATGCTTTTATACTCTATGCCTCTATTTCTAAAGCCAAAGATTCAATAAGCTTTTTTAACAGACTTCTCAACTTGTTCTGCTGCCTTCAAAAACTTGTGCACACACACTTCCAAGTCTCTCTGTTCCTGCACTCATTTTAAAATTGTACCATTCAATTTATATTGTGTCTCCTTATTCTTCCTACCAAAATGTATCACTTCACACTTCTCTGCGTTACATTTAATCTGCCATGTGTCCGCCCATTTTCCCAGACTGTTTATGTCCTATTGAAGTCTGTTACTATCCTCTTCACTATTTACTACATTTCTGAGCTTCATGTCATCTGCAATCTTTGAAATTATGCCCTGTATACCCAGGTCCAAGTCAGTAATATACATCAAAAAAAGCAGTGGTCCCAACACTGATCCTTAGGGGCTACCACGAGATACTTCCCTCCTGTTGGCCACTACTTTCTGCTTTCTGTCTGTTCGCTAATTTTGTATCCATTCTGCCACTGTCCCTTTAATCCCATGGGCCTCAAAGTCTATTCTGTGATACTTCATCAAATGCCTTTTGAAAGTCCACATATACACATCATTAACCGCTCTACCCTCATCAACCCTTTCTGTTACTTCATCAAAAAACTCAATCAAGTCAGTCATTTGCCTTGAACAGATCCGTGCTGGCTGTCATTTATTAAACTGTATTTTTCCAAGTTTCAATTAATTTCAGCTCAGATTATTGTCTCTAAAAGTTTCCCATCACCGATGTTAGACTGACTGGCCTGTAGTTACCAAATTTATCCTTCTCCCTGTTTTGAGCAGGGGTATAACATTTGGAACCCTCCAGTCCTCTGGCACCACTCCCATATCCAAGGAAGGTCGAAAGATTGTGTCCAGAGCCTCTGCTATTTCCACCCTTGCTTCCCTCAGTAACCCAGGATGCATCCAATTGGACCGGGTGACTTTTCTACTTTGAGCGCTGCCAACCTTTTGTACCTCCTCTTTACCTATTTTTATCCCGTCCAATTTCTCTGCTAATTCCTCCTTTACAGTGACCTGGGCAGCATCCTCTTCAGTGAAGACAGATGCAAAGTATTAATTTAGTACCTCAGCCATGCCCTCTGTCTCCAAGAAAATCTGCTTTATGGACCATAATCTTTCCCACCCTTTCTTTGACTACCCTTTCACTATCCGTCTTTCAGATGAGACGCTGAACGTCTGCTCTCTCAAGTGGATGTAAAAGATCTCACGACACTATTTCGAAAAAGAGCAGGCGAGTTATCCCCGGTGTCCTGGCCAATATTTATCCCTCAATCAACATAACAAAAACAAATTATCTCGTCATTATCACATTGTTGTTTGTGGGAGCTTGCTGTGTGCAAATTGGCTGCTGCGTTTCCTACATTACAACAGTGACTACATTACAAAAGTACTTTATTGGCTGTAAAGCGCTTAGAGATGTCCAGTGGTAATGAAAGGCGCTATATAAATGAAAATCTTCCTTTTTGCTTTTTTTATAAAAGACTATTTTGGGTTCCTTTTCACATTACCCGCTGATATATTCTCATTCACTCTCTGTCACTCTTATTTCTTTTTTTCAGTTTCCCCCTGCACTCTCTGCATTCTGCCTGGTTTTTCATTGTATTCTGTGCGTGTACTTTCTGTATTCAGTTTAGTTCCCTGCTGATTTAAGAACCCAACGTTTATCTCTTTTTTTTCTGTTTCATTTTAAACTCCTATGAGCTAAAAATTCGTTATAGCCCGGTTTGAGGCACCCGACTGGGAGCTAACTTTAGCGCGGTCGATGACTACCACTTCCAACCGGGATATTCCTTTTTAGCGCCCCAAGAGGGGAGTGGAGCACTAAGGGAAGTATTCCACACTCCTCTTATGGTGCTAACGGCCCATCATGGGGGCGGTACTGCGGGAGCACTACTCAAGTTGAGGCGCTAGGATATATACATTCTATCACCTAAAGAGGAAGTGAGGTCGACCATCTGAAACCTGAAAAAAAAAATGGAAGGGAGGCTACCAACAGCCTTTCACAGGTAAGAGAGGCAAGTAAATTGTTAAAAATTTAACTCTTAACGCTTACCTCTTCATTCCCTGTGATATCGCCCGGGGATCCTCTCTGCACCGCCTGCTTCCCCATGTCGGGAGCAGCAGCAGGCAATGTTGGAAACGCATTGCAAAGGGGACGCTGGACACTCTTGACGTTACCTAGTGGGTGGCGCTGGAGTGCGCAGCGCTAAATGACAGCACCGCCACTAATCCACCAATGAAGTTCGCGGCAGGCTGTCTTCGTGCGGCGCTCGGGCAGTAGGTGCTTAGCGGCCCGCTAGCGCCTCTCTCATGTGCTAATGGGCGGCGCGAAGCCAACTAATTCTTAGCCCTATATCTTTAGTCATCCAGGGAGCTCTAGCTTTGGATGCCATTCCTTTCCCCTTATGCGAATATGCCAAGTCTGTACCCAAGCTATGTCCTCTGTGAAGGCCTTCCATTGCTCATTTACTGTTTTACCTGCCAATCTTTAATTCCAATCCACTTGGGCCAGATCCCTTTTCAACTCACTGAACTTAGTGGGGTATTTTTACATTTGTTTGTACCTGATTCTTTTCTATAACTACTCTAAACCAAATGATATTATGATCATTTGTTCCCAAACGTGCTCCCACTGAAACACATTCCACTTGCCCCACTTCATACCCCCAACACTGCTTCCTTCTTTGTTGGGCTGGAAACATACTGATCAAGAAAGTTACCATGTACATGTTTCAGGAATTACTCCTCTTTGCCCGATGGTTGCAAGCGCCTCGCACAACCATCTCATTTCAGAATCGCTGCGCTTCTTTACTCCGAATGAAGTCAAATTTGAAAAAGCACATTGGATAATAAAAGTCCACAGACTCAATCCCAGGACCTCATATATCTCTGTGTTGTTTCTGTTCTGTAATCAAACGTTCCCAGATTTCCTTTAAGCCTCTTTAAGGCACCTTTTATTCCTTCTGATTCTGGAGTGATTTTGGGCTTGATTTTGTTTTGTTTTAGGGTAAGATGACTTCCATAAAACTTGATGCAGCTCTTCCGAAGTCATGATAAACTAACGGAGTTCAATGTTTTTCAGAAGTTCACTGATGTGGCAGATAAGGGAGTGTCTATGGATGTTATTTATATTGACTTGCAGAAAGGATTCGATAAGATTCCACACAAGAAACTGTTACAAAAAATTTAAGCAGATGGAATTGGAGGCAGCCTTTTGACATTGGTAAAGAATTGGTTAGGCGGTAGGAGATCGAAATCAGAAATAATGGGTGTGAACACCAGTTGGCAGGATGTGAGTAATGGTGTCCCCCAGAGATCTGTAGTGGCACCTCAGCTTTTCACTGTACTTATAAATGACTGAGATGAAGGAATAGGGAGCCATATATCCAAGTTTGTTGATGACACGAAGTTAGGATGCACAGCAAGTTGTGTAGATGGGAGCAGAAAGTTGCCAAGGAACATTGATAGATTGAGAGTGGGCAAAACAGTGGCAGCTGGAGTTCAATGGGGAGAGGTGTGTGGTCATCCAATTTAGACCCAAGGAAGAGTTTCTAAATGGTGAGAAGCTAGGATCATTTCAAAACTAGTGGGCAGATGCAAAAAAATAATGAAAAAAGCTAATGGAATGTTTGCTTTCATCTCAAGGGGGCTGGAAGACAAAGGGACGCTCAGGTTAGATCACATCGAGGGTACTGCCTTCAGTTCTGGGTATTTCACCTCAGGAAAGATATACTGGCCCTTGAGCGGGTGCACTACAACTTCACCAGAATGAGTGTGGGTCTAAAAGGGTTAAATTATGAGGAAATGTTGCATAGAATTAGTCTTGTCTTCCCTCGAGTATAGAAGACTATGGGTTGATATAATTAAAGTGTTTAAAATGATTAACAGATTTGAGAAGTTAGATAGAGAGAAACTATTTCCTCTGGTGGGAGAGTCCAGAATAAGGGGGCATAAACTTAAAATTAGAGCTAGGCCGTTCAGGGGTGAAATCACATCTTCACACAAAGGGTAGTGGAAATCTGGAACTGTGTCCCTCAAAAATCTTTTGAGGCTAGGGGTCAATTGAAAATTTCAAAACTGAGATTGCTAGATTTTTCTAGGCAAGGGTATTAAGGGATATGGAACTAAGGCGGATAGATGGAGTTAGATACAGATCAGCCATGATCTGATTGAATGGTGGAACAGCTGAATGACCTCCTCCTGTTCCTTTGTTCCTCCTGTCATGTATCTTACATTATTATACAGGATTGTAATAAGATATGACCTGTAACCATCAGCACACCTTATCACCAGGGGTGCACTTGCAAGAGACAAGTATATGAGGACAGGTCTCAGGCAAGTGCAGCATTCCAGAGCTGTGAAATAAAGGTGCAGGTCCAGAGTGACCTTGACTTCACGACATGCCTTGTGTGAATCTGTACTGAGGGGACAGGACTTTACAGTGGCGACGAGTTACGGGATTACAGAATCCACAGAATGGCGAACAACAGATCAGATGAAAAGTACAATGCGGGAGACAATTGGGAGGACTTTATGGAAAGGCTCCAGCAAAGCTTTGTAACCAAAGACTGGTTAGGTGACGATAAGGCAGACAAGAGAAGAGCCCATCTCTTGACCAGCTGTGGCTCGAAAACATACGCTTTAATGAAGGATCTGTTGGCACCCGAGAAACCAGCAAGCAAGTCGTTTGAAGAATTGAGCATACTGGTAAGAGACCACCTGAAGCCAGCGAGCAGCCTACACATGGCCAGACACAGGTTCAACAACTACAGACGCTGTGTGGGCCAGAGCATACCTGACTTCGTGGCAGAACTTCGGAGGTTGGCTAGTTTATGTGAGTTCTCCGATGAACTGAGGAGAGAAATGCTGAGAGACTTTTTCATTGAAGGAATAGGCCACGCAGGCATATTCCGAAAGCTCATAGAGACCAAGAACCTGACCTTAGTGGCAGCAGCACTGCTTGCACAGACATTCTTGGTAGGGGAAGAAGAAACGAGGTTGATTTACAATGCAGGTACGACAACTAACGAAATATCGGAACAAGAAGTTCACAGCACTAAACAAGCTGCTACCCCCACACACAGACAAAACCGGGAGAACAGGCACTCGAAAGCAGGCAGAAGCCATCAAGGGCCACAGGAATGGCCGTTCACACTTCATCAACCCACAATGCGAGCAAGCAACGACATACTGAGAGAAGCTCAAGAGAGATCAGCCAGACGCAGCTCATTCTTTGGGAACACTTTGAACAATAGAACAGGTCTGTGCTGGAGGTGTGGGGGTGGGCACTCATCAAGGGGATGTCGATTTCAGCAGGCTGTTTGCAGAAATTGTGACTATACAGGGCATTTGGCCCGCATGTGCAAAAGAACGGCAGCTCGGCTGGTATACGAATCGGATGGGTCGGAAAGCGGACCAGAAGACGGTGGGGACAGTACCCAGGACACCGATGTCCAGCAGGTCAACATGATCAATGGCCGCTGCTCCTAAAACAGGACACCTCCTATAATGATGAGGGTCCTACTCAACGGGATATCTGTCAACATGGAGCTGGATACGGGAGCGAGTCAATCTCTCATGGGCGCTCAACAATTTGAACAACTTTGGCCGCATAAAAGAGACAGACCAAAACTCACAAGGGTCGACACCAAACTAAGGATCTATACCAAAGAAATCGTACCAGTCCTCGGCAGCGCCATGCTCTCTGTCACACACAACGGGACAGTGAACCGACTTCCCCTGTGGATTGTCCCTGGAGACCCCCAGCACTGCTGGGGAGAAGCTGGCTGGCAAAACTAAACTGGAAATGGGATGATGTCCATGCCATGTCATTAGAGGAACGGACCTCCTGCTCAACAGTTAGAAAGCGATTTGAACATCTCTTTCAGCCAAGTGTGGGCACTTTCAAAGGGGCCAAAGTCAAAATCTACATCACACAGGATGCTAGACCGGTCCATCACAAGGCCAGAGCTGTACCCTATGTGATGAGGGAAAAGATTGAACATGAACTCGACAGGCTTCTGCGGGAAGGCATTATATCACCTGTGGAATTTAGCAACTGGGCAAGTCCCATCGTCCCAGCCATGAAGCCTGATGGATCCGTACGAATCTATGGGGACTACAAATCTACCATAAGCAGAGTTTCCCTACAGGTCCAGTACCCGCTGCCCAGAGCGGAGGACTTATTTGCCACATTGGCTGGAGGTATACTTTTCTCAAAATTAGACCTCACATCTGCGTATATGACGCAAGAATTGACCGAGGAATCCAAGCTACTCACCACCATCAACATACATCGAGGCCTTTTCATGTACAATCAATGCCCATTTGGCATCTGGTCGGCAGCTGCCATATTCCAGCGCAACATGGAGAGTCTTCTAAAGTCCATCCCGGTGACGGTTGTATTTCAAGACGACATACTTATCACGGGCAGGGACACCGACTCCCATCTCCGTAATTTGGAGGAAGTAATAAAGCGATTGGATCGGGTAGGCCTACGAGTCAAGAAATCCAAGTGCCTGTTTCTCGCACCCGAGGTTGAATTTTTGGGCAGAAGGATTGCCGCTGATGGAATCCGCCCAACAGAATCCAAAACAGAAGCAATTCGCCTGGCACCCAGGTCCCAGAATGTCTCAGAACTGCGCGCCTTTCTCGGGCTACTCAATTACTTTGGGAACTTTATGCAGAACTTAAGCACGCTGCTGGAGCCTCTCCACGTGCTACTCGGGAAGGGGTGCGATTGGTTTTGGGGGGACGCCCAGGAATGCGCCTTCAATAAGGCACACAACCTTCTGTGTTCCAACAGTGTTTTCACTTTCTTTGACCCAGGTAAAAAGCTAGTTCTCACATGCGATGCGTCAGTGTATGGGGTCGGGTGCGTTTTGCAATATGTCAATAGTGCGGGCAAATTACAACCCATAGCTTATGCCTCCGGGTCACTTTCGCGGGCAGAGCGCGGGTACGGAATGGTAGAGAAGTAGGCGCTCACGTGCGTGTACGGTGTCAAAAAGATGCACCAATACCTTTTCGGGGCCAAGTTTGCGTTAGAAACCGACTACAAGCCCCTCACGTCCCTCCTATCCGAGAGCAAGGCAATAAACGCCAACGCCTCGGCGCGAATTCAACGGTGGGCACTCATGCTGGCGTCCTACGACTATACCATCAGGCACAGACAACTGTGCCGACGCGCTCAGCAGGCTACTCCTGGCGACCACGGAAGGGTCTGACGAACAGGACTGTGAGATAGTCATGGCAATCAATGCCTTTGAGTCCACAGGTTCGCCCATGACGGCTCGCCAAATCAGAGCCTGGACGGCCAGCGACCCCACGTTATCCTTCGTAAAAAGATGTGTCCTAACCGGTGACTGGGCAAAGGCTCGCAATGCCTGCCCCGAGGAATTAAAGCCCTCTCACAGGCGCATGCAAGAGCTATGACTACAAGCAGACTGCCTGATGTGGGGCAACCGAGTAGTCATGCCTCTGCGAGGCAGAGAGGTATTTGTCCGGGAGCTCCACCGCGAGCACCCGGGGATCGTTCTCATGAAGGCCATAGCCAGATCCCACGTCTGGTGGCCTGGTATTGACGCGGACTTGGAGCTCTGCGTCCGAAGGTGCACCATTTGTGCCCAACTCAGCAATGCCCCCAGGGAGGCTCCACTGAGCCCCTGGCCTACCAAACCGTGGTCGCGGGTGCACGTAGACTATGCGGGCCCATTCATGGGCAAAATGTTCCTCATAGTTGTAGATGCATTTTCAAAGTGGATCGAATGCACCATTTTAAACTCGAGCACAACCTCCACCATTGTGGAGAGCCTTGCAACCATGTTTGCAATGCACGGAATCCCTGACACATTGGTCAGTGACAATGGTCCGTGTTTCACCAGCGCAGATTTCCAAGACTTTATAATTGACCACGGCATAAATCACATCACGATGGCACCGTTCAAGTCGGCCTCCAATGGCCAGGCGGAGAGAGCAGTGCAAATCATTAAACAAGGCATGCTTAAAATCCAAGGTCCCACGCTGCAGGGTCGCCTGTCGCGACTGCTGCTGGCATACAGATCTCGTCTGCACTCACTGAATGGGATCCCCCCCCGCGCAACTGTTGATGAAAAGGACTTTAAAACAAGGCTCTCATTAATCCTCCCAGACATGCACGAAATTGTTGAAGCAAAGCGCCGTAAGTACCATGACATAAATTCGAGGGGGAGATGGAATGAGATAGGGGGCAAAGTGTTTGTACTAAACTATGGCAGGGGTTCCAAATGGATTGCAGGGACAGTAACGGGCAAGGAAGGAAACAGGCTACTGGTAGTACAAATGGACAATGGCAAAACCTGCCAGAGGCATGTCGACCAAGTCAAAAGCAAATTTACCAACAACACTGTGGAACCAGAGGCAGACCACAATGTGGAACTCGCGCCACACATGGTGGACAGACAGAGGGAACAACCTGAGGAAAGGGCAATCCCAACAGACAGCCCAGGTGAGTCAACAACAATCACACCAATCGAAACAGACAGCCCAGGCGAGATACCAGCAACCACACCCAAAGAAAAACAGACACCAAGGCAAACAACTGAACCACAACTCAGACGCTCCACGCGAGAGCGTAGACCACCTGAGAGACTGAACCTATAAAGACAATAAGACCTTGGGGGAGGGTGATGTCATGTATCTTACATTATTATATATAACTGTATCCTAACATGCTATACATGAATGTAATAAGATATGCCCTGTAACCACCAGCATACCTTACCACCAGGGGTGCACTTGCAGGAGACACTGGGATACCTGCCCCAGACAGGTATATAAGGACAGGTCTCAGGCAAGTGCAGCATTCCAGAGCTGTGAAATAAAGGTGCAGGTCCAGAGTGACCTTGACTTCACTACATGCCTCGTGTGAATCTGTACTGAGGGGACAGGACTTTACACCTCCCCTCAACCATTTTACTTCCACTCGTCTTGGTCACCAAAATCAAAGTATCAGTTCAAGATAATGTGCATTATAATAGACACGAGAAAGAATCACAGACAGAAAGTTGCAAATGCTTGGAGATCGCATTTTGCTGTAATTTTCCTGTATTTAAATAATCGATGTACTGAATGTGCCGTGTGTTTGAGCAGAAGGGATGCCTGCTGGTCAGTGCAGTCTAACCTCCTTCTGAATTGGGAGCTGATCACGGTCACATTTTTTGGAATACTGTGATTTTCAGAAGGCTCGGATTATCGGAGTACTCAAAAAGTAGGGGGATTTTACTAAAGCTGTACTACACAAACGGGCACTGTCTGTGTTTGGGCAAACTTTCTGTTAACCTACTGCATGCTGATGCATGTCATATTGACTCATAGTTTCTTCGGAATAAAGTGGCACATACGTTTTTCTGGTTCTGCTTGTTCCTGAACAAGAACTTCCCATGGACTGCATTGTGCAGACAATCCCCTTTTTAAAATGTAGAGCCGCTTCTGCGGACTTGCGTCTTGCTCTCAAAACAATTTTTCAAGTAACCTGCAAATTAGAGTCCATCCAGACTAAATGCTTCAAATAAAGGATATTAATAGATCTTCTAAAGAACTCCAAACCTTGAAATGAAACACACCTGAGAGTTTAAATACCCACTGCTTGAAAATAATCTTGTTATTGTTCGACCTTCTGTAGTTTACAAGCCTGTTGAAAATTGTTCAGCTCAAATTGATTGCCAGTTTTTAATGCCCTGTAAGAAAGATCGTTATTTGTAAAAGGTTTCTGTGCTCGAAGAATGTTGCAATATGGGATGGTCACATCCGTCAGGCACTGATGAAAGATATTGCGTCATTTGCTTGGCTTCTAGCCGTAAAAGGTTACAATAAATGTAGAGTGTTTCTTGGTGCTTGACCTCTGACACAAACTGGAACTCCCTCTGGAAGATTGGTTGCTTTTCCTGTTTGTACCTGTAGGCTGTAGGAAAATAGCATGATGTAAATTCAATCAAGAAAGTTGTCAGGGAAATACTGATCTAGTTGCAGAACGCAGACAGGATACTGATCTAATTAACAACCTGCCGTTGTCGCTATTTTTGAGGTAACGGCTCAAGAATGTGGAGTCAGGGGGCAAACAAGGTAAATAAGCTAGACGTACATGGATTAACAGCAAGCCAAGAACCTTCGACTATCGATAGATATACAAATATAATCAAGGAGAAAGAATGTGAGCCACGCCCTGGGGACCGCCCCCAGGAGCACATGGACAGGGAGCAAGAAAGGTCTCAGAATGTAACCATTTCTGTATTCTGCAGAGTGCTCCACCTCGAGCAGTCGAGAGAGGCTCTCCGTACATATGCTCGAGAAATAAAAACCTGATATTGAACTAAGACCTACCCGATGCAACTCATTCGAAGAACCAGAGGTGTCTCGGTTGAAAAGCAACTGAGACAGCGCGGGCGCATTTCACCCGGACAAGGTGTGGTCTCTGAAGTGTTACCTCAACACTCTAAATGGTCTTGAAGGAACCCTAGTGATAAAGTCATTCTATTCATTTCATTAACTTGAGATCGCCATTTAACTGCCATGAATATACCATATATCTGCAATTTAATCTGGCATGCATTTACAATGTCTACTTGCATAACCCAGCTGAGGGGCAATGTAATATTCCTTTTCTACCTCTACTCTACCCTGCCCCACCCACCCATCCACCATTATTGTTATTTAATAATTTAGAAGAAAAGAAAAGGTATAAATTGGAAAACCATAGGAACAGAAGAGGCCAGTCCACTTCTCGAGCATCTCAATTAGATTAGAGCTGATCTAATCTACCCACCTTGGTTCCATATCCCTTAATACCCTTGCCTAACAATAATCTATCGATCTTAGTTTGGAAATTTTCAATTGACCTGCAGCCTCATCTGCTTTTTGGGGGAGAGAGTTCCAGATTTCCACTACCCTTTGTGTGAAGAAGTGCTTCCCGACATCACCCCTGAACGGCTTGGCTCTAATTTTGAGGTTATGCCCCCTTCTGGACTCTCCCACCGGAGGAAATCATTTTTCTCTCTCGACCCTATAAGAATATAAGAACATAAGAAATAGGAGCAGGAGTAGGCCACTCGGCCCCTTGAGCTTGTTCCACTATTCAAAAGGATCATCATCACAGGTGGTCCCTCGAACGAGGATGACTTGCTTCCACATGAGTTCACAGATGTTTCAATGAAGGACCCGATGTTCCAGTCCTGAACTGCAGTTGAAGGAGTGGAAGATGCCTGTGCGTGAATTTTTTTAACGTTTGTTGCACATCAGCCACCAATGCGGGCTCGCCAGAGCTAGGCCGTTATCCATGGCAAGGGTTGAACCAGGACGACTGGAGACCTGCTCTGCTGCACAGACCTAGTGTGCACAGTGTGGGCTTCCCCTGGGCCCTCGACTCTTCTGGGCCCTGTACCCTCATTCGCCGCACCTTCACCCACAATGTTCTAGGGCCCGGTGCTCCAGCTCTATTTATAGCCCCGACTTGTGGTGGTGTTCTCATACAGGTCGGGGCAGCCCACAATGTTCCAGGGCCCAGCGTTCCAGCTCTATAGGATCATGGCTGATCTACCTCAACTCCACTTTCCTGCACCAACCCCATATCCCTTGATTCCCTTAAAATCCAAAAATCTATTAATCTCGGTCTTGGATTTCCTCAATGACTGAGCATCCACAGCCCTCTGTTTCAAAGATTCACCACCGTCTGAGTGACGAAATTGCTCCTGCTCCTCAGTCCTAAATGTCCAGTCCCTGATTCTGAGACTGTGACCTCTGGTTCTAGACTCCCCATCCAGGGGGAATGTTCTCGCTGCAAGTACCCTGTCAAGCCCTTTAAGAATTTTGTATGTTTCAATGAGAGCTCCCCTCATTTTTTGAAAAACTAAAGAATATCGGACTCCATTTTCCCTTGTGATTTGCGGCATTTTTTTTGAGCAGGCTGCTTTTTTTGGCCTAAGTTTTTATAAAAAAAAAACAGTTTCCCCAATCAATTTGCACCAACGTAACTCAGTTAAGATTTTTTTAGGTTTGTTTTTTTTCAGCCAAAGGGGGCATAACCTGCCACCCGCGCCAATTCTGGCCATTTATGCAAGTTTGGCCAACTGAGAGTTACTCCAGTTCTGCTTAGGCCAGTGTATGTAGCCTCTGCAGAAAAACCTTCTGGAGAGTTAAAGAAATTGGCGCAGGTAAGGAAATCAGCGCAGATAAGTGCAGCAGATGTCCGGACACAGAGAGAGACAGACAGACAGCCCGGGGGACCGATTCGGGTGGTGGACCGGACCGGGGAGGTAATTCCCGACCGGACCGGACCTGCAAGCCCTTCGGCTGGAGACATTGGAGGTAAGTTGCTCCAATACATTTCAGTGTGTTTTTAAATTGATGCAATGTGTTTTAATGTGTTATGAGCTGGCTGTATGTTTCACTTTCCAGCCTCAGCTCGCATTGTGTCACTGGTTACCATGGCAGCTTGATCTTTTTGGCGCAGATCAAGGCTCCACTCCCAAAACTAAAGGACAGGTTAGGCCACGCCAAAATGAAGAAATGCAACGGGGAAACTTAGAACATTTTTTTTGCCGTATTTGGGGGCCCCAAAAAAACGGGCGTAACTTTTCAAGTATGCCAAAAAAAAGCTTTGGGGAAAATTAAGCACTGTAGGCCTAGTCTACTCAATCTCTCCTCATAGGACAGTCCCCCCATCCCAGGAATCAGTCTGGTGAACCTTTGTTGCACTCCCTCAATGGCAAGTATACAAGAGATTAATGTGCAAAGTTAAAGCACATGGGATTGGGGGTAGTGTGCTGACGTGGATTGAGAACTGGTTGTCAGACAGGAAGCAAAGAGTAGGAGTAAACGGGTACTTTTCAGAATGGCAGGCAGTGACTAGTGGAGTGCCGCAAGGTTCTGTGCTGGGGCCCCAGCTGTTTACATTGTACATTAATGATTTAGACGAGGGGATTAAATGCAGTATCTCCAAATTTGCGGATGATACTAAGTTGGGTGGCAGTGTGAGCTGCGAGGAGGATGCTATTAGGCTGCAGAGTGACTTGGATAGGTTAGGTGAGTGGGCAAATGCATGGCAGATGAAGTATAATGTGGATAAATGTGAGGTTATCCACTTTGGTGGTAAAAACAGAGAGACAGACTATTATCTGAATGGTGACAGATTAGGAAAAGGGAAGGTGCAACGAGACCTGGGTGTCATGGTACATCAGTCATTGAAGGTTGGCATGCAGGTACAGCAGGCGGTTAAGAAAGCAAATGGCATGTTGGCCTTCATAGCGAGGGGATTTGAATACAGGGGCAGGGAGGTGTTGCTACAGTTGTACAGGGCCTTGGTGAGGCCACACCTGGAGTATTGTGTACAGTTTTGGTCTCCTAACTTGAGGAAGGACATTCTTGCTATTGAGGGAGTGCAGCGAAGGTTCACCAGACTGATTCCCGGGATGGCGGGACTGACCTATCAAGAAAGATTGGATCAACTGGGCTTGTATTCACTGGAGTTCAGAAGAATGAGAGGGGACCTCATAGAAACGTTTAAAATTCTGACGGGTTTAGACAGGTTAGATGCAGAAAGAATGTTCCCAATGTTGGGGAAGTCCAGAACCAGGGGTCACAGTCTGAGGATAAGGGGTAAGCCATTTAGGACCGAGATGAGGAGAAACTTCTTCACCCAGAGAGTGGTGAACCTGTGGAATTCTCTACCACAGAAAGTAGTTGAGGCCAATTCACTAAATATATTCAAAAGGGAGTTAGATGAAGTCCTTACTACTCGGGGGATCAAGGGTTATGGCGAGAAAGCAGGAATGGGGTACTGAAGTTTCATGTTCAGCCATGAACTCATTGAATGGCGGTGCAGGCTAGAAGGGCTGAATGGCCTGCTCCTGCACCTATTTTCTATGTTTCTATGTTTCTATCCTTCTTTGGTCAAGGAGACCAAAACTGTGCACAATACTCCAGACATCTTTACTCTTGTACTCAAATCCTCTTGTAATAAAGACCAACATACCATTTGCTTTCTTAATTACTTGCTGTACATGCATGTTAACTTTCAGTGATGTATATACAAGGACACCCAGGTCTCTCTGAGCACCAACATTTTCCAATCTTTCACCATTTAAAACATACTCTGGTTTTTCTATTTTTCCTACCAAAGTGGATAACTTCACATTTCTCCACATTATATTCCATTTCCCATGTTCTTGCCCACTCACTTAGCCTGTCTATATCCCCTTGAAGCCTCTTTGCATCCTCCTCACAACTTGCATTCCCACCTAGCTTTGTATCATCAGCAAACTTGGATATATTATATTTGGTCCCCCATCAGAATCATTGATATAGATTGTGAATAGCTGGGGCCCAAGTACCGATCCTTGCGGTACCCCCTCTTCACGGTCTGCCAACTCGAAAATGACCCGTTTATTCCTACTCTCTGTTTTCTGTCCATTAACCAATCCTCAATCCATGCTAATATATTACCCCCAAACCCATGAGCCCTAATTTTGTTGAATAACGTCTTGTGTGGCACCTTATCGAATGCCTTCTGAAAATCCAAATACACCACATCCACAGATTCCCACTTAGCTAATCTGCTAATTCCAACCTCAAAACTTTTAACAAATTTGTCAAACATGATTTCCCTTTCATAAATCCGTGCTGACTCTGCCCAATCCTATTATTATTTTCTAAGTGCCCTGTTACCACGTCCTTAATAATAGCTTCTAGCATTTTCCTTCTACTGATGTCAGGTTAACTCGTCTGTAGTTCCCTGTTTTCTCTCTCCCTTCTTTCTTACTTTACAGTCCAATATGAGAATTACAGTCTCTGTAGCAGATGGGACAGACAGTCGTTGGAGGAAAGGATGGGTGGAGAGTCTGGTTTGTCGCATGCTCCTTCCGCTGCCTGCGCTTGTTTTCTGCATGCTCTTGGCGATGAGACTCGAGATGCTCAGCGCCCTCCCGGATGCTTTTCCTCCACTTAGGGCGGTCTTTGGCCAGGGACTCCCAGGTGTCAGTGGGGATGTTGCATTTTATCAAGGAGGCTTTGAGGGTGTCCTTGAAAACTTTCCTCTACCCACCTGGGGCTCGCTTGCCATGTGGATGTTCTGAGTAGAGCACTTGCTTTGGGAGGCTTGTATCAGGCATCCGAACAATGTGGCCCGCCCAACAGAGCTGGTTGAGTGTGATCAGTGCTTCGATGCTGGGGATGTAGGCCTGATTGAGAACACAGACATTGGGTTTGTCCTCCCAGGAGATTTGCAGGATCTTGCGGAGATATCATTGGTGATATTTCTCCAGCGATTTGAGGTGTCTACTGTATGTGGTCCATGTCTCTGAGCCATACAGGAGGGTGGGTATCACTACAGCCCTGTCGACCATAAGCTTGGTGCCAGATTTGAGGGCCTGATCTTCGAACACTCTCTTCCTCAGGTGGCCAAAGGCTGTGCTAGCGCACTGGAGGCGGTGTTGAACCTTGTCGTCTATGTCTGCCCATGCTGATAATAGGCTCCCAAGGTATGGAAAGTGGTCCACATTGTCCAGGGCCACGCCGTGGATCTTGATGACCGGGGGGCAGTGCTGTGTGGTGGGGTCAGGTTGGTGGAGGACCTTTGTCTTACGGATGTTTAGTGTAAGGCCCATGCTTTTGTACACCTCGATGAAAATGTTTACGATGACTTGGAGTTCAGCCACTGAATATGTGCAGATGCAAGCGTCGTCCGTATACTGTAGTTCGACGACAGGATGGAACGGTCTTGGATCTGACCTGGATTCGACGAATATTGAAAAGGTTCCCACTGGTTCTATAGTTTAGTTCCACTTCATTGGGGAGTTTGTTGAGTGTGAGGTGGAGCATTGCAGCGAGGAAGATCAAGAAGAGGGTTGTCGCAATGATGCAACCTTGCTTGACCCCGGACATTAATTGGGTCTGTGGTGGATCCATTGGTCAGGATCACAGCCTGCATGTTATCATGGAGTAGGCGGAGTGTGTCTGCCTCTTGGATCGATGTGTCCAGGTAACTCGCCCCCTCCCTAATTACCCGCAATAACTGCACATCAGACTGCCGCTCAACTCTGAGCTGAAGTTCCTCAGGATGCAAGCACTAACTGCAAACATGGTTGTCCAGGATCACAATGCTCTCCACAAACTCCCACATGCTGCAGTTGCGGCATACCTCCTGCACTACCATCCCTTTATGACCTTGTACTATTTTTAATTAAATGTAATTATATTTATATTTGAGTAATGTAGTTTACAGTTTAGTCTCTTGACTACTTAATTGATCTAGATTAAGTTATAGGCAATGAAATTAAATATCTACCTGTAACACATAGCACTACACGTGGTGTAGGTAAAAAAACAGCAACTCCTTATCCCTCTTCTCCGCATTCCCATTCTTTTCAAATTCCCAAATAAAACACTCTGTTTAAGTGCATCCTGTTTAATCCAGCTCTGTGTAGGCCACTCCTTTAATCCTTTAATCATCTTAAACTTCTCAATTAGATCACCCCTTAATCTTCCATGCACTTTCCCATGTTGAACTCTATCTCCACAGTTTTTTTCCACTCACTTAATCGATCAATATCCCTTTGTGCCTCTCTTCTCCCATCAACTATTTATTTCAGATTGATATATTGGTTTATTAAAATTAGACATTTAGCTTAAATTTCTTGAACTTCACCGCTCCCCTTTTTGCGCTAACTATGACGTCAGTTTTTCAGATTTTTCCCTGCTTTTGTTTGCTGTTGGTTTTTGTACTCTTTAAATTCTCTATTCTCCCAATAAAACCAATGTTATTTATAGGAGCCTATTGTGGACAGAAGCCAAATCAATTCTGTAGTCGGTCTTATGTATGCAACACCTTGTAACCAGCATGCTACCGCCACCAGAGGGCGCATCTGTCCCAAGGGATCCAGCATTCCTTGGGAGCACTGCATATAAGCAGGCCTCCCAAGCTGTGCGAGCACTCTGGAGTCAGAATAAAGAGACTAAGATCACACTTACTTAAGTCTACAGTACTCAGTCATATTGCTTTATTTGAGACATAACAACTGGCGACGAGTAATAGATAACGAGCCATCACACGAAAATGCAGAGAACTGTTGGTATCCTGAAGAAATTCTCAGAAGGTGACGATTGGGAAGCCTTCGTGGAGCAACTCGACCAATACTTCGTGGCCAACGAGCTGGAAGGGAAAGAGAACGCTGCCAAACGAAGGCCGATCCTCCTCACCGTCTGCGGGGCAACAACCTATGGCCTTGTGAAGAATCTTCTTGCTCTGGTGAAACCAACAACCAAATCGTATGAAGAACTGTACGCTGGTCCAGGAGCACCTAAATCCAAATGAGAGTGTTCTGATGGCAAGGTATCGATTTTATACATGTCAATGGTCTGAAGGCCAGGAAGTGGCGAGCTACGTCGCCGAACTAAGGCACCTTGCAGGACATTGCGAATTCAGTGGATTCCTGGAGCAAATGCTAAGTGACTTTTTTGTGCTTGGCATTGGCCATGAGGTTATCCTTCGCAAACTATTGATTGTTGAAACACCGAACCTGAGCAAAGCCATAACGATAGCCCAGGCATTTATGTCCACCAGCAATAACACCAAACAAATTTTGCAGCATAAAGATGTTTCGGCAAGTACTGTACACACTGTAACGTCGTTTTCAGGCAGGAATTCATATGACAGAACGTACACTCCTGCAGCTGCACAACCTCATGACTCTTGAGTCCGCCATCAAGTGTTAATGCGAGTCAGTTAACACCTTGTTGGCGCTGCAGAGGTGATCATCGAGCCCATCAATGCCGCTTCAAACACTATGCATGCAAAGGCTGTGGCACAATGGGACACCTCCAGCGAATGTGTAGACGAGCTGCAAACCACCACGTTGCAGAGGAAGACCGATCCATGGCGGATCAAACTGAACTAGAGACTCGAACCGAGGAGGCAGAAGTGTATGGGGTACACACCTTCACCACGAAATGTCCACCGATCAAGTTAAAAGTTGAACTGAACGGAATTCCAGTATCCATGGAATTGAACATGGGTGCGAGTCAGTCTATCATGAACAAAAAGGCCTTTGAGAGGCTGTGCTGCAACAAGGCACAAAGGCCCAAGCTGAGTCCTATTCATACCAAGCTGAGAACTTACACTAAAGAGCTGATCCCTGTATTTGGCAGTGCAGCAGTAAAAGTCTGCTATGATGGAGCGGTGCTCGAACTACCACTATAGATTATACCACGAGATGGCCCCACACTGTTCGGCAGAAGCTGGCTGGGAAAAATCCGCTGGAACTAGGATAACATCTGAGCGCTTTCGTCCGTCGACGACACCTAATGTGCCCAGGTTTTGAGCAAGTTTCCGTCGTTGTTTGAACCAGGAGCGAAGGTGCAGATCCACTTGGTTCCCGGTACATGACCCATCCACCACAAGGCACGGGCGGTGCCATGCATGATGCGAGAGAAAGTGGAGAGCACTGTATATAAGCAGGCCTCCCATGCTGTGCCAGCACTCTGGAGTCAGAATAAAGAGACTAAGGTCACACTTACTCAAGTCTATAGTACTCAATCACATTGCTTTATTTGAGACATAACTGGTCTAATCTGTGGCGATGGGCTGTGACTGTAATTAAGGAACAACATTCACATGCGATTTGCTGCAGATTTTGCTCCCCTGCCCTGGTGACCCGGTGAGCAGACGTGTGGATTGTTGGTGTTGGTCCTTGATCCGCCTATCGGTGCGAATGGTGAGGCAGGCCTTTTCCCCTCTGAGGGCAGGTGCTTTCAACCTGTGCTGTATGGCTGACTCGCCAGGAAATATTGACACACTCCTGGGGACCTCTTCTGCCAATGTTGAGTAGGCTCAAAGGGGCAAATGGCTTACTCCTGCTCCTATTTTTCATGTTCTTATGTTATCCTGGGATTGCACCCCACTCCACATCTTAACTTCCGAAAGACAGTGTCAGCTATCTAAGCAGAGTATCATTGCAAGAAACTATTTTAAAGGACACAGCAAGTGAAATAATGTGCCACAGTGAACAAATGCTGATAGTTGTTGAAAGCAGAGTTCTCATGACACTATGCTCACAACACACGGTGTGCAAGTATTCAGATAGTGTTAGATCTCTTAATTTCCAATGAAATACGAACTCCGATTGTAGTTTTAATGTAACTTTATTCTGGCGGCAGCAGCAACAAACTCTTGGCTTTAAGCCAGGCCTTTGTCCTTCTGAGACCACATGGCCAAAATGGCTGTACTTATACCTGGTTCAATTTACAGAAAAGAACTCGCCTTCTTTGATCTTATTGGCTCATTTGATAGTCTGTTAACCTTTAATTGGCTCGCTATCCCAGGTCCTAAAACGTCAAGTTGGTTGATGACTTAATGCAATGTGGTCTGTGTTTTCTCAAAACTGTAGCCAGGCTGCAGAGCTTGAATTCTCTATCAATCCCCCCTTTGATTCTTTCACAAACTGAATCATAAAACATCAGGTATCACTGGTTAAACATTCTACAAAATAATTTCATACATGTTAATAGAGTTTCCTTCTAAAATTTGTTGATCTGTTTCGCCACATGTCCGGATTAGTAGCTTCCACACAAATTTACACCAACCCGAGTTCCATCGTGGCCACAATGGAAGTCTGGTTTTAGTAGGGTAATTAACTTTATTCCAATTTAATCCAAATCAATATCTTAGTTCAACCAGTAAACAACCTTCCCTTAAGCATAACATACCCCTGTGCCACGTACAGACGGTCTGCTGGGACCTGCAAGGTGTCTCACCTGCGGGACAGCAGCTAAAGCCGCCTGGTTGCAACAACATTTAATTAACATAAACACACAATATAAAAGTAAAACAATTACAACAAATAGAATTAAACCTTCCACCAATGATGTTCCTATTGAACCTAGCCATTCAGTGGCTCTGCTCCACAAAGTGAATGATGGGGGTTGCTTATATGTGCAACACTCATATAAGTGTTGCACATATAAGCAGGGAGTAGGGAGCAAGTACCTCCCTTTTCAGAATTCCGGGAGCAGTTACTATAATTCCCTTGTTACCTTACTATTTCCCTTTGGTGCAGAGGATTGGCTAGTAAGAAGTAGGCCTATGCCTAGAATACCTACAATCAGTAATACAGTAAATTTATACATTTTGGCAAAAAGTAATTGTCCTTATTAGATTCCAACTTCAGTTACGGGTGCTCGTTTAACATGTGAAGTGTAGATCCAGGCTTTCTTTCCTTGGACTTTAACATCTGCCTGGGTGGTCAATAACACTTGATAAGCTCCCTCCCACTTGGCACTCAAAGGTTCTTTATGCAACTTTTTCACATACACCCAGACTCCCGGGATGATGATGTGTCCTACTTCGGGTGGATTACCCCAAGCTGCCGATACCTGTCGGGAAACAGAGCTAATAGCATTGGTTAGGTTCTGACAGTATGATAACAAAGTGTCACTCATTAAGTGAACATCAGCTTTCCGTAAATTGATAGTTCCTGGCAGCGACATGGGTCTTCCTGTTATAATTTCAAATGGGCTTAGACCTGTAGTTCTGTTTGGGGTTGCCCGAATGCTACATAGCATTATTGGTAGTGCCTGGGGCCATGGTGTTCCTTCTTGGTGATATTTGGCAAGCTGTTGTTTCAGAGTTCGATTCATTCGCTCTACTTGTCCTGATGATTTTGGATGATAAGGACAGTGTAAATCCCACGTAATGTTCAGTAACCTACAGACTTCTTGGCAGACAACACCTGTGAAATGTGTTCCCTGATCTGAGTCAATGCTACTTGGGACTCCCCATCGGGGAATGTAATCCTTACACAAGACCTTTGCAGTGTGATTGGCTGTGGCTCTTTTAGTTGGGACAGCTTCTTCTACCCATCTAGAGAATCTGTCGACCACGACAAGAATGTTAGTGTATCCTTGGCATGAAGGAAGAGATATATAATCAACCTGCAGATGCTGGAATGGTCCGACAGGGGCAGGGGGCCTCAGTTGGGGCATTACCGTGATGGGTCCAGAATTATTTTTCTGGCAGACCACACAACGGTCTGTTACCAGCTGGGCATGTTTTTTAAATCCCCGACCCCACCAGCTTTTCTGGAACCGTGCCGTCATCTGTTGTGAGGCCAAGTGTCCCCACGAGTGGATCTGTTGGGCTAAAAAAGGCATAATGCTTGTGGCGCGACTGGCTTGTCGGTAACTCTGTCTCCAGACACCATCTTCACATAGCTTAATTCCTGCCTCAATCCATGTCCATTTTCCCTCTCGGGAGCACTCGCCTTGCATTGTTTGAAGGTCTCGTGTCAGAGTCCTGAGTGCTTTCAATCTGCACATCTGTGTTGGTTCTTCTGGAGGAACGCCCTGTGAGGCGGCATCTTTAGCTGCCTGGTCGGCTAGGGCATTTCCCTGTGCTTCCGTGGTATTTTCCTTGGTATGGGCCTTACACTTCAGGATGGACACTTCCTGAGGTAATTGTATGGCCTCCAGTAAGTCTCGGACTTTTTTTCCATTTCGGATAGGTGTACCAGCAGCAGTGAGGAATCCTCTTTTACACCATAACAGATCAAAGTCGTGAGCGACTCCAAAAGCATAACGCGAATCTGTGTAGACATTAGCTGTCTGTCCTTCTGCTATTCGACATGCTTCTGACAGGGCCCGTAACTCGGCCTGTTGTGCTGACGTTCCTGAGGGTAAACATCCTTTTGCCACTACCTCATATAAGGTTGTAACTGCCCATCCTGCTTTTCTGGTACCATTGTCAACAAAGGAGGAACCATCTGTAAACAGGATGAGGTCTGGGTTGTGCAGAGGCTCCTCTGCTGCTAAGGCTGCTTCTTCTGTTTCTTTTAAAATCTCCACGCAGTCATGCTCTTCACATTCTCCCCCTCTTGCTCCCTTGATTCTGACATCGGGAGCATAGTTGCGGGATTAACCGGGCTGGCCCGGACGATATCGAGATTAGGAGCTTCCAAAACTGCTGTCCAGCGGGTCCATCTAGCTGCCGTCACCTGAGACATTCTATTCATAGACAGCAAAGCGTGTACAGTGTGGGGACACTTGACGATCAGCTTTTGGTCGAGGACTAGACCCGCAGTGATCATTACCGCTCGACATGTAGCTTCCATGGCCCTTAGGCAACTTCCCCATCCGAGGGCTACTGCATCCAGTTTTGCCAAATAATAGCCAATAGGTCTTTGCCGATCCCCATGTTCTTGTGTCAGTATAGCTGTCATATATCCTTTTTCCACATGGACAAACAGGGTAAATGGCTTACCACTGTCGGGGATTCCAAGAGCCGGTGCCGAACACAAAGCCTTTTTCAAACTCAGGAAGACCTCTTGCTGTTCCTTAGTGAGGGTGATGGCTTCTTGAGAGGCACGTTTCCCCTTTAAGATATCATTCAGTGGCTGAGGAAGCTGTGTGAAGGAGTCGATCCAATTTCTGTTCAAGTTACACAATCCCAAAAAAGACCTTAGTTCCTGAATAGTGGTGGGTTTTTTAGCAGCCCGAATGGCTGCAGTTCTGTCCTGGGTAAGTTCTCTCTTTCCTTGTGAAATCTTTTGTCCCAGGTATACAACCTCTTCTTGGGATATTTGTGCTTTGTCGATGCTGGCTTTATGTCCTTTCAGCCAAAGGTGGTCCAGCAAAGCTCGTAAATCTTGTTCATGCTGTTCTTCCGTGTTTGAAGCAAGCAGGATATCGTCTACATATTGGATGACTGTGGATGACAGGGGAGGTAATTCTCGCAAATGGCTTTGTAAAGCCATGTGGAATACTGTAGGGCTGTTGTGGAAACCCTGCGGTAACCGGGTCCAAGTATACTGTTGTCCTTGGACCGTGAAAGCAAACCACTGTCGAACCTCCGGTGCCAGAGGCACCGACCAAAATCCGTTGGCCATATCTATAACCGAGAAATATTTATCTTCCGGTTTGAGGGCATTAAAAATGTTGGAGGGATCTGCGACCAAAGGAGCTTTTTGATCAATACACTGGTTAGCTTTCCTATAATCGACAGTCAAATGCCAAGTTTCATTAGATTTTTGTACCGTTCACACGGTGCTATTGGAGGAGCTATGCATTTTAATAAGCACCCCTTGTTTCTCCAATTGCTGAATAACCGGTAAGATTCCCGCGATGGCAGTTGGACTGATGGGATACTGTTTATCCCATGGAGGCTTGATCCCGGTAAATGACGCTGGCTCCATCTGGAGTAGGCCACAATCGTTCTTATCTTTAGCCCATATCGAGTATTCCTTCAATTCTTCTTTCTTCAAAGTTCTAATTGATCATGTCACTCGACCATCCTCGAAATGCAACGATGAATCTACTTGGATTAGAACGTCCATTCCCAAAAGGGGTTGATCTACTGGGCCTTTCCAGACCGGCGTGGTTAGTTCATGTGGACCCAGCCCTATAAGTACCGGTGTTGTCCTTTTTAATTTCCATTTTATGGCCCCCAACTCCATTGGCTGTACATGCCCTACTATCCAACGGCAAAAAGTCTCCATATTGTAGGGGTAAGCATGTTAATTCCGCCCGTGTCTAAAAGACAGTCCACATCCTTATCGCCCACCCTCAGTTATATATAGCCCATCTCCCCTTTGTTGTATTAGTGCGAGGAGGTGGACCAGGGTGGGCTCTAATCATTTTTTGCTATCCCAAGTAACTCCTTCTGTTGTTGTATTGTCAGTCGCTTAAATGCTTCTATGAGGTCGTTATCTTGTGACAAGCCTGGCTTGTTGGCTGAATTGTATCCCTGGCTGCGTCCTCTTCCCCAGCCACGACCTTTCTGTTTTGCCCTGCATGTCTTGGCCCAGTCACCTTCTTTCCCACAATAATGACATTTTCCGGGTAATTTTCCTAATAACTGTTTATCGGAATCCTGGGATTTCCATCCCATAGCCTGTACAGCTCGGACTTTAGCTCCCATATCCCGATCTAATTGGTTACATCGATCCACCAATACTGCAAAGGTAGTTCCTCTACCTTCCCAGTCAGGTAACACCACCTTAAGCATTTTGGACAGTTCTGGCTTTAGACCTGCCACGAAAGCTGCTTTCAGGGGTCCAAACACTTGTTCATCCATTTCCTCATCCGCATTATTCATACCCGAATGTTCTAGCCACATGCATCTGAACCGCTCGTCATATTCCAGGACCTCCTCTGTTCCTTTCTGTTGGCAGGCTGCAATTTTTCCCCAGTCTGTCTTAGCTGGACTGAAGGCTTGCAGCCAGTGTTTAATCGCCTCCCATCCTGCGTTTAATTCTTGCTCATCCGGCCCCAAAGCTTCTTCTACCTTGTCGTGCAATTTTCTTCCCTGTGTTTTTTGGCACCATTATGGTCAAAATTCGCACTCCGTCCCAGGGATGAAGTTGATATATATTTCTTAAGCGGTCCAATTGGTCCCACGTTTTTACTCGCCTTTTCTTTGGATTGGGCAATTCCTTGGACCATTTATCAATTTTCTCTGGGTCTGCCGGATCATAAACTAAGTATTCTGCATACACCTTTTTCCTCGTTTTTTTGGTTCCGCCCTCATCCGCAGTCTCTTCTGATTTGGCTACAACTCGTCTTTTTTTAAACGGGGCAAAGCGCACCCCTAATTCTTCATCCTCCGACCCTGTATCGTCAGAGGATTCAGAATCCGTATCTATTCCTCGGTCGTGTCTTCGGGTTTGCACTTTTAATTTATCCAAACATGGGTACCCTGGGAATTGACCGATACATTTTCCTTTTCCTATTACTGTCTCTTGACCTAATGATTTTTTCCATTCTTTAATTTCACCTTTAAGATCTTTAACTTCCACTTCCGATTTTTCAAGTTCAAGTCTTGTCTGTCGCAGCTGTGCACAAACAGCTTGCAATTGGTCCTTTGTACTGGTCAGTTCTCGATCATGTTGGGAACGCATTAATTTCATTCCGCTTTCGGATCTGTCCCATAACGGCTAGGGACAATCTAGTTTGCTCTTTATTTTTCATACGGGTCGTTTTTCCCCAGACCCTTTTAATCTCGTCCAAGGACCATTGTCCTTTGGACATACCGTATTTTTGTTCGATCTTAATACAGGTTTTAGATAAGTTGAATTGTTGCTCTATGTATTCTTTCAACTGTTGGAGGATTTCATCTATCGAAACCTCAGATGGTGCCTGCCCACCTTTTAATAGGCAATTCTTTGCTCTTATCTCCTGCTGCCATAATACTGATTTCTTTACATGGGTCTCGAGTGGTAGGCTTTCCAGCCGATCAGTAGGTCAGTGATTAATTAACTAACACATCGCCGAAGTTAGACGTCTATGGGACCTCGCGCCGACTACAAACCGGAGGGTTCGCAAACCGGAGGCTTTTGGAATTGCGTAGAAGGAGAGGCGAATTTAGACTTTTGACCGAGGACTTTTATAAAGAGGAGTCCTTACCTCAGTATGTAGGTCTGATGTCCAAAATTCAGTTTCTTCCCTCAGCGATCGTGTTCGTGATGCCAAAATTGTTAGATCTCTTAATTTCCAATGAAATACGAACTCCGATTGTTGTTTTAATGTAACTTTATTCTGGCAGCAGCAACAAGCTCTTGGCTTTAAGCCAGGCCTTTGTCCTTCTGAGACTACATGGCCAAAATGGCTGTACTTATACCTGGTTCCATTTACAGAAAAGAACTCGCCTTCTTTGACTTTATTGGCTCAATTGATCGTCTTTTAACCTTTAATTCGCTCGCTACCCAAGGTCCTAAAATGTCAAGTTGATTGATGACTTAATGCAATGTGATGTGTGTTTTCTCAAAAACTGCAGCCAGGCTGCAGAGCTTGAATTCTCTATCAGATAGACAGAAAGCTGTTTCCCCACCACCTCTTTGAATGGAACCCAGCTTGAAAAGTTGTGATATAGAGGCGTGTAATTGTCTGCTGAGTGCTGAATCTGTGCAGAATATGAGGTTTCTTTGTTGGAGTAGATTTATTAAAATTCAGCAGATTATTAAAATTCATAAGTCCTCAACCTTCAACTTTCATAATTACAGCCCTGGTAATTTTCACTTGGGACTTGAGCTACTGTAATTTTTAAGGTGAGCTGCTTGTGGTAACCATAGCAAAATGCTATGTATTTTATCTTGCAAAAGGGCCATGTAATGTATTTGCTTCATGGGTACTTAGCTTAAGAATTCATAGCAACACATTGCTATTAAGAACGAGTTGGTTTATTAGCGAAAGGTTTAACAATTACACAACACATTACCAGTTGATCCACCAGGCTCACAACCACCTGCCTCATTGTGGATCCCCGAACCCAACTGGCTGGGGTTTTATTGAGCCTTGTGAAGATTACGTGACTGATTTAGCCACACCCAACTCAAACAGCTCAACCAACTTGTGAGCATACTCACAGGTGCATACATTACTTCATCAATTGGGCCACACAATGTAAGAAGTTAACCAGACTTCATTTAAAGTCCCATCCTAAGCAATGACATTTTTTGTCGTGCCTTAATACTGGGAGGAGTTGCTTGTGACCTCCCACTTTCACATCTTATAAACAGCCAACACCTCGACAGTAGGACTTGATCGGTTTTCTAAAGCTTTCCGCAGGTTCTGTGCTGCTGGTATCACATTGGCATGTCTTCTCAAACCAGGTGCTGCAGCCTCCAGCATATCGTGGGAAGGAAGAGCATTGTTTGATCATAGTTCATCTGTTGTTGTTTCTATTCTTCCCCTCAGAACCTTGTCTCAGGCTGATTAGTAGGAAGTCACTGAGGAGAACGACTAGTTTTATTAAGGGAAAGGGTGCCCTTTTCGGGGCACAGAACAGCCAAGTTTTCATAAACACTGTTCCTGCTCCCTCAAAAGCATCAATTGAACAAAACATCTCGAACTATAAATACCTGGAATTTAAAAAAAATTTATATAGAGAAGAACAGCCTTCATATTGTACTGGTTGCGGTTTCCCATTAAATAAGAGTTTGGTAGCTGTGGCAAAATTGATTTTTCCCTGCATTGAATTTTTTAACTTGTACTTCTGTAGTGCAAGGGTTGGCATCCAAATGTTGAAAGACTAATCTGTCTCATTTGCATAGAAGTGGCATAATCCCGGGAGACCTTTTGGAGCCTCCTGGCCACATAATCAAAGTCCCTGAGAAGCTCTTTCGGAATCCATGGAAGAAAGGAATGTGCCCTCAAGTGGCTGGAGCCCTCTGTTAACAGCTTGCTGGGCAGGGAAATAATTTCACTGACTTAACTGGGGCTGTTCACACACAAGCCTGCTCAGAATTCAACAAATAGCAGTTATAAAACAAAGCAAAGGCTTCAGAAAAGACAATCTCAATTATTCCTGGGAGCATTCTACTATGTACTTGATCTTTCCCCAAGGGAAGGAGCCAAGGACATATTTTGATCCAAAGCACCAACAATGCTGTAGAAAAACTCAAATGAGGAGGAAAGAAAGAAAGACTTGTATTTATTTCACCTTTTTCATGACCGTCGGATATCCCAAAGCACCCCACAGCCAGTGAAGTACTTTTGGAGTGTAGTCACTGTTGTAATGTTGGAAATGCAACAGCCAATTTATGCACAGCAAGCTCCCACAAACAGCACTGTGATAACGACCAGATAATCTGTTTTAGTGATGTTGATTGAGGAATAAATATTAGCCAGGACAGCAGGGATAACTCCCCTGCTCTTCTTCGAAATAGTGCCATGGGATCTTATATGTCCACGTCAGATGGAAGAAATCGATCATTGCGAATCACTTCCAGTGGAGCCTCACGCTATGGTTCGGTTGTGTCAGCTGTGGCTCAGTGGGTGGTACCTTCGTTGCTGAGTCAGAAGGTTGTGGATTCAAGTCCCACTCCAGAGGACTAAAAATCTAGGCTGACACACCAGTGCAGTACTGAGCGAACGCTGCCATGTCTGAGGTGTCACCTTTCAGATGAGACATTAAACCGAGGCCCCGTCTGCCCTCTTAGGTAGACGTAAAAGATCCCATGGCACTATTTTGAAGAAGAGCAGGGGAGTTATCCCTGGTGTCCTGGCCAATATTTATCCCTCAATCAACATAACAGAAACAGATTATCTGGTCATTGCTGTTTGTGGGAGCTTGCTGTGCGCTAATTGGCAGCCGTGTTTCTCATTACAACAGTGACTACAATTCAAAAGCACTTCATTGGCTGTAATGTGCTTTGGGACATCTGGTGCTTGTGAAAGGGGCTATATAAATGCAAGTCTTTCTTTCACACTGGCAATAACACAATCACGCTGCACAAAAGGCAAGGAGTCTGGTCAATCAGAGTTTCTAGCTCCATTAGGTTGGCGCAACACGGCGAGTGAAGGTATTGGTACAAGCTCTGCACAGGGACTTCTGGGTCCTAGGTGTAAAATACGATTTCCTATCGCTAGAACACTCCTGCTGCATAGATATACAACTCAGGAAGACACATGTCGCCATTAAGCAACTTCAGCATTATTACTGTGACATGCATGCTAAACCACTTCAAGCGATACATCCTATTGATACAGTGCAGATGCAACTCCCTGGCCAGAGTACTTGGAGTGCTGAGACATGCACGTATGTTGGGCCCCAGAAATTACGATGTGCAAGTTGGAGATTCATCACACCGCAGAAATTGCTGTAAGCAACACTCCTGAGATTGAGGACTTTCCTGAAATGCAGGCCTCCAGCGATCCTCTGAAATGTAATTGTTTCTTTCCTTTCCATTAGAAAATATTCCTTGATGTATTTAAGAATGGAAACCTGTGCAGTTTTATTAACACAGGTGAAAATGGGTTTATCACCTAAAATAAACATTTTAATAAGGCCATCCAGCCCCCCCTACCTGTGAGTAACCTGATTTAAAATCACTGAAAATGCAGTAAAAAAACTGCGCTGAACTATTTAATAGTTTCATTTTTGTGCACTAGTAAATTACATATTTTTTAATGTGTGAAACCTTTTTAAACGTGGCGTATGCCTAAGAAAATGAGCACAATTTGAAGAACCTTTTCAAATCAGCGGAATATGGCAATTTCGACTTGGGGAAGTGGCCAGTTTTGTGGGTGGAGCCTGATTCGGGAAAATTGAATCTTGAACCAGTGTAAAAGATCGCTGCAAACACATGGTTTTGATGTAACTCACCAATATTTTAAATTCCCCGCTCTTTTGCGCTGGTTCAGCAGATTCTCCGCCCCCCCTTCTCCCCCCACCACCCCCCCGCCCCAAATTGGGGAGGAACCTGGGTGCAAAAGTAGCAGAAACTTCACCCTAAGATATTTGCATTTAAAAATGTGTGTTGTGGGGCCTCTATCAAGACCGTCAGAGTGGAAGAATAATAACAAACCAAACAACATGTGCTGTTTAAAGTCTTTGTGCCAGATTTTGCTGGAGAGTTTCCTGTGACTGCTGGTTTAATACCATCATCTGTGTTATGTATGCAACTATGTAATACTTGCCACCAGAGGGTGCGACTGTTAGATTCCTAATGGTCACCTACACACACGTGTAGGGCCAGTATAAAAGGATTGGCTGCCATGTTGTTTGGGCTCTCTGGAGTTGTAATAAAGAAGACGACGGTCACATTAAGTTTAGCCCACAGTACGCAGCCTCGTGGAGTTCTTGTATACATAATAATCTGAACCTTCTCTTTAGAATTTCTGCTTTAAATGTAATCCTAGACATCTGTTGCTGAAAAATAATACAGACTTTTCACATCTGCCATTTTACTCTTGTTTCATGCTGGCTCAGGTGTCGGGTCAAACAATGATTCCCAGTGCATTGCATTAATTAATCCGTGTTATTTATTTGCAGTGATTTTGGTGTAAATCTGTTGAGAAATAATAATCATATACCACGTCACATGTGAAGGGAGGCAAATCAAATCTATCGCAAAAGTAGTTCTGAATGGCTGAAATGAATAACTTAATTGTACTTATTTGCTAAAATATAAATAAGCAAAGATCCAACAGAATAGCAACCAAGTCAACGGTTGCAATTTCAGTCAATCACGTTGCTCGTTTGTTTCCCACATTACAACAGTGACTACACTCCAAAACTACTTCATTGGCTGTAAAGCACCTTGAGACCTCCAGTCTTTGTGAAAGGCATTATACAAATGCAGCCTTCTGGACTCAACATCAAGTTAAACAATTTCAGATAACTTCTGCCCATTTTTGGTCCCGCTACCCCACCCCATCCCCGCACCGATCTTATGTATTTTTAATCTCCTTATCTTTAATGGCAGCTGTTCATTATTCCACCATTCACACCCTATCTAGGGAGCGGATGGAATCTCCGCTGAGGCACTAAAGTATGGCGGAGAGGCACTATTGGCACGAATGCATGACCTCATCTGGAAGGAGGAGAGCATGCCAGGAGATCTCAGAGATGCACTAATCGTGACCATCTTTAAAAAAGAGGACAAGTCCGACTGCGGCAACGACAGAGGAATCTCCCTGTTATCAGCCACTGGGAAAGTTGTCGCTAGAATCCTCCTCCTGGCTGAGGAGCTGCTCCCGGAGTCTCAGTGTGGATTCCGTCCTCTATGGGGTAAAACAGACATGATTTTTACAGCGCGACAGCTGCAAGAAAAATGCAGGGAACAGCGTCAGCCCTTGTACATGGCCTTCCTTGACCTTACAAATGCCTTTGACACTGTTAACCGCGAGGGATTATGGAGCGTCCTCCTCCGTTTCGGCTGCCACCAAAAGTTTGTCGCCATCCTCCGTGTTGTGTCCTTACACACTATAGCAAATCAACACGAGGCACATACTGGAGACAAGGTCACTCTGTGACCTGTACCTTTATTCACAGGACCAAGGAGTGCTGACCCTGCGTGGGACCTCCCTTTATATGCCTGGATGACCAGGTGAGGAGTGTCTCCCACAAGTTCACCCAATCTGGTCAAGGTGTGCATTTCTTAGGTGTATACAGTAATACAGTGTTGTTACATAAAGGTTACAGTTATGTGAATGTTACAAACATGACATCACCTCCCCCCAACATCTTTGGGTCAAAGATTGAGTCTTTCAGGCGGTCGACGCTCTCTCGTGGAGCGCCGCAGTTGGGGCTCTGGTTGTTGAGCCTTGGCATGCGTCTTTGCCACCTGTGGTGATTCCGGCTCTTCCGGGCTGGCCGCAGGGACTGTGCACGCTGCTGACGGTTCTTGTTGCTCGTTCTCTGGCGGTGGTGTGGGCAACATCTCATGCTGTTCCTCAGGTTCCTCAGTGTCCATGCTGAACCTTTTTTTTTTACTTGGTCCAGATGCTTGCGGCATATCTGCCCATTGTTGAGTCTGACCACTATGACCCTATTCCCCTCTTTACCAATTACAGTACCCTCGAGCCACTTGGGCCCCACAGCGTGATTAAGAACAAATACAGGGTCATCGATTTCTATCCATCTCCCCTTTGAGTTACGGTCGTGGCACTCATTTTGTGACTGGCGCTTGCCCTCAACAATATCTGACAAGACTGGATGAATGAGGGACAGCCGAGCTTTTAGTGTAGGTTTCATGAGTAGTTCTGCTGCCGGGACTCTCGTGAGCGAATGCGGTCGGGACCTGTAGGCCAGCAGGTGGCGCGATAGACGGTATTGAAGGGAGGGTCCTTGAACCAAGGCATGCCTTGCTTTATGATTTGGACCGCACGTTCCCCCTGGCCATTGGAAGCTGGCTTGAACGGTGCTGTCCTGACATGTTTGATGCCATTACCCGACATGAACTCCCGGAATTCATGGCTAGTGAAGCATGGGCCATTGTCGCGAACCAGGATGTCCGGCAAGCCGTGGGTCACACAGACCGCACGCAGACTCTCCACTATGGTGGATGTCGTGCACGAATTCAATATGATGCACTCGATCCATTTTGAGTACGCATCAACAACAATGAGGAACATTTTCCCCATGAACGGGCCCACGTAGTCTATGTAAATACGTGACCATGGCTTGGTGGGCCAGGGCCACGGGCTGAGTGGAGCCTCCCTGGGGGTATTGCCCAGCTGGGCACACATCGTGCACCTGCGAACACAGTGTTCCAAGTCTGCATCAATTCCCGGCCACCATACAAGTGACCGGGCAATGGCCTTCATTAGCACAATGCCTGTGTGCTCGCTGTGGAGTTCCCTGATGAATGCTTCCCTTCCCTTCTGGGGCATGACTACCCGGCTGCCCCATCGTAGGCAGTCTGCTTGGATGGAGAGCTCATCCATCCATCTGTGAAACGGTCGGACCTCCTCAGGGCATGCTCCGTGTGCAGGCGCCCAATCCCCAGTCAGGACACATTTCTTAATCGGAGATAGGAGGGGGTCCCTGTTTGTCCAGGTTTTGATCTGGCGGGCTGTGATGGGGGAGCCTACGCTGTCAAAAGCATCGACAGCCATGACCATCTCCGCGTTTTGCTCCGCCGCCCCCTCGGTGGTGGCCAGTGGAAGCCTGCTGAACGCGTTAGCGCAATTTTCGGTGCCTGGCCGATGCCATATGGTGTAGTCATATGCAGCCAGCGTAAGAGCCCATCGCTGTATGCGAGCTGACGCATTGGCATTGACAGCTTTGCTGTCAGACAACAGGGATGTTAATAGCTTGTGGTCCGTTTCTAACTCGAACCTTTTGCCAAAAAGATACTGGTGCATCTTTTTCACCCCGTAGACACATGCGACGGCCTCCTTTTCAACCATCCCACATCCCCTTTCTGCTTGAGAGAGCGACCTGCAGGCATAAGCCACAGGTTGGAGTTCGCCTTCAACATTACTCTGCTGCAACACGCACCCAACCCCATAGGATGATGCATCGCATGTCAAAACCAATTTCTTACAGGGGTCGTGCAGGGTCAATAACTTATTAGAACAAAGCAGGTTCCGCGCCCGATTGAAAGCCCGTTCCTGACAGTCCCCCCAAAACCAATCGCAGCCCTTATGCAGGAGCATGTGTAGCGGCTCCAACAATGTGCTTAAGTTCGGCAGAAAGATGTCGTCCTGAAATACGATTGTTCCGGGGATGGATTTGAGCAGGCTTTCCATGTTCCTCTGAAAGATAGCGGCTGCTGAACGAATGCCAAATGGACACCTGTTGTAGACAAACAGCTCCTTGTGCGTGGTGATGGTGGTCAGTAGCTTGGATTCTTCGGCCAGTTCCTGGGTCATGTAGGCCGAAGTGAGGTCCAACTTGGTGAACAGCTTGCCGCCTGCCAGCGTGGCAAAAAGATCCTCCGCTCTCGGAAGCGGATATTGGTCCTGAAGGGACACTCGGTTGATGGTGGCCTTGTAGTCGCCACAGATCCTGACCGAGCCATCCGATTTTAGAACAGGGATGATGGGGCTTGCCCAGTCGCTGAATTCAACAGCCGAAATTATGCCCTCTCTTAGCAACCTGTCCAACTCACTCTCAATTTTCTCCCGCATCACTTATGGCACAGCTCTGGCTTTGTGGTGTACTTGTGTGGCATCCGGGGTGATGCGTATCACTACTTTGGTGCCTTTGAAAGTCCCGACGTCAGGCTGAAATAATGATTTGAACTTTTGTAGGACCTGTGAGCATGAACTTCGCTCCACAGATGAAATGGTGTGCACATCCCCCTATTTCCAGTTCATCTCGGCTAGCCAGCTCCTTCCCAAAAGCGCAGGGCCATTTCCCGGGACAATCCAGAGTGGCAGCCAGTTCTGAGATCCATTATGTGTGACCACCAACATTGCACTGCCTAGCACTGGGATGATCTCTTTGGTGTATGTCCGTAATTGCGTGTCAATGCGTTCCAGTTTGGGTCTGCTAGCTCTGAGTGGCCACAGTTTCTCAAATTGTTGGACACTTATAAGTGACTGGTTGGCTCCTGTGTCCAGCTCCATGCGTACCGGGATGCCGTTTAACAGTACTCTCATCATCATTGGTGGTGTCTTTGTGTATGAGCTGTGGATGTTTGCCACCTGAACTTCAGCATCCATTGCTGTGTCCCAAGCATAACCCTGCCTTGCAGACCCCTCTTAAGGCTCATAAACCAGCTTCGCTGTGGGCTTTCTGTACATCCTGGCTAAATGTCCACTCAAATGACAGTTTCTGCAGATGAATTGTTGAAACCGGCAGGTCTTCGCAGCATGTCTGCCCCCACACCTCCAGCATGAGCTGAGATTGTTGCGAACAAAAGGGCTGTTACCAGGCATTCCTCTCTGATTGTCTCTTTGATTACTCTTGAGCACTCTGTTTGTGGGTATCAATGGTCCCATCCCAGGACGTATTGTCCCTTGTGATGGTGTGAATGTCCGTTCAACCTGCCATTGTCTCTGTGGAGGAGCCACCCTAGAGTCTGTTACTGCCTGGTTGGTGTCGAATTGCCCTTGCCTGCCTGCGGGATTCTGAGTCGCGTTTACCATGTTAACTCCCTGCTCCATCGCCACTTTGGGAGCAGAGTTGCGCGCGTATATGATTTTGGTTTCCTCCTCATCCGCCATAAAGATTTGAGCCATCAATGCCGCTGTTTCCAAGGTCAAGTCCTTGGTCTCAATTAGCTTCCTAAAAATACCGGCATGACCAATGCCCTCAATGAAGAAATCCCGTAACATCCCCCCCTGCAGGCGTCTGTGAACTTAGAGGCTGACCAAGCGCCGAAGGTCCGCAACGAAGTCCGGTATGCTCTCCCCCTCCCGACGTCGGTGCGTATAGAATCGGTGTTGGGCCATGTGTATATTACTCGCCGGTTTGAGGTGCTCACCGATCAGTTTGCTGAGCTCCTCGAAGGTCTTGTCCGCCGGCTTCTCGGGTGCGAGCGGGTCTTTCATCAGCGCGTACGTCTTAGGTCCACAGCTGGTCAGTAGATGAGCCCTTCGCTTGTCAGCCGCTGCCACTCCCAGCTAGTCCATCGTGACAAAGCTCTGCTGGAACCTTTCAACGAAATCGTCCCAGTCCTCACCAACACAGTACCGTTCCTCCATGCTACCGGTGGCCTTTCTCTTGAGTCATTGAATCCCGTCCTCATCGCCAAATGTTGTGTCCTTACACACTACAGCAAATCAACACAAGGCACATACTGGAGACAAGGTCACTCTGTGACCTGTATCTTTATTCACTGGACCAAGGAGTGCTGACCCTGCGTGGGACCTCCCTTTATATACCTGGATGACTAGGTGAGGAGTGTCTCCCACAAGTTCACCCCCTGTCGTCAAGGTGTGCATTTCTTAGGTGTATACAGTATGCAGTGTTGTTACATACAGGTTACAGTTATGCGAATGTTACAAACATGACACTCTGCTTTCTCCACGACGGCATGCAAGCCGTGATCCAGACCAATGGATCCATCGCAGACCTAATCCACGTCCGGGCCAGGGTCAAGCAGGGCTGCATCATCGTGCTAACCCTCTTCTCAATCTTCCTCGCTACAATGCTCCACCTCACACCCAACAAGCTCCCCGCTGGAGTGGAACTAAACTACAGAACCAGTGTGAACCTGTTCAACCTTCGACGACTCCAGGCCAGATCCAAGACTATCCCAACCTTTGTCATTGAACTACAGTACGCAGACAACGCTTGCGTCTGTGCACATTCAGAGACTGAACTCCAAGTCATAGTCAACATCTTTACTGAGGCGTATGAAAGCATGGGCCTGATACTAAACATCCGTAAGACAAAGGTCTTCCACCAACCTGATCCTGCCACACAGCACTGCTCCCCCCCAGCCATCGATCCACTGTGCGGCCCTGGACAACGTGGACGTCTTTCCATTCCTCGGGAACCTATTATCAGCAAGGGCAGACATCGACGACGAGATTCAACACCGCCTCCAGTGCGCCAGTGCAGCCTTCGGTCGCCTGAGGAAGAGAGTATTCGAAGATCAGGCCCTCAAATCTGCTACCAAGCTTATGGTCTACAGAGCTGTAGTGATAACCACCCTCCTGTATGGCTCAGAGACATGGACCATATACAGCAGGACCCCTCAAATCGCTGGAGAAATACCACCAACGATGTCTCCGCAAGATCCTGCAAATACCCTGGGAGGACAGACGCATCAACTTTGGTGTCCTCGGTCAGGCCAACATCCCCAGCATCGAAGCACTTACCGCACTGACCACGTTCGACCAGCTCCTTTGGGCGGGCCACATTGTTCACATGTCTGACACAAGACTCCCAAAGCAAGCACTCTACTCGGAACTCCTACACAGCAAGCGGAGGAAACGTTTCAAGAACACCCTCAAAACCTCCTTGTTAAAGTGCACCATCCCCACTGACACCTGGGAGTCCCTGGACAAAGACCGCCCTAAGTACATCCTGAAGGGCGCTGAGCACCTCGAGTCTCGTCGCCGAGAGCATGCAGAAACCAAGCGCAGGCAGCGAAAGGAACATGCGGCAAATGAGTCCCATCCACCTTTTCCTTCAACGACTGTCTGGTCCACCTGTGACAGAGACTGTGGGCTAGACTTTCCACTTCACATCGCCCATCTAAGGCCCATCTATGGCCCGAAATGGACCTCTATCGCCCATTTTGAGCAAAAAGTGGAAACTAGGCCCAAAATATCGCCGGAAAAATAGGCCCCCAAGTTTCCACTTTGATCGCTGAGATGATCGCCCCACACAAGGCCCATCCCAAGTTTCAGCACTTAGCATGCACTTCGCTGGGCTGATGCAAGGCCCAAAAGAGTGCTCAAAAATAGTTGCTTTTTCAGGGCCTTAGAGAGGGAAATGGGAACTACGGACGCCATTTTTAGCCACTGAGGAAGGATAGAGAATTGTTCTGAGTTATTTAGAGAGTAAAATTAATGCAAATTGTACTCAGAAATTTTGGACAGGGAATATAAATAGTTATTATCACCTTATTTATGCATATATTGGAACTATTTATTAAATAGCTTTTACATAGTGAAGTTATTTAATGATATTCCGTGGGGAAACAGAATAAACAAACAAATCTACATGAAGAACTGTACGTTGTAAAACTTATGTAAGTAAGAGAGAAGATTCAAAAGTTGTAGAATTTTTTTTAAAATTAACAAACACTGAACTAATGAACAACACCCTCCCTCCAACCCTCAAACCCCCCACCCCCCGCACCAACCCACCCTTCCCTCAAAATCCCCAAAACGTTACAAGAAGACGACATTTTACAGAACAAGTGACCATTTTAGTGATGACAATAAGTGACCATTTCAGAAAGAATGGAAAGGGAACAGTTAAGTAATGATAACAAGTGAACATTTAACTTTATGCTGGGTTGCGTAAAATTTAGTTATGTTTAAATGTAACCCAATAACATTACAGATTCTAGTTACTATTTAGATCATTAAATAATACATAAATATAAATTTCAACTACTCTCCCAGCTGTCAATAGGCTCTTCCACCGTTTGCGGCACTGTTCCGGTGTGCGCGTTTCATTGGAGGCCGATGTGACTACGTCGGCTATTTTGGACCAATTCCTGCGATATGCACAGGGTGGAGGTTTCCCCTGCCCACCCCGTGTCAGATCCTCCCACCTGGATCTGACAGCATTTACGAGGGCCTCATTTGCCTCTTCGCTGAAGGGTTTGGCCCTTCTCTTTCCTGCACATCCCTCCATTCTTTAAATTTATCTGTAATTTGGATAAGATTTTCTGGCCTGCTTCCTTTTCCTCTCTCTCTCTCTCTCTCTCTACCAGAGCTTCTGAGCATGTGTGAAGACCCTTGACCTCTCAAAACACAGGAAGAAGCATCAACCTGAAAAAAAAATCAACCTGCACATGCGCAGTAATGCGTTGCCAGGGAAGCTTTTTTTTTCATTCACTTCTGTTTTCTTTGGGTGATCAGGAGATCGCCGAGAAATGACAGCCCATTTGACATCGCTGGGCTAAGGCCGAGTGGAAAATCGCAAAAAATAAATGGGCCTTGAGCCGGCGATCAGCACGGGCGATAGGTCCCGCATCGCTGGAACAAGGCCCATTTTTTTCGGCCTTAGCCTGAAAGTGGAAAGTCTAGCCCTGTAATTCCAGTATTGGACTATTCAGTCACCTAAGAACTCACTTTTAGAGTGGAAGCACGTCTTCCTCGATTTCGAGGGACTGCCTATGATGATGATCGAGACTAACCTTTTTCTAACTTCTATCATTACCATTTCAATTTGGCCCATTATCTCTTTTGTCTCTCTAATCTCTCCTGCCTTCCACCCTATCACAGACCTTCCCTTTTATTCTTTCTTCCCCTCCCCCTTTCAGTGTTCTTTAAGAATCTGTTCTTTTCGAACATTTGCCAGTTCTGACGAAGGGTCATCGACCTGAAACGTTAACTCTGTTTTTCTCTCCACAGATACTGCCTGACCCGCTGAGAGTTCGAGTATTTTCTGTTTTTGTTTCAGGTTCCAGCATCCGCAATATTTTGCTTTTATATAAATGCAAGTCTTTCTTTTCTTCTTTTCCTCCAAGTTGTTCCAGCATCCATCTTAGATTTAACAATATATAGCAAATTGCACTAAAATTAGTACACTTGCTGTTTAAATAAAACTCCTGTCTCTCTGCCTGGTACTTGAGTTTGCTTCAGAGTTGGAAATTTAGGGAGTTTCAGCTCCTTTGGACAAGTCATGTGTTTTACATAGAATTACTTAGAATATACAGCACAGAAACAGGCTACTCGCCCCAACCATTTATGCTCCACTCGAGCTTCCTCCCGTCTTTCCTCATCAGACTGGTCACGAAAGTAAAAGCACATGAGATCCAGGGCAAGTTGGATCCAAAATTGGCTCAGAGGCAGGAAGCAAAGGATAATGGTCGATGGGTGTTTTTGTGACTGGAAGGCTATCCAGTTGGGTTCCGCAGGGCTCAGTGCTGGGTCCCTTGATTTTTGTGGGATATATCAACGACTTGGACTTGAATGTTGGGGGTATGATTAAGAAGTTTGCAGATGACACTTCAATAGGCTGTGTGATTGACAATGAAGAAGCAAGCTGCAGACTGCAGGAGGATATCAATGTACTGGCCAGGTGGGCAGAACAGTGGCAAATGGAATTCAATACAGATAAATGTGAGGTAATGCATTTGGGAAGGTCTAACAAGGCAAGGGAATACACATTAAATGGTACGACACGAAAAAGTGTAGAGGAACAAAGGGACCTTGGAGTGCAGGTCCACAGATCCCTGAAGGTAGCAGGCCAGGTAAATAAAGTGGTTAAGAAGGCATATGGAATACTTGCCTTTATTAGTCGAGGCATGGAATACAAGAGCAGGGAGGTTATGTTTGAACTGTATAAGACATTGGTTAGGCACAGCTGGAGTACTGTGTGCAGTTCTGGTCACCACATTACAGGAAAGATGTGATTGCACTGGAAAGGGTGCAGACGAGATTTACAAGAATGTTGCCTGGACTGGAGAATTTTGGCTAAGTAAAGATTGGAGATGCTGGGTCCGTTTTCTTTGGAAAAAGGAGGCTGAAGGGAGACCTGATTGAGGTGTATAAAATTATGAGGGGCCTGGAGAGATGGATAGGAAGGATCTGTTTCCCTTAGCAGAGTGGTCAACAACCAGGGGGCAGATTTAAAGTAATTGGGAGGAGGTTTAGAGAAGATATGAGAGGAAATGTTTTCACCCAGAGGGTGGTGGAGGTCTGGAACTCACTGCCTGAAAGGGTGTTGGAGGCAGAAACCCTCACCATATTAAAAAAAATACTTGGAATGTGCACTTAGTGATGTAACTTATAGGACTATGGACCTAGTGCTGGAAAATGGGATTAGGCTAGATAGCTCTTTGTCAGCCGTCACGGACACGATGGGCCAAAATAGCCTCCTTCCGTGCTGTAAATTTCTATGATTTCTATCAGCATAGCTCTCTATTCCTTTATCTTTTGTATGCTTATCCACCTTCCCTTTAAATGCATCTGGATTGTGTTCTATTAATACAACCCAAATGCCATGTTAGCTTTAGTTATAGTTTCTCGACATTGGTCATGAACCTTCAGTGATTTGTGCACAATAAGACCAAGATCTTTTTCTCTCCCAACCTCTTTCAGTTTTGTTCCCTGCAAGTGATGCATGTATTCAGTGCTGATGGTACCAGCATGCCTGACACTACATTTATCTCAGTTAAATGCCATTTGCTCGCTCACCTAGCATAGCTAAATCTTGTTGCTTTTGATTGCACTCCTCTATTGTCTTAGCCCTTGCAGAGATTTAGTGGCATCTTCAAAATTACTGACCATACTCCAAACAGCATTGTCTGTTTCATTATTAAAGACAGTGACCAATAGCGGGCCTTGGACCGAACCCTGGGGATACCACTAGTGACGTCCTGAATCACATCCCACAAGAGACAGCAGCTGTCCCCCTCCATCGGTTTCCCCACTCCCACCTCCCTTCCTTTCTGTTTTCCTCAAAGAAGATATGTGTGCTTTAAATATTCAACTTAAGAAAAAAAGCATAAGAATGACTATCTGCCTTATATAAGTCTGTGTGCCGCTCTCTTGCCTCATCGGTGTTAGAATTTAAAACCTTCGCCTCACAGATGTAAGCCTTTAGCAATGACCTTTGTGTCAATAAAATACAGGTGAGATAACATGATGGCTTCAGAATTCCACTGTTTGCTTGAAATGTGAATTATTAATATGAAGAAAGGCCCTCTCTCTCCCTCACGCGCCCCCCCCCCCGACCCCCTCTCACTCCCTCACTTCCCTCTCACTCCCTCACTTCCCTCTCTGATTCATCTCTCTTGACTTATTATAATTTGTGAACTTTAAGAACACAATAAAAGCAAAAACACGTGTGTCATTAATAAACGTTTAATTTTCTCACTCCATCACACTCTTTTTAAAAAAAAAAAATCATTTAACTCAATTAAGCTTTGGGTAAAGTTACGCTCTAGCTTTATTTCCAATAAATCTGGAAAACAACAACAACTTTTATATAGCGCCTTTTACGTAGTAAAACGTCCTAAGGCACTTCACAGGAGTGTTATAAGACAAAACAAATAAATTTGACACCCAGCCACATAAGGAGAAATTAGAGCAGGTGACCAAAAGCATGGTTGAAGAGGTAGGTTTTCAGGAGCTTCTTAAAGGAGGAAAGAGAGGTAGAGAGACGGTGAGGTTTAGGGAGGGAGTTCCAAAGCTTGGGGCCCATGCAGCTGAAGGCAGGGCCACTGATGGTGGAGCAGTTATAATCAGGGATGCTCAAGAGGGCTGAATTTGAGGAGTGCAGAAATCTCCTGGGGTTGCGAGGCTGAAAGAGATTACAGAGATAGGGGCAAGGCAATGGAGGGATTTGTAAGGTAGGATTTGTAAACAAAGATGTTTCATCATAGGCAGTCCCTCGGAATCGAGGAAGACTTGCTTCCACTCTTAACATGAATTCTTAGGTGGCTGTACAGTCCAATGCGAGAACCACAGTCTCTGTCACAGGTGGGACAGATAGTCGTTGAGAGAAGGGGTGAGCGGGACTGGTTTGACGCACGCTCTTTCCGCTGCCAGCGCTTGATTTCTGCATGCTCTCGGCAACGATACTCAAGGTGCTCGGCGCCCTCCCGGATGCACTTCCTCCACTTAGAGCGGTCTTTGTCCAGGGACTCCCAGGTGTCCGTGGGGATGTTGCACTTTATCAGGGAGGCTTTGAGGGTAAGTTTAAATAACAACTAAAAGAATATGAGTATTAAATAAATCTGAACAATACTCCATCAGATGAGTGGTCCTGGAGTGTCGTGGGAAATGCGGCCCATTCCACACGCTCAGACTGCACACCCCAAATCAAGGGCAGACTCTCAGATCTGCACAGAAACATCAGTTTAGATTTTTCCCTTGCAGCCTGGCATAGAACTGGTATTGCCCATCATAAGTTAGAATGTGAAAATGTTTAATTAAAGCCTGAGATATTTGTATCCCCTTGCACTGACGCAAACAGCCCAACTTTGGTTGGTTTCTCATGGCCCCTGCGGATGGCTTGTCAATGCGTACGTTGACGGGCCGCAAGTTCCGGATTTTGATTGCGGAAATCCCAAACCTATAGTGCATTTCAAAGGGACTACAACAGTGTGCTACACTGACTTAAACACAGTAATTTCAGGGCCCATGTGCTCGCTGGCCTACATTGGCTTTCGGATCACCAACTCTCCTGTTTTAAAATTCTTATCCTTGTGATCAAATCCCTCCATGACCTCACCCCTCCCCATCTCTGTAACCCCCTCCAACCCTATGAGAACTCTGCGCTCTTCCAACTCTGGCCTCTTGTGCAGCCCCCACTTCCGTTGCCCCACCATTGGCAGCCGTGCCTTTAGCTGTCTGGGCTCTAAGCTCTGGAATTCCCTCCATAAACCACTCCAACTCTCTACCTCTCTCTCTTCCTTTAAGGAGTTATGTAAATCCTATCACTCAGATTAAGCATTTAGCCAACTGTCTGAATGTCCCCTCCTTTGGCGTGAGATTTTCTGATTGCTCTCCTGTGAAGTGCCATGGGAAACTTTACTATATTAAAGGCGCTAGATAATTGTGAGTTATTTTTCTGAATAGGGGATTCTGTCCATGTCAGACTATCGCCTTAATCCATTTACAGATATGGCAGTAATTCGAATCATTTTTGACTGTTTCAGGTTGCTATCAGGGATGACTACTCTGATCCATTTGATGCCAAAAATGAGTTGAAGAATAAAGTTACCAAAAAGCAAGAAGTGGAAAATAATGGGTACATGGAACCTTATGAGGCACAGAAGATGATGGCAGGTAGGATTAGTGTGTGCAAGTCATATCAGTCGATATATTGCTTCTGCATTTTGTTGTTTGCATTCTCCTGAGTGAGGTGAGGACTGGTGGGGGCGATGGTTTCTCTGGGAAGTGCAGCCAGAGCCAAGTCCATGGTACCATGGATGGCTCAGCTGCATGGTGGGTGGGGGGCGGGGGAGGAAGAGTGGAAGAGCAATAGTGGTAGGGGATTTGATCGTTAAGGGAGCAAACAGGCATTTTTATGGCTGTAGACGTGACTCCAGGATGCTATGTTGCCTCCCTGGTGCCAGGGTCAAGAATGTCACCGAGTAGCTGCAGGGCATTCTGGGGCGGAGATGGTGAACAGCCAGAGGTCATGGTCCATATCGGCACCAATGACATAGGTAGAAAGAGGGATGAGGTCCTGCAGGCAGATTTTAGGGATTAGGAGAGAAATTAAAAAGTGGGACCTCAAAGGCAGTAATCTCCAGATTATTCCCAATGCCACGTGCTAGTGAGCACACAAATCGAAGGACAGAGCAGATCAATGCGTGGTTGGAGTCATGGTGCAGAAGGGAGGGCTTTAGATTCCTGAGCCATTAGGACTGTTTCTGCGGCAGCTGGGACCTGTACAAGCCGGACGGGTTGCAACTCAACAGAGCCGGGATCAATATCCTCATGAGGGGTTTGCCCGTGCTGTTGTGGAGGGTTTAAACTAGCTTGGCAGGGGTTGGAAACTTGAGAAGGGATTCAAAAGGGGGAGAGAAGCTAAGCTGGAATTGGAACACAGAAAATTAGAACGTGAATTTGGAAGGCAGAGGAAACAAAGGCTAGAAAATATGGAATTTGGCAATGCTAAATGGTACATACTTAAGGCAAGGAGTCGAGGGAACAAGGCAGATGAGCTGAGAACACAGATGGATACTTGGGAGTACGATATTATAGTTATTACTGAGACATGGCTGAAAGAAGGGCAGGTATGGCAGCTCAACATTCTTGGTTACAGGGTTTTCAGACAGGATAGAAAGGGGGATAAAAATAGGAGGGGGGGCTGCAGTATTGATTTAAAGGAATAATTACAGCTGTGAGGAACAATGATATGTTGGAAGGATCATCAAATGAGGCCATATGGGTTGAATTGAAGAACAGAAAAGGGGTGATCACACTGCGGGGAGTGTACTATAGACCCCCAAACAGTCAGAGAGAGATAGAAGGGCAAATTTCTGAGAAGTGCAAAAACTATAGTGCTGTAATAGTAGGGGATTTCAACTACCCTAATATTAACTAGGATAGAATTAGTGTGAAAGGTCTAAAGGGTGCAGAATTCCTAAAATGCATTCAGGAGAACTTTTTTAGCCAGTATGTAGCAAGCCCAACAAGCGAGGGAGCGGTTTTGGACTTCGTTTTAGGGAATGAAGCTGGGGAAGTGGAAGGGGTCTTAGTGAGAGAGCATTTTGGTGCTAGTGATCATAATTCAGTTAGATTTAGGGTAGTTACGGAAAAGGACAAAGATAGACCAGGAATAAAAGTTCTAAATTGGGTAAAGACAATTTTGCTAAGCTGAGATGGGATTTAGCCATGGTGGACTGGAAACAGCTACTGGAAGGTAAATCAGTGAAAGAGCAGTGGGAGGCATTCAAGGAGGAGATCCTGTGGGTACAGAGCAAGTATGTTCCCTTAAAGAAAAAAGGTGGGACTAACAAATCTGGAGACCCTTGGATGTCAGAGAATACAGGGTAGGATAAAGGAAAAAAGGGAGGTTTATGACACATATCGAGGGCTCAATACTGCAGAAACCCGAGAGGAGTATAGAACATGCAGGGGTGAAATTAAAAAAGAAATTAGGAAAACAAAGAGAGAGCATGAAAATATTTTGGGAAGTAAAATCAAGGAAAACCAAAAGATGTTTTATAAATACATTAGGAACAAGAGGATAACTAAAGAATGATTAAGGCCTATTAGAGACCATAGGTAATCTATGTGTGCAGGGGGAAGATGTGGGTATGGTTCTTAATGAATACTATGTGTCTGTTTTCATAAAAGAGAGGGGCGATGCAGACATTGCCATCAGGTAGAAGGAGTGTGAAATATTAGATGAAATAAACAAAATGAAAGAGGAAGGGGTTTAGCAACTTTTAAGGTGGATAAATCCCCAGGCCCAGATGACATGTATCCTGGGTTGTTAAGAGAAGCAAAAGAGGAAACAGCAGAGGCTCTGACCATCATTTTCCAATCCTCTCTGGCTACAAGTGTGGTGCCAGAGGACTGCTAATGTTGTACCTTTGTTTAAAAATGGAGAAAGGGATAGATTGAGTAATTGTAGACTGCTCAGCCTAACCTCGGTGGTGGGAAAATTATTGGAAAAAATCCTGAAGGACAGGATAAATCTTTATTTGGAAAGACATGGATTGATCAAGGACAGTCAGCATGGATTTGTCAAGGGAAGGTCATGTCTGACTAAATTGATTGCATTTTTTGAGGAGGTAAGAAGGAGGGTCGATGAGGGTAGTGTGTTTGATGTAGTGTATATGGATTTCAGCAAGGCTTTTGATAAGGTCCCACATGGCAGACTGGTCACGAAAATAAAAGCCGATGGGATCCAAGGCAAAGTGACCAGTTGTATCCAAAATTGGCTCAGAGGCAGGAAACAAAGGGTAATGGTTGGTGGGTGTTTTTGTGACTGGAAGGCTGTTTTCGGAGGGATTCCGCAGGGCTCAGTACTAGGTTCCTTGCTTTTTGTGGTATATATCAATGATTTAGACTTGCATGTTCCAAAGTTCCCTGGATTCCAGAGAATTCCCAGCAGATTGGAAAACCGCAAATATAACATCCCAGTTTAAAAAAGGAGGCAGACAGAAAGCAGGAAACTATAGACTAGTTAGCCTAACATCTGTCGTTCGGAAAATGCTGGAGTCCATTATTAAAGAAGCAGTAGCAGGACATTTGGAAAAGTATAATACAGTCAAGCAAAGTCAGCATGACACTTTATGCAAGGGAAATCATGTATGACAAATTTGCTGGAGTCCTTTGAGGATGTAATGAGCAGATTGGATAAAGGGGAACCAATGAATGTGGTGTATTTGGATTTCCAGAAGGCATTCGATAAGATAGCACGTAAAAGGTTACTGCACAAGATAAAAGTCCATGGGGTTGGGGGTGATATATTAGCGTGGATAGTGGACTGGGTAACTAACAGAAAACAGGGAGTCTTGATAAATGAGTCACTTTCTGGTTGGCAAAAGGTAACTCGTGGGGTGCCACAGGGATCGGTACTGGCGTCTCAACTATTTACAATCTATATTAATGACTTGGATAAAGGGATCGAGTGTAATACAGCCAAGTTTGCTGATGATACAAAGATGGGTGGGAAAGCAAAAGTTGTGAGGAGGACACATAGCATCTGCAAAGGTATATAGACAGGCTAAGTAAGTGGGCAAACATTTGGCAGATGGAGTATAATGTGGGAAAGTGTGAGGTAATCCACTTTGGCAGGAAAAATAAAATAGCAATTTTTTTTTTTAAATGGAGAGATTACAAAATGTTGCAGTACAGAGGGACCTGATTGTCCTTGTGCATGAAACAGAAAAAGTTAGTATGCAGGCACAGGAAGTAATCAGGAAGGCAAATGGAATATTTATTGCAAAGGGGATGGAGTCTTAAAGCAGAGAAGTCCTGCTACAACTGTACAGAGTATTTGTGAGACCATAGAGCGCTGCGTACAGTTTTGGTCTCCTTATTTAAGGAAGGATAAACTTGCATTGGAGGCTGTTCCTGAGATGAATCATACTTGTTGACTTATGAAGAAAGGTTGAGTAGGTTGGGCCTATACTCATTGGAGTTTAGAAGAATTAGAGGTGACCTTATTGAAACATATAAGATACTGAGGGGGCTTGACAGGGTAAATGCAGAGAGGATGTTTCCCCTCGTGGGGGAATCCAGAACTAGGGGACACAGTTTAAGAATAAGGGGTCACCCATTTAGAACTGAGATGAGACATTTCTTCTCTCAGAGGGTCATAAATCTGTGGAATTCTCTGCCCCAGAGAGCTGTAGAGGGTAAGTCATTGAATATATTTAAGGTGGAGATGGACCGATTTTTGAAAGATAAGGGAGTGAAGGGTTATGGGGAGCAGGCAGGGAAGTAGAGCTGAGCCCAAGATCAGATCAGCCATGATCTTATTGAATGACGGAGCAGGCTCGAGGGGCCGAATGGCCTACTCCTGCTCCTATTTCCTATGTTCCTATGTAGGAGGTATGATTAAGAAGTTTACAGATGATTCAAAAATAGCTGTGTGGTTGCTAATGAAGAAGAAAGCTGCGGACTGCAGGAAGATATCAATGAACTGGTCATGTGGGCAGAATAGTGGCAAATGGAATTCATTCTGGAGAAGTGTGAGGTAATGCATTTGGTGAGGGCTAATAAGGAAAGGGAATAAACATTAAATGGTAGGACACTGAGAAGTGTAGAGGAACAAAGGGACCTTGGAGTGCATGTCCATAGATCCCCGAGGGTAGCAGGACAGGTAGATAAGGTGGTTAAGAAGGCATATGGAATATTTGCCTTTAATAGTCGAGGCATGGAATACAAGAGCAAGGAGGTTATGCTTGAACTGTATAAAACACTAGTAAAGCCACCGCTGGAGTACTGCGTGCAGTTCTGGTCACCACATTGCAGGAAAGATGTGATTGCATTAGAGACGGTACAGAGGCGATTTACGAGGATGTTGCCTGGACTGGAAAATTTTTGCTATGAGATAAGATTGGATTGGCTTGGTTTTTTTTTGGTGCAGCTCCAAGAATGCTCAACCAACTCTCCAATATTGTCTTTCATTATTTAAAATGTTGTCAGTTTACAGAGTTAGCATTTGCAAATTTGTTCCTGGCTGCTGTGCGTTCCTTGGCTACAGAAGATAATTGCAAGCCAGTGACAAATAAACAGCCAGTAGCAGAGGTGAGTCAAACATCTTCCTGACCACTAGTGTCCTTTCCCTTGAATGGAAATGCAGTTTTTCACTGTCAATGTTATTGTCTGTTGAAACACTAACCCAACCCATTTCTTGAAGTGTTTCTCGTAGCATTTTATGGCCACCTTACAGAGCAACTGTCAGCAGCATCAGAGCAGAGGGCAGTATTATTAAATATGTATGTATCCCAGTCAACATTGAGCAGTGCAGAAGCTATGTTGGTGATAAGTCACTCTATGCAACTGTTGGGTGAATGATTTTAATTTTGTGGAATAAAAGTGAATTGGTGCTGCCAATCAAATGTTGATGCACTGTTCTATATATTAAACCTACAGTTTTAACTTTCCATTGAAGCTACTGGTCCTGAACTGATTGTGGGTCATCAACAGAAATCATAACGATTGCTATAACTTTACAAATTATAAAATGTTTGTTTTCCTGTGGATTTCTTGTTATTACCAAAGTATCATGAATGAAATGAAAAATAAACTTTTTCAAGTCCCAACAAAACTGATACTTACCTTCAGACATCTGAGCTATGAGCAGAGGTTGAAGAGCCTGGGATTTTTTGATATGGAAAAGAGCAGGTCCATGGAGATGTTATTTAAGGAAATCAATAAAATGAACCGTGGTATGTTTGAGAGCGCCCCAGGCTGTGGAAGCAAGGGACATGCACTCAAGCTTAGAAGAGGGAAAGTGCACTGCCGGTTTAGATTGAACTATTTATTTTAGGCAGACAGTGCTAAATATTACAAGTACTAATGATACAGTGGACCTCTCACATTCCACCCTACGTAAACTAGAGGTGGTCCAAAACTCGGCTGCCCATGTCCCGATCACACACCACCCCCTGTGCTCGCCAACCTACATTGGCTCCCGGTTAAACCACACCTCAATTTAAAAATTCTCACCCTTGTTTTCAAATCCCACGATGGTGTCACCCCTCCCTAGCTCTGTAATCTTCTCCAGCCCCACACCCCCCACCCTCCCCGAGATATCTGTGCTCATCAAATTCTGCCGCCTTGAGCATCCCTGATTTTAATCACTCAACTATTGTTGGGTGTGCCTTCTGTTGCCAAGGCCCTAAGCTTTGGAATTCCCTCCCTAAACCTGTCTACCACTCTTTCCATCTTTAAGATGCTCATTAAAACCTACTTCTTTGACCAAGTTTTCGATCATCTGCCCTAATATCTCCTTGGGTTGCTCAGTGTCAGATTTTGTTTGATAACGCTCCTGTGCAGCACCTTGGGGCGTTTCACCACATTAAATGCGCAAGTTGTTGTGACAGGTTGGACCTCTCTGGTCCGGGACCTGACAGGTGCCGGAACAGTGAATTTTCCGAACCACGGGAGGTCATGCCGATATCTGATGACAGTGCCCAGGCTCCTGAATGACTCCGCTGTGCTCCGCTTCCAGCTCAGGCTGCGAAACTCGGGCCTCGCTCTCTCCGTGTAGAAATCTCCCAGCCACATTCATTAATTAACGCACTGGTTTGGTGCTCTTTCTTTTAATAAACACTCGTCTCCCTCGGGCCTAGCATCGGCGCCTCAGTCAGTCGCCTGCCCTTCCCATTCCTTGCCCGGCCACCTCACTGAAGTGCGGGAAACCAGGACGCCATGCACGCAAAGCTGCAACTGCGCACTGATCAGTGAGAGCCAGGAAGCGCGGGGAACCTATGCCACAGCTGAACCACGGATGTTTCCGGACCGCAAAATACCGCACCACAGAGGTCCAACCTCTATTGGTTATGACCACGTGGATATAATTTCCTTGATTTTGAAAGATGGAAGATAAACAGTCTGTCAGACAGTGTCTTAGGCAATAACCACCTACAATAAGCTATTGGGTCGGTCCATTGAATAACAACTGAATAAATGACTGCTATTAGTTGCAAACTGTAAATGTATAGTATGACAGACTTTACTTTTGTGCCTGGAATCTCGAAACAAGAAGGGTTTTCCTGAGTTAACATTCAGCATAAAACTGACCTGTGGAACAGCCCCATTTGCCCTGTGTGACATCGGGCCGGTCTGAGATCCCATAGGTTGGCTTCAGAATGATTGCTAACTAGGAGAAAGTCAGCCCGATATATGTGTCTTATTTAGATGGCCAGCCTCGGAACACAGGAATAGGAGTAGATCAATCAGCCCCTCAAGCTATTCAGATAGCTCACGACTGAACTCCATCGACCCGCCTTGATTCCATATCCCTTCATATCCTTAGAAACATAGAAAATAGGAGCAGCAGTAGGCAATTTGGCCCTTCGAGTCTGCACCGCCAATCAATATGATCATGGCTGATCCTCTATCTCAACACCATATTCCCGCTTTTTCCCCATGCCCCTTGATGCCTTTTGTTTCTAGAAATATATCTATCTCCCTCTTAAATATATTCAATGACTTGGCCTCCACAGTCTTCTGTGGTAGAGAATTCCACAGGTTCACCAGCCTCTGAATGAAAAAAATTTCTCCTCATCTCGGTCCTAAATTTCCTACCCCGTATCCTGAGACTGTGACCCATTGTCCTAGACTTCCCAGCCAGGGGAAACATCCTCCCCGCATCCAGTCTATCCAATCCAGTCAGAATTTTACACGTTTCAATGAGATCCCCTCTCATTCTTCTCAACTCTAGTGAATACAGGCCTAGTCGACCCAATCTCTCCTCATACGACAGTCCTGCCATCCCAGGAATCAATCTGGTGAAACTTTGCTGCACTCCCTCTATAGCAAGTATATAATTTCTTGTAAGGAGACCAAAACTGCACACACTACTCCAGGTGCTGTCTCACCAAGGCCCTGTATAACTGTAGTAAGGCATCCTTGCTCCTGTACTCAAATTCTCTTGCAATGAACGCCAACATACCATTTGCCTTCCTAACTGCTTGCTGCACCTGCATGTTTGCTTTCAGTGACTGGTGTACAAGGACACCCAGATCCCTCTGTACATCGACACTTCCCAAGCCATCACCATTTAAATAATACTTTGTCCTTATGTTTTTCCTACCAAAGTGGATAACTTCACATTTATCCATGTTATACTGCATCTGCCATATGTTTGCCCACTCACTCAACCTATCTAAATCGCCTTACAGCACCTCCTCATAACTCTCAATTCCACCTAGTTTTGTGTCGTTGGCAAACTTGGAAATATTACATTTGGTTCCCTCATCTAAATATATATATTTAGATTTTTTGTATATGGAACCCCACTAGTCACTGCCCACCACCCCGAAAAATACCCGTTTATTCCTACTCTCTGTTTCCTGTCAGTTAACCAATTTTCAGTCCATGCCAATACATTATCCCCAATCCTATGTGCTTTAATTTTGCACACTAACCTCTGATGTGGGGCTTTATCAAAAGCCTTCTGAAAATCCAAATTCACTACATCCACTGGTTTATCTATTCTATCAGTTACATCCTCAAAAAACTCCAGTAGGTTTGTCAAACATGATTTTCCTTTCATAAATCCATGCTGACTTTGTTTAATCCCATTGATATTATCTAAGTGCGCCGTTATCACATCCTTTATAATAGACTCCAGCATTTTCCCTACTACTGATGTTAGGCTAACCGGTCTGTAGTTCCTCGTTTTCTCTCTCCCTCCTTTTTTAAATAGTGGGGTTACATTTGCCACCCTCCAATCTACAGGAACTGTTCCATAATCCATAGAATTTTGGAAGATGACAACCAATAGATCTGCTATTTCCATGGCTACCTCTTTTAGCACTCTGATTTGCAGATCATCAGGCCCTGGGGATTTATCTGCCTTCAGTCCCATTAGTTTCTCCAGCACTATTTTCTTACTAATAATCATTTCCTTTAATTCCTCTTGCTCACACGACCTTTGGTTCCCTAGAATTTCTGTGAAGTTATTTGTGTCCTCTTCCGTGAAGACAGAACCGAAGTATTTATTTAATTGTTCTGCCATTTCCTTGTTCCCCATTACATATTCTCCCATTTCTGTCTGGAAAGGACCTACATTTGTCTTCATTAATCTTTTTCTTTTTACGTACTTGTAGAAACTTTTGCAGTCAGTTTTTATGTTCTTTGCAAGTTTACTCTCATACTCTATTTTTCCCTTGTTAATTAATCTCTTGGTCCTTTTTTGCTGAAATTTAAACTGCTCCCAATCCTCAGGCTTGCTAATTTTTCTAGAAACTTTGTATAACTCTTCTTTGGATCTAATACTATCCTTAATTTATTTTGTAAGCCATGGTTGGACCATTTTTCCATTTGTGTTTTGAAGCCAGAAAGGAATGTATAACTGTTGCAATTCATGCATTCGTTCCTTAAATGTTAGCCATTGCCTATCCACCATCATACCTTTTAATGAATCTTCCCAATCTATCATAACCAATTAATTCCTCATACCTTCGTAGATTCTTTTGTTTAGATTTAGGACCCTAGTTTCGGATTGGATTACTTCACTTTCCATCTTAATAAAGAATTAAATTATGTTATGGTCACTCTTCCCTAAAGGACCCAGTAGAGCAAGACTGTTAATTAATCCCTTCTCATTACACAATACCCAATCTAGGATAGCCTGTTCGCTAGTAGGCTCCTCAACATACTGGTCTAAAAAACCATCTCGTACACACTCCAGGAATTCATCCTCCACAGTATTATTACTAATTTGGTTTGGCCAGTCTATATGTAGATTAAAGTCACCTACGCTTACTGTAGTACCCTTGTTACATGCATCTCTAATTTCCTGTTTGCCTTCCCCTACACTACCACTACTGATTAGAGGCCTATAGACAACTCTCTCCAATGTTTTCCGCCTCTTGGTGCTCCTTAGCTCCACCCAGACTGATTCTACATCTTAATTTTCTGAGCCAATATCCATTATCACTATTGCTCTGATTTCATCCTTTACTAACAAAGCCACACCACCCCCTCTTCCTTTTTGCCTGTCCTTCCTAAATATCGAATATCCTTGCATATTCAGTTCCCAACCCTGGTCAAAAATCTACCAATCTCCATTTTGAAATTTTCAATTTTCAATCTCAACAGATTTTGGGGGAGAGAGTTCCAATTCTATCCTTTATGTGAAGAAGTGCTTCCTGACATCACCCCCAAGCAGTTTAGCTCTAATTTTAAAGTTATGTCCCTTTGTTCCAGACTTGCCCACCACAGGAAATAGTTTCTTTCTATCCTATCAAATCCTTTAATCATCTCAAATGCCCCAATTAGATCACGCCTTAATCTTCTATATTTGTGGGAATACAAGCCTAGTCTATGCAACCTGATCATATAATTTAACACTTTTAGTGACTCTGCGCTGCACCCACTCCAAGGCAAACATATATCCTTCCTGAGGTGTTGAGCCCAGAGCTGAACACAGTGCTCCAGATCGGATCTAACCAGAGCTCTGTAAAGCTGTAGCATAACTGCCACCCCTTTGTATTCCAGCCCTCTCGAGATAAAGACAACATTCCATCAGCCTTTTTAATTATTTTTTGTACCTGTCCATGAGCTTTTAGTGATTTTTGTATATGGACCCCTAAATCTTCCATCTCACCCACAGTTCCCAGCTTCTCACTGTTCAGAAAATACTCTGATCTCATCATTATAAGCAGTCCCTTAGAATTGAGGAAGACTTGCTTCCACTCTAAAAATGGGTCTTTAGGTGGCTCTACAGTCTAATCCAAGAACCATAGTCCCTGTCACAAGTGGGACAGATAATCATTGAGGGAAGGGGTGGGTGGGACTGGTTTGCTGCCTGCTCTTTCCGCTGCCTGCGCTTGATTTCTGCATGCTCTCGGCGATGAGACTTGAGGTGCTCAGCGCCCTCCCGGATGCACTTCCACCACTTAGGGCGGTCTTTGGCTAGGGACTTCCAGGTGTCAGTGGGGATGTTGCACTTTATCAGGGAGGCTTTGAGGGTGTCCTTGTAACATTTCCTTTGCCCACCTTTGGCTCATTTGCCATGAAGGAGTTCCGAGTAGAGCGCTTGCCTTGGGAGTCTCTTGTCTGGCATGCGAACAATGTGGCCTGCCCAGCAGAGCTGATCAAGTGTGGTCAGTGCTTCAATGCTGGGGATGTTGGCCTGGTCAAGGATGCTAACGGTGCGTCTGTCCTCCCAGGGGATTTGCAGGATCTTGCAGAGACATCATTGGTGATAATTCTCCAGCGACTTGAGATGTCTACTGTCTCTAAGCCATACAGGAGGGCGGGTATTACTACAGCCCTGTAGACTATGAGCTTGGTGGTAGATTTGAGGGCTTGGTCTTCGAACACTCTTTTCCTCAGGCGGCCGAAGGCTGCTCTGGCGCACTGGAGGCGGTGTTGAATCTCATTGTCAATGTCTGCTCTTGTTAATAAGAGGCTCCCGAGGTATGGGAAATGGTCCACATTGTCCAGGGCCATGCCGTGGATCTTGATGACTGCGGGGGCTGTGCTGTGCGGCAGGGACAGGTTGGTGGAGGACCTTAGTCTTATGGATGTTTAGTGTAAGGCCCATGCTTTCGTACGCCTCCGTAAATATGTTGACTATGACTTGGAGTTCAGCCTCTGTGCGCAGACGCAGGTGTTGTCCGCATACTGTAGCTCGGCGACAGAGATTGGGTGGTATTGGACTTGGCCTGGAGTCGACGAAGGTTGAACAGGTTCCCACTGCTTCTGTAGTTTAGTTCCACTCCAGCGGGGAGCTTGTTGATTGTGAGGTGGAGCATGGCAGCGAGGAAGATTGAGAAGAGGGTTGGGGCGATGACGTAGCCCTGCTTGACCCCGGTCCAGACGTGGATTGGGTCGGTAATGGATCCATTGGTAAGGATCACGGCCTGCATGTCATCGTGGAGGATGGTGATAAACCTTTCGGGGCATCCGAAACGGAGGAGGACGCACCATAGACCCTCACGGTTGGCAGTGTCAAAGGCCTATGTAAGGTCGAAGAAGGCCTTGTATAAGGGCTGCCGCTGTTCCCTGCATTTTTCCTGCAGCTGTCGTGCTGTAAAAATCATGTCCATTGTGCTCCGTAGGGGACGAAATCCGCACTGAGACTCCGGGAGGAGCTCCTCAGTCACAGGGAGAAGACGGTTGAGGAGGTCTCTAACGATGACTTTCCCAGTGTCTGATAACACGGAGATTCCTCTGTAGTTGCCGCAGTCAGACTTGTCCCCTTTTTTAAATTCATTCATTTTTAAATCATTCTCTGGTCCAAAGTGGATGACCTCACATTTTCTCAACATTGAACTCTCATCTGCCACAGTTTTTCCACCATTTAATCGATCAATGTCCCTTTGCATCTTTCTGCTCCCATCCAATGTTTACTGTGCCTCCTAATTTATTGTCATCAGCAAACTTCGATATATCTCTGTTTCTTTATCTTAGTCAGCTTCTGCCCAGATAACACAGCTGACACTTATAGTGGAGTTCAAACATCTCTCAGCCTGTCTGTCTCTACCAGACCCAAGTGTGAAGCTGACTAATTTGAAGAGAACAATGCCAGAAATTATAGGTGTCAGGAAATGCTTCTTTGAAATGACTGTTTGCATATCAGACTTTGATGTGTATTCTCTGCAGCTTGAAGAGGCATGGGACATTTAAATTGTATGTCAGACACCTTTTCAAAGATATTTAAATATATAGATATAGACTTATTAGAAATGTATTCAAAACTTCCATACGCCTAAGCAAGCACTCTACTTGGAACTCCTGCATGGCAAGCGAGGTGCAGGTGGGCAGAGGAAACGTTTCAAGGACACCCTCAAAGCCTCCTTGTTAAAGTGCAACATCCTCAGCGGAACCTGGGAATTCCTGGCCCAAGACCGCCTAAAGTGGAGGAAGAGCATCCGGGAGGGCGCTGAGCACCTCGAGTCTCGTCGCCGAGATCATGCAGAAGTCAAGCGCAGGCAGCGGAAGGAGCATGCGGCAAACCAGACTCCCCACCCCCCCCACCCCCTTCCTTCAACCACTGTCTGCCCACCTTTTACAGGGACTGTAGTCCCTGCATTGGACTGTACAGCCACCTGAGAACTCATTTGTAGAGTGGAAGCAAGTCTTCCTCGATTTCGAGTGACTGCCTATGATGATGACGACTCCTATCCAAAATTTGTGTTTTATCTGTTTTACCAAAATAAACAATTCTAAGTTGCTTTTCAACCTGTGGTGCCAAATAGTGATCTCTTTCCTTCACAGAGGATTCAGACCTGATTATTACATTTAATGCTGCAGAAGAGCACGTCAGCAATACTCGGATCAGAATCTGCTGCTTCCCTCTGGAATCTGCTGCGGATTTGATCATTATGTTGAATTACAGGTGACTTTGCTGAGCATAAGTGCAGCCAACAGTATTCGGCTCCAATTTCTCTGTCTCTCGCAGAGAGACTTTAGGGAACTTGAAACTAAAAATGCGTGTTGATGGCATCAGCTGAAATCGGAACAGCTGTTGTATTTTTTAACATTAGGTTACATCCGGCACAGAACTAACTATCCATAAGAACATAAGAAATAGGAGCAGGAGTAGGCCACACGGCCCCTCGAGCCTGCTCCGCCATTCAATAAATCATGGCTGATCTGATCATGGACTCAGATCCATTTCCCCGCCCGCTCCCCATAACCCCTTAATCCCTTATCGGTTAAGAAACTGTCTATCTCTGTCATAAATTTATTCAATGTCCAGGTTTCCACAGCTCTCTGAAGCAGTGAATTCCGCAGATTCACAACCCTCTCAGAGAAGGAATTCCTCCTCATCTCAGTTTTAAATGGGCGGCTCCTTATTCTAAGATTATGTCCCCTAGTTCTAGTCTCCCCCTATCAGTGGAAACATCCTCTCTGCATCCACCTTGTCAAGGCCCCTCATAATCTTATACGTTTCGATAAGATCACCTCTCATTCTTCTGAATTTCAATGAGTAGAGGCCCAACCTCCTCAACCTTTCCTCATAAGTCAATCCTCTCATCCTCGGAATCAACCTCATGAACCTTCTCTGAACTGCCTCTAAAGCAAGTATATCCTTTTGTAAATATGAAAACCACAAGAGTTGTATCATTTGTGTAATGTGACCGAGAGCGCTCGTTTTACTCCTATATGATATTTATTGAGAAGGTATTTCTGTAGGTCTCTGGCCATTCAGGTATGGGTACAGTATTAATTACACTCACATGGTAAAACCTCAGGCTTGTCAAGTTCCATCACAGCTGGAGAAGCCACTGATTAAATACATAAATAAATGCTGTCAGTAAACAGATGTCGATACAAATTACCCAAAGCACAGTGCAGTCACAAATCATCACAAACCTGGCATGACTGTTGCTGTCAGCTTGCAGTATTTACAGATCGTTAGAGGGCACAGGAAGGCTGCGCATTGATGGTTGTTGCTGGCAAAGCAACATATTTATTTTCCAACTCTAATAAAATTGATACTCTAATTTTTCAGCATTTTAAACTATCAGAAATAGTGGATATAGTTATGGGCAAGTGTCAATCTTCACTCTCGTCCTTTCTTTTAGGCTTTGGGCTATATTTTTTTAAATTTCTGTCTGAAAGGTTTAAAATCCTTTCCACAGCCTTAGTTATCCTTTCAGCTAGGACCTTTGGTCTCAGGTAAGCTCAGGTGATGCCTGTCCCAGTGGTTCAGCACCTTTCCACCCCTGTACTGGTGCCAGTGTCGCATGAAATGGAACTCCTCTATCCCACACCAATCCTTTAGCAACATAATGGGCCAAAAATTGCGGTCGGAGGCTTCCTTCCTGCGAATGTCTCCGACCCGAAAAAAAAGCTACGAAAATACCTGGTGGTCCCAGAGGAACCTCCGATTCCAATCTGAGGCCTTCATTCGCTGTGCAGCGTATGGGAAGATGTCTTCCACGTACGGACGCATATGTTGGGATCACGTGGGCCTGGACCACCAATCACTGCAGTGTTCTTATTGATTAAAATGGGAACTCTGTTTGTACGAGCTCCCATTACTATCAATGAGAATACACCCCTAAAACAAGAACCACAACACAATAAATAAAAAAAATACGTCATATGTTTAAAATGAATTGAAATTGAATGGAATTAAATGTTTTAGAAAAAAAATTGTTTTTGAACTTTTTTTAATGTTAAAAATATTTTAAATATGTTCAAAATTTTTTAATATGGCTAAAAATAAACTTCCCTTAATGGACAGGGTTTTTAATATAAAAATAGTGATTAAATTTAATTTTTCTATGTTTTAAAACTCTTTTATGCTGGTAAAAATAAGCCAAACACCTTTTACCAGGCGTAAGAGTTTGAAGGACATTCGCTGGGCAAGAGTTGAATCTCTGCCATGCGGATGTCCTTCCTGCGGGGATGAATAGGAGCTGTCTAAAGAAATTTTGACAGATCGCAAAAGCCAGCTCTCCGCGCTGCACGCTGGGAACCGGCTTTTGCGAGGCCGTGCTGAATGCGTGCACACTTCAAACACGCCCAGCGAGGCTGCAATTTTCAGCCCATTAAGTTTCCCAATCTGATTGTTTCTATTCCAATTTGCAGGTGGCTCAGTTATAACCACGAGGAGCTATGTTTTAATTAAGCTCCTATCTTCTGGTACACCCTAACCAGGACTTCCTCCCTTTTTTTCCTTTTGGCATTTTTCACGACATTGCCCATGTCAACTGGAGCTTCCCCCCACTCCCTTTCCAAATATATTTCTAGCCGCATCGAAGTATACTTACCCTAGCACCAGTTAGGCAGCACGCCCTTTGGGAATCATGAGTACGACTGCAGAGGGTGCCCGAATTACTCACCAATAACCTGCTCACTGATGCTCAGTTTGGATTCGCCTAGGACCACTCAACTCCAGACCTCATTACAGCCTTGTTCTAAACATGGACAAAAGAGCTGAATTCCAGAGGTGAGGTGAGAGTGACTGCCATTGACATCAGGGCAACATTTGACCGAGTGTGGAATCAAGGAGCCCAGTAAAACTGACGTCAATGGGAATCGGGGGGGGGGGGAAAACTCTCCAATGGCTGGAGTCACACCTAGCACAAAGGAAATGGATATGGTTGTTTGAGGCCAATTATCACTGCCCCAGGACATCGTTGCAGGAGTTCCTCAGGGGGCAGTGTCCTAGGCGCAACCATCTTCAGCAGCTTTATCAGTGACCACCTCTCCATCATGGGGTCAGAAGTGGGAATGTTCACTGATGATTGCACAGTGTTCAGTTCCATTCGCATCTGCCCAGATAATGAAGCAGTCCATGCCCACATGCAGCAAGACCTGGGCAACATTCAGGCTTGGGCTGATAAGTGGCAGGTAACATTCATGCCACATAAGTGCCAGGCAATAGCCATCTCCAACAAGCGAGAGTCTAACCACTGCCCCTTGGCATTCAACGGCATTATCATCGCCGAATCCCCAACCATCAGTATGCTGGAAGTCACCGTTGACCAGAAACTTAACTGGACCAGCCACATAAATACTGTGGCTACAGGAGCAGGTCAGAGGATGGGTATCCTGCAGCGAGTGTCTCACCTCCTGACTTCCCAAAGCCTTTCCACCATCTTCAAGGCACACATCAGGAGTGTGATGGAATCCGCCCTATTTGCCTGGATAAGTGCAGCTCCAACAACACTCGAAGCTCGACATCATCCAGGACAAAGCAGTCCGCATGATTGACACCCTATCCATCATCTTAAACATTCACTCCCTCCACCACCGATGCACCATGTCTGCAGTTTGTAGCATCTACAAGATGCACTGCAGAAACTCACCGAGGCTTCATTGACAGCACTTCCCAAACTCCCGACTGCCACCACCTAGAAGGTCAAAGATAGCAGGTGCATAGGAATATCACATCCAAGTTCCCCTGCAAATCACACATCATCCTGATTTGGAAATATTATCGCCGTTCATTCATCATCGCTGGGTCAAAATCCTGGAACTCCCTCCCCAACAGCACTGTGGGAGCACCTTCACCACATGGACTGCAACGGTTCAAGAAGGCACTATTGAATCCCATTTAACTGCTATGTTTCTATTCTGTTACTCTCCCTTTGGACAGCTCTCTACTCCATCGTGCCTAGGTCAGTATTGTGGCCATCCTCCCCATAGACTTTTTCGTTATCCCACAGTTATCAAGTACACTGTATCTGTTGGACTGGACCAGTGTCTGCAGGACCTCTTTCTCTATCTACCCTCGGTTCCATCCGCACTGAAGACTGACAATCACACTCTTCTTCCAGCACCTGTACTTTCATCTGAGGTGTGACTTTACTCTGGAGTAAACTATCCAGAAATTCCTCCTCCCTTATATGTCGGGAGTGTGTCTAACTCGCACTTCAGCTCAACAACTGTAAGCTGGAATGATTCAAGTTAGAGACATTTCTTGCATGGGTGGCAATCCAGGATAGTTTCGCTGCCACAAACTCACACATACTGCAGTCCTGACACACTGCCTGTACTGCCATTTCTATTCTTTTTTGTTTATTTATTAGTTTGAAATACTTAATTTTCAGAGCTAATAGTATCATTAGAGGGCTAGGTTATAAATAATAAATGGATTTAGCTTTATTTCAAATAATGAATGAATTAATTTATCTTATTTGGTCCCTGCCACAAACTGCGTTCCAGAGTCACTGACTCTATCCCTCTACCTAGCATCTACCTGAGGGTGAACCAGACTATTTGCAAGTTAGATGTCATATTTGATCCTGAAATGAGCTTCTGGCCACATATCCGTGGCATAACTAAAAACGCCTATTTCCACCTCCGTAACATTGCCCGTCTCCGCCCCTGCCTTAGCTCATCTGCTGCTGAGGTCCTTATCCATGCCTTTGTTACCGCTAGACTTGCCTATTCCAGTGCACTCCTGGCTGGCCTCCCACATTCTACCCTAGGTAAACCTGAGGTCATCCAAAACTCAGCAGCCTGTGTTCAAACTCACACCAAGTCCCACTCACCCATCACCCCTTTGCTCACTGACCTATATTGGCTCCTGTTTTAAGCAACGCCTTGATTTCAAAATACTCACCCTTGTTTACAAACCCCTCCATGGCCTTGCCCCTCCCTATCTGTGTAATCTCCTCCAGCCCCACAAACCCCCGAGATGTCTGCGCTCCTCAAATTCTGCTCTATTGAACAGCCCTGATTATAAGAACATAAATAGAAGCAGGAGTAGGCCATTAGCCCCTCGAGCCTGCTCCGCCATTCAATAAGATCATGGTTGATTTTATCCTGGACTCAGCTCCACTTCCCTGTCCACTTCCCATAACCTTTCACTTCCTTATCGTTCAAAAATCTGTCTATCTCCACCTTAAATATATTCAAAGACTCGGCCTCCACAGCTCTCTGGGGCCGAGAGTTCCACAGATTTACAACCCTCTGAAAGAAGAAATTCCTCCTCATCTCAGTTCGAAATGGGCAACTCTTTATTCTGAGACTATACCCCTAGTTCCAGATTCTTCCACTAGTGAAAACATCCTCTCTGCATATACCTTGTCAAGCCCTTCAGTATCTTATAAGTTTCAATAAGATCCATTCTCCTTCTTCTAAACTCCAATGAGTAAAGGCCCAACCTGCTCAACCTTTCTTCATAAGTCAACCCCTTCATCTCCGGAATCAACCTAGTGAACCTTCTCTGAACTGCATCCAATACAAGTATATCCCTCCTTAAATATGGAGACCAAAACTGTACGCAGTACTCCAGGTGTGGTCTCACCAATACCCTGTACAGTTGCAGCAGGGCTTCTCTGCTTTTATACTCTATCCCCCTTGCAATAAAGGCCAACATTCCATTTGCCTTTCTGATTACTTGCTGTACCTGCATACTAACTTTTTGTGTTTCATGCACGAGGATCCCCACGTCCCTCTATACTGTAGCATTTTGTAATCTCCATTTAAATAATTTGCTTTTTCATTATTTCTGCCAAAGTGGATAACCTTACACTTTCCCACATTATACTCCATCTGCCAAATGTTTGCCCACTTACTTAGCCTGTCTAAATCCATTTGCAGATTTTTTGTGTGCTCCCATCCATCTTTATATCATCAGCAAACTTGGCTACATTACACTCGTCCCTTCATCCAAGTCATTAATATAGATTGTAAATAGTTGAGGCCCCAGCACCGATCCCTGTGGCACCCCACTAGTTACTGTTTGCCAACGGCAAAATGACCCATTTATCCCGACTCTCTGTTTTCTGTTAGTTAACCAATCCTCTATCCATACTAATATATTTCTCCCAACTTCATGAGCTCTTGTGCAATAATCTTTTATGTGGCACCTTATCGAATGCCTTCTGGAAATCCAAATACACCACATCCACTGGTTCCCCTTTCTCTACCCTGTTCGTTACATCCTCAAAGATTTCCAGTAAATTTGTCAAACATGATTTCCCTTTCATAAAACTTAAAACTGCTCATACGTTGGTGGATGTGCCTTCAGCTGCCTCGGCTCCAAGCTGTGGAACTCCCTTCCTAAACCTCTCCACTTCTCTACCTCTCTTTCCTCCTTTAACACGCTCCTTAAAACCTACTTCTTTGACCAAGCTTTTGGTCATCTGCCATAATTTCTTCTTATGTGACTCGGTGTCAAATGTATTTGTTTTGTCTTATAACACTGCTGTGAAGCGCCTTGGGAAGTTTTACTACGTTAAAGGCTCTGTTTAAATACAAGTTGTTGTTCATACTTTTTTATTTACCTTTTTTAAGATAGTTATTTCTTCATTATAGAAAGTGTACTAAGTTGACTTGCCTTAGTTTTACGAGCTCCTCCATAACCTCCACTCTGACATCAGAGTTTGCTTTCCTGCTCTGCCCAAGCCACTCCCATGGTGCTCCATCTCTGGTTCTGATACTTGGGGCCACTCCCATGATGCTCCATCTCTGGTTCTGATACTTAGGGCCACTCCCATGGTGCTCCATCTCTGGTTCTGATATTTGGGGCCACTCCCATGGTGCTCGATACTCTCGCAACTCTCTCAGCTGTTCACCTTTAGATTCCACCATCTTCATTTGCTTTTTATCATCTGCAAATTTAGCCATTGTGATTGTGACTCCTGGCTTCAGATCATTTGTAGAGATGTTAACTAATAGAAGACCACCGTGGGACCCCACTGATAAAATTCGCCCCGGCTTACGTTAGAATCATAGGGCCCGAAATTGGTGGACTTACTGTCCGCTGCCGCCGAGTTTTCGCGGCGGTCTCCCTGGTTTCTGGGCGATCTCCCCTCCGAGCGAGTTTGGTAGAGGCCTCCCGCCGGCGGGGAGAAAAGACCGCTGGGTAACACCCGCTGGCGCCCAGAAGTGTCCTCCCGCCTGCTGAGCTGCCAGTTTGGTCCGGGCAGTCCTCCGCTCCAACAGAGGGGAAAAGACCACCGCATGGAGGCAGGTCTAACCTCAACGGTAAGTATGAAGACCTGCAAAAAAAGGTTAGTCCACTTTATTTTTTTTTTCTAAGGATTTAGGTGGATGGGGACCCCTGAAGGATTTCTAGTGTTTTTTTTTTAATGTTTATAACATTTTTTATCTCATCAGTTCCCCCCTCCCTGGGCCCGATTCAATCCTCGGCAGTACTTTGCCCAGGATTGCTTTTTCTGCTGAGAATGGGAGTTACTACCTGCTGCCGTCGAGAATTGGCGAGTACGTCCCATTTTTGCCGCCGGGCGATATTTCCCAGATTTTGCCATGAAACTTCCGCCCAAAGTACCGTCAGGATTTCAGTGGTCCTTTAGACGGTACTTGGGCGGAACTTAGCTTTCACCAATTCCAGGCCCATAGAAACTTACAGCACAAAAGGAGGCCATTTGGCCCATTGTGCCTATGCTGGCTCTTAGTAAGAGCTGTCCTCCTTAGTCCCACATCCCCTTTTTTTGTCCCTTTTTTTGTCCGTAACTCTGTTGCCACGTATGCATTCTCAAAAGTCCCATGTTAAGGTTGTTACTTAGTCTTTGTTTAGCACCCTGTAGAAGGCATCTCCACAGCTACAGCAATATGTCGCCAACCACTCCTCCTTGCTCCCTGACCAAAATGCATCAGGTGCTTTCATTGATGCAAGTGCCACTCTGTTACCCCTGTGCTGAAACGTGTGTGGGCCTGTGTCTGAACATGCCGTGGTCCATCAGTCTCCTGCTGGAGTGTCTGACCTTGTCATTGCACAGCTTGCTGGTAGCAGGGAGAAAAATGCCCTAACACCGTAAGTAGCTTCAAGCGCCGTGGGATGTTTTATTATGTTAAAGTCACTATATAAATACAAGTTGTTGATAGCACGAGTGTTTCAGAGCATATATTTCCAATTCCAGGTGTCAATATAAAGGTATAGGCACCTTTGTTGCTGCAGTCAGATTTGCTGTCGTGAAAAACAATTTATCCCTTTCATAATTTTATAGGATATTTATTAATTCAGTGCTAATTTAATAATTTTATTTTCGTGCCTGTTTGACTTTTTTTTTATAGTTTTCACACTGCTCCAAAAGGTTTCCATATTAAAAAAAACACTGAAATATAACTCAGTTGGTTTCAAAATGATACTCCGTATTGGTTGTGGACTAGTTTCAACTCTGTATACTGTGCATAGCCTCTCGTGCACTAAACATCTGTCTACTATTCTCGAGATTATTTTGATTGATTACTTTATTCCGAATTGCAGACTAATGAGTGTGGAGAGTGTTATGTATTTAACCCTTTGTAACCTGCATGAGACCTGACCACCAGGGGGCCCATCTGTTGGAGTCCAAAGGGATCCCAGCATCCCTTGGGATCACAGTATATAAGCAGGCCACCCACGAGGTACCTGCACTCTGGAATCTTATTAAAGGAGCTAAGGTCACACTTGCTCATTACACACAGTACTCAATTTAACCCTTTATTTTGAGTGTATCAGAGAGGGAATGCCAGCTTGGCTGGAGGGATTGTGTTGGCTTTGTCCCAGACCTTACCTAATCTTGATTTTGAAACTTGAGTGCACTCTCTCTTTACTTGTCCTGACGTTTTAAAATAAATGTATCTGTCTTTGATCACTTGTTTTCCTGCAGCCTGTTCACTTCTGTTCCAAATACTTTCGCCAGTAATTGCGAAACATTCCTTCAAAATTCTTTTCATGCCCATCATTTATTTTAATGATGACACTTCTATTCGAAGATTTGACGCAGCATAAATATTTTCCAAATATCTCTGAATGATTTATCCTAAGATACCAATGGGTTCAAATCCTACTCCAGGACTTGAGCACATAATCTCAGCTGACACTCCCAGTGCAGTAGCATTGCACTGTCGGAGGGGCAGTACTGAGGGAGCATTGCACTGTCGGAGGGGCAGTACTGAGGGAGGGGCAGTACTGAGGGAGCATTGCACTGTTGGAGGGGCAGTACTGAGGGAGCATTGCACTGTTGGAGGGGCAGTACTGAGGGAGTGCTGCACTGTCGGAGGGGCAGTACTGAGGGAGCATTGCACTGTTGGAGGGGCCGTCTTTCAGATGAGATGTTAAACTGAAGTTTCATCTGCCCCCTCGGGTGGACCTAAAAGATTCAATGACACTATTCGAAGGGGAGTTTTCCTGGTGTCCTGTCCAGAATTTATCGGTCAACCCACATAACTAACACTGCTATGTTTCTCTACAGTACAGTGGCGACGGCACTTCAAAAGTAACTCATTATCTGTGAAGAGCTTTGATCCAGAGGTCGTGAAAGGTGCTTAAAAAATCATAGAATAGTACAGCACAGAAGAGGCCATTCGGCCCATCGGATCTGCGCCGGCTCTTTCAAAGAGCAATTCAGTTAGTCTCACTCCTCCGCGATTTCACCATATCCTTGCAAATTTTTCTCCAAGTATTTATCCAATTCCCTTCTGAAATGTACTACTGAATCTGCCTCCTCCACCCTATCAGGCAGTGCATTCCAAATCCTAACCACTTGTGTAAAAACGGCTTCTCTCATGTCGCCTTTGATTCTTTTGCCAATCACCTTAAATCTGTGTCCTCTGGTTATCAACAACACGTCTATCAAATCTGCACTTGCCCTTCTCTGCTCTACAGAGAACAACCCCATGCATCACAGGAAAGAAGGGAAGTGATTGGTTGGTGAGTTTTTCTCTCGGGCATTGGTTTGAATTAAGAGCTGGGATTAAAAACAAAACTTGGAAACTTAATGAAATACATCAGGGATGGCAGGGCAGGCGATGTGTTCCTACTGTTACATGTGGGAGCTGGTTGACCACATTGAGATCCATAGGGACCATTGTCATCATAGTCAGTCCCTCGGAGTCGAGGAAGACTTGCTTCTACACTAAAAACGAGTTCTCAGGTGACTGAAGAGTCTGATGCGGGACCTACAGTCTCTGTCACAGGTGGGGCAGACGGTGGTTGAACGGGTGGGTGGGGGGCCTGGGTTGCCGCGCGCTCCTTCCGCTGTCGACGCTTGGTTTCTGCATGCTCTCGACGAAGAGACTGGAGGTGTTCACCGCCTTCTCGGATGCTTTTCCACCACTTTGGGCAGTCTTGGGCCAGGGATTCCAAGGTGTGGGTGGAGATGTTACATTTTTTCAAGGAGGCTTTGAGGGTGTCCTTGAAGCGTTCCTCTGCCCATCTGTGGCTTGCTTGCCATGTCGAAGCTCCAAGTTAGAGTGCTTGTTTTGGGAGTCTCGTGTCAGGCATGCAGACGATGTGGCCCATCCAGTGGAGTTGATCAAGCGTGGTCAATGTTTCGAAGCTGGGGATGTTGGCCTGAGTGAGAACACTGATGTTTGTGCACCTATCCTGCCAATGGATTTGTAGGATCTTGCGGAGGCAGCGTTGGTGGTACTTCTCCAATGTTTTGAGGTGCCTGCTGTACATAGTCCATGTCTCTCAGCCAGAAAGAGGGTGGGTATCACCACTGCTCTGTAGACCATGGACTTGGTGCCGGATTTGAGTTCCTGGTCGTCAAACATTCTCTTCCTCAGATGACCGAAGCTGCACTGGCACACTGAAGGCAATGTTGGACCTCGTCATCTATGTCTGCCCTTGTTGACAGTAGGCTCCCGTGGTATGGAAAATGGCCCATGTTGTCCAAGACCTCGTCATGGATTTTGATAATTGGGGGTGGGAAGTGCTGTGTGGCGGGAGCAGGTTGGTAGAGGACCTTTGCCTTATGAATGTTTAGTGTAAGACCCATGCTCTTGTATACCTCGGTGAAGGTGTTAACAATTGCTTGGAGTTTGGCCTCCGAGTGTGTGCAGACGCAAGTGTCGTCTGCGTACTGTAACTCGATGATGGAGGATGGGATGACCTTGGATCTGGCCTGGAGGCGGTGGAGATTGAACATATTCCCGTTTGTCTTGTAATTTAGCTCCAATCCAGCGGGGAGCTTGCGGAGGGTGAGATGGATCATTGCAGCGAGTAAGGTCAAAAAGAGCATTAGTGCGATGACACAGCTTTGCTTGACCCTGGTCCAAACATGCAATGGGTCTGTGGATCTGTTGGTCAGGATCATGGCTTGCATGTCATCGTAGAGCAGGCGGCAGATGGTGACAAACTTTTGAGGGCAACCGAATCCGAGGAAGACACTCCATAATGCCTCACGGTTGACCGTGTTGAAGGCTTTTGTGACGTCAAAGAAGGCAGTCAGTGCCCACTGGGAGGAGCACTTTGAGGATCTCCTCAACGGAGACTCTGCCTTCGATGTAAGTATCCTGGACTCCATCCCACAACATGCCACCCGCCACCATCTCCGCATAACTCCAGCCCGGCACGAGGTTGAAAAGGCCATCCAACAATTGAAAAACAAGTCATCAGTAGCAGATGAATCCCCACCGAGGCACTAAAACGTTGTGGAGAAGCACGACTAGCGCGGATCCATGACCTCATCTCTCTTATCTGGAAGAAGGAAATCATGCTGAGAGGCAGGCAGGCACAAACCTGGACATGGTGGGACTGTCAAGGGAGAGCGTCGAACTTGGTCGAGAGCTCCTCCAGGCTCTGGGTGGCATTTCCGGCAACATCACCACACGATCTGTCAACATGTCGCAGGTGATTGCGGCGATGCAAGAAAACACCGAGTTTGTCAATGCCCTGTGGCAAATGATGGTCTCGGCTTTTGGCACTGCAGCCCCCAGTGTCATACTACCCAGACAGCATCTGTGAGTGGGGAGGCAGAACAGCAGCCTTCCAACTTAGAAGTCGGGTCTTCCATACCCCGAGCTTCTCCAGTGGATCCATCGTCCATCCCCCGACAACAGCGGTGCTCTGGATGCCTTGCAGCACAACTTGCTGGTCCCAACACTGGGTAGGGGTGGTGGGAGGAAGAGAGGGGGGGGTGGGGGGAAAAGTGGTGGTGGGAGAGGTGACTGCAGTTAAAATAGGTGCGGGGGGGATGATTGCTGTTGTGTGTTATCGTTATTGTTTTTGTTCTTTCACAAAATAATGTACAAATTTATAAATTTGATGAAGAAAAAATGATTTATTTATTGACTTTCAAAAATTTAACTTTTTTATAAATCGTTTTGTTCAACTTAACCATTCTTGTACAGTGTCTCACTTTTAGAATAAGAGGGGTGATAGTCAACATGGTGGGATAGAGTGGGCAGGCAAAGGTGAAACGTAACTCTCACTGTTCAAGCAAAGTGTTGATTTATGAGCTGCAGACTTAAGACTTTTGCAGCGGCGAAAGCTCCACGAGGCTTCCCCTGTGGTGTTGGGGATGGTGGTGGCATGGGTTCATCGGCAGGCTCCTCGTGCCCCCTCTCCCCTCAGGTGGTCCTGCAGTCCCCATTGGCAATTCCTGTCCCCTCATGATGGCTAAGTCGTGCAACATACAGCACATCACAATGAACTCAGCGACCTGGTCAGGGAGGTATTACAGGCTGCTTCAGAGTGGTCCAGGCATCAGAAGCGCTGCTTGAGCACTCCAATTGCCTTTGTCGATATTGTATGTGCTATATGGCTGTTATTGTAGCGATGCTCGGCTTATGTCTGAGGGTTCCGGAGGGAGTCATGAGTCAGGTGGCGAGGCCGTATTCTTTGTCACCCAGCATCCAGCTGCAACCTTGTGGCTGACGCTTGAAAAAGTCAGAGACCGTGCATTCACGCAAGGTGAAAGCAGCATGGATGCTCCCTGGAAACTGGGCATTGACTGCCATGATGCGCTGCGTGTGGTCGCAGACGACCTGTACATTCGGAGTGGAATCCCTTTCGGTTTTGGTAGACCTGTGGATTATGTAAAGGTGCTCACAGGGCGATGTGCGTAAAGTCAATGGCACCCTGAACCTTGGGGAAGCCAGCAATTCATCCAAAACCTACATCCCTCTCATTCTGTGCCTCCCTGGTCATTGGGAAGTTTATAAAGTCCATCCTGTGTGCATACAGTGCAGCAGCTACCTGGCGAATGCAGCGATGTGCAGCGTGCTGCGAGATGCAGCATATGTCCCCTGTTGATGCCTGAAAGGAGCCGGAGGCATAGAAGGCAAGTGCCGCAGTCACCTTCACCTCGATAGGCAGTGCAGTCCTGTTGGTGCTGGTGGGCTGCAGGTCTGCTTTTATGAGCTGGCATATCTCTGTGACCACCTCTTTTTGAAAGCGCAGCCTTCTAACGCACTGTGCCTCAGACAGATGTCGCTATGAGCGCTGTTCCCTGAAAACTCGTTGTGGGTACGATTTCCTCCTCATAAGTCTGCGAGCTCTTTGATTACGCACATAATGCTCTTGAATAGACATTCTTCCAGCTCTATTCTGCATAGCATAAGTAGCCAGCATTATTGGCAGAGATATGATAGGCCCCATTCTTTTAAATGTCATCAAATGTGCTCAAATAGCCTCAAAATTGAACTCTGAACTCACATAAAGCACTCATAAAGCACACTGTGTAAAACTGAGCCTTCTATCAAAATGTTTTCATGCAATGAACTTCGGCTCTGTTTTTCAAAATGGTGTTGTTACTGTTGGGTCCGGGCATGTAAGACTACAGTTTTCACGGCGTTATTTTAGGCTGGTGGAAAAAATGGTGGTATGGACGAATTTACCTTCGGCGGTATTTTTTAGTGGTATTTTGGTGTTGCACACAGATTGATGTCATAAAAACGGTGAATAAATAGGACCGGCGGTACCTCTAGTGGATAATCATTGATGAATTTTCCGCTGGTGGTATTTTGGCAGCAATTTATTAGATCGGCGGAATTTCAGTGGTAAATAATTTTTCGGTGGTAAAATGTGTGGAAGGCTGAAGAAATTCCAGCCTCAAGTCTTTTTAAACGCACTTCTTGTGGGCAAACTCCACCTCATCCCGGCTAAATTCCACCCATACGTCCGGATTTTCTGGCCAAGTGCTACCTGCTCCCTGCCTGCCACCCAATAAACAGCAGCACCAATGAGAATATTTAACAAGATGCACAAAAAATTTATCAAATGATCACAAATTTTGACTTAATTCCCTATTATGGGTCTGAAAATAATTGGCTACAGAAATAGCATACAGACCTTTTTGTTTCAGTGTTGTACAGGAGCAGAGATAGGTTCTAATTTATGATAATTTGAATACGTAAACTATAAGGAGTTAGCATGGTGTACTAGTGTAATTGCAATTACTGAGAGAGTGCTGCACTGTCGGAGGTGTCGTCTTTTGGATGAGATGTTAAACCGAGGCCCCGTCTGCTCTCTCAGGTGGACGTAAAAGATCCCATGGCACTATTTCGAAGAAGAGCAGGGGAGTTATCCCCGGTGGCCTGGCCAATATTTATCCCTCAACTTAACAGAAACAGATTATCTGGTTATTGTTCACCTTGCTGTTTGTGGGATCTTGCTGTACACAAATTGGCTGCCACGTTTCCTACATTACTTCTTATTTATTACTTATTACCAAATAATAAAGAGAGGGAAGATAGATTTATGAAAGTAAACTAACAAGCTATATAAAAACAGATAGTAAGAGTTTCTACAGGTGTATAAAAAGGAAGAGAGTAGCCAAAGTAAACGTTGATCCCTTAGAGGATGATAATGGGGAACAGGGAAATGGCAGAGACTTTGAACAAATATTTTGTATCGGCCTTCACGGTAGAAGATCCTACAAATCCCCTGGGAGGACCGACGCACCAACATCAGCGTCCTCGTCCAGGCTAACATCCCTCGCATTGAAGCACTGACCACACTTGATTAGCTCCGCTGGGCAGGCCACATAGTTTGCATGCCAGACACGAGACTCCCAAAGCAAGCGCTCTACTCGGAACTCCTTCACAGCAAACGAGGCAAAGGTGGGCAGAGGAAATGTTTCAAGGACACCCTCAAACCCTCCCTGATAAAGTGCGACATCCTCACTGACACCTGGGAGTCCCTGGCCAAAGACTGCCCTAAGTGGAGGAAGTGCATCCAGGAAGTCGCTGAGCACCTCGAGTCTCAATTCCGAGAGCATGCAGAAATCAAGCGCAGGCAGCAGAAAGAGCGTGCGGCAAACCAGTCCCACCCACTCCTTCCCTCAACGACTGTCTGTCCCACCTGTGACGGAGACTGCGGCTCTCGTATTGGACTGTTCAGCCACCAAAGAACGCACTTCAGGAGTGAAGGCAAGTCTTCCTCGATTCTGAGGGACTGCCTATAGAAACAATATAGATAGAGAAGACACTAAAAAATCCCAATAGTGGATAATCAAGGGACTTTCAAGAGGGAGGATCTTAATACAATCATTATCACTAAAGAAGTAGTACTTGGTAAAATAATGAGACTAACGGCGGACAAGTCATTTGGACCTGATGGCTTGCATCCTAGGGTCCTAAAAGAAATGGCTGCAGAGATAGTGGATGCATTGGTTGTAATCTACCAAAATTCCCTGGATTCTCGGGAGGTCCTAGCGGATTGGAAAGCCGCAAATGTAAAGCCCCTATTTAAAAAAAAAGGAGGCAGACAGAAAGCAGGAACCTACAGACTGGTGAGCCTAACATCTGTCGTTAGGAAAATGCTGGAAACCATTATTGAGGAAGCAGTATCAGGACATTTAGAAAAGCAAAATTCAGTCAAGCAGAGTCAGCATGGTTTTATGAAAGGGAAATCATGTTTGACAAAGTTGCTGGAGTTCTTTGAGGATGTAACGCGCAGGGTGGATAAGGGGGAACCAGTGGTGCATTTGGATTTCCAGAAATCATTCGATAAGGTGCCACATAAACGGTTATTGCACAAGATAAAGCTTCACAGGGTTGGGGGTAATATATTAGCATGGATAGAGGATTGGCTAACTAACAGAAAACAGAGTCGGGATAAATGGGTCATTTTCCGGTTGGCAAACAGTAACTAGTGGGGTGCCACAGGGATCGGTGCTGTGGCCTCAACTATTTACAATCTATATTAATGACTTGGATGAAGGGACAGAGTGTAATGTAGCCAAGTTTGCTGATGATACAAAGCTGGGTGGGAAAGCAAATGGTGCGGAGGGCACAAAAAGTCTGCAAAGGGATATAGAGAGGCTAACTGGGCAAATATTGGCAGATTGGAGTATAATATGGGAAAATGTGAGGTTATCCACTTTGGCAGAAAAAATAGAAAAGCAAATTATAATTTAAATGGAGAAAAATTGCAAAGTGCTGCAGGACAGAGGGACCTGGGGGTCCTTGTGCATGAAGCACAAAAAGTTAGTATGCAGGTACAGCAAGTAATCAGGAAGGCAAATAGAATGTTGGCCTTTATTGCAAGGGGGATAGAGAATAAAAGCAGAGAAGTCCTGCTACAACTGTACAGGATATTGGTGAGGCTACACCTAGAGTACTGTGTACAGTTTGGGTCTCTGTATTTAAGGAAGGATATACTTGTATTGGAGGCTGTTCAGAGAAGGTTCACTAAGTTGATTCCGGACATGAGGGGATTGACTTATGAAGATAGGTTGAGTTGGTTGGGCCTATACTCATTGGAGTTTAGAAGAATGAGAGGTGATCTTATCAAAACATATAAGATAATGAGGGGGCTTGACAAGCTGATGCGGAGAGGATATTTCCACTCGGGGGGGAAATAAACTAGGGAATGTAGTCTCAGAATAAGTGGCTTCCCATTTAAAACTGAGATGAGGAGGAATTTCTTCTCTGAGGGTTATAAATCTATGGAATTCTCTGCACCCGAGAGCTGTGGAGGCTGGGTCATTAAATATATTTAAGGCAGAGATAGACAGATTTTTGAGTGATGAGGGAATAAACGGTTATGGGGAGCGGGCAGGGAAGTGGAGTTGGGTCCATGATCAGATCAGCCATGATCTTATTAAATGGCGGTGCAGGCTTGAGGGGCCAAATGGCCGCCTACTGATCCTATTTCTTATGTTCTGATATTCTCCAGTCTATCTATGTAACTGTAATCCCTCGTCCCTGGAGCCATTCTAGTAAATCTCTTCGGCACTCTCTCCAAAGCCTTTGCGTCCTTCCTAAAGAGTGGTGCCCAGAATTGGACACTGTACTCCAGCTGGGGCCGAACTAAAGTTTTATATAGGTATAGCATAACTTCCTGCTTTTGCATTCTATGGCTCTATTTATAAAGCCCAGCATCCCATAGGCTTTATTAATTGCTTCATTAACCCCTCCGGCCAACTTCAAAGATTTGTGCACAAGCACCCCCAGGTCTCCCTTTGTGTCCCCTCTAAAAATCGTACACTTTAGTTTATATTGCCTCTCCTCATTCTTGCAACCAAAATGTATAACCTCACATCTTGTGTTGATTTTCAGCTCCCTTGTGTCCATCCATTCCACCAGCCTGTCTATGTCCTCTTGTAGTCTATCACTATCCTCCTCACTGTTCATTCCACTTCCAAGTTTCGTGCCATCTGTAAATTTTGATATTGTGCCCTGTACCCACTACGGCCAAGTCATTAATGTATATCAAAAACAGCAGTGGTACTGAACCTTAGGAAACACCAATCTCCTTCCAGTACGAAAAACAGCCATTAACCACAACTCTTCCCTTAGCCATGTTTGTATCCATGCTGTTACTGCTCCTTTTACCCCATGGGCTTCAATTTTGCTAACAAGCCTATTAGGTGGTACCTTTGGAAAGTCCATACACATAAAATCAACTGCACTGCCCTCATTCACCTTCTCTGTTACCTCATCAAAAAATCAGATTAGTCAAACACGATTTGCCTGTAACAAATCCATGCTGGCTCTCCTTTATTAGTCCATGCTTGTCCGAGTAGCTGTTAATTTTGTCCCAGATTATTGTTTCTAAAAGCTTCCCCACCACCAACATTACACTGACGGGCCTGTAATTGCCAGATTTAATCTTCCCTTTTTTGAACAAAGATTTGCAGTCCTCCAGTCCTCTGGCACCACCAGGAGCATTGGAAGATTGTGGCCAGCATTTCCACAATTTCTACCCTTACTTCCTTCAGCAACCTAGGATATATCCCATCTGGACTGGGTGACTTATCCACTTTACGTTTTTTTTTATTCGTTCACGTGATGTGGGCGTTGCTGGCAAGCCCAGCATTTATTGCCCATCCCTAATTGCCCTTGAGAAGGTGGTAGTGAGCCACCTTCTTGAACCGCTGCAGTCCGTGTGGTGAAGGTGCTCCCACAGTGCTTTTAGGGAGGGAGTTCTGGGATTTTGACCCAGCGACGATGAAGGAACGGCGATGTGCTTCAAAATCAGGTTGGTGTGTGACTTGGAGGGGAACTGGCAGTTGTAGCCATGTATTGATTTGCTCTATCCTCCTATTTCTGTATTCACTAGCACGTGGCACTGGGAATTATCCAGTGATTATTACCTTTGAGGTCCTGCTTTTTAATATCTCTCCTAGCTCCCTAAACTCTGCGTGCAGGACCTCATCCCTCTTTCTATTTATGTGATTGGTGCCAATATGGACCATGACCTCTGGCTGTTCACTCTCCCCCCTCAAAACTGCTCACTATTCCAGGATCATTAATGAATGCAAAGGTAGCCCCCGGCTACTGTCCTCTACCGCTAACCGTCTTCTTAAACCCCTCTCCACTACACTCACCTCCAACAAGTGTGAGGAGCTAATTCACTTCTTTGTCTCAAAGATTGATACCATCTGATCAGCTGCCTCTGTCTCTGCGAGTTCTCTTCCTTCACCTAGCTCACCGGCCCAAACTTCCTCTGAGGCTCTCCCCTGCCCCAGCCCTAAACTCACATCTTTCTCCAGTTTCTCTTTGATCTCCACCCTTCACGTCTCCAAGCTCATCTTGTCCATGAGATCCACTTCCTGCTCCATTGACTCTATTCCCATTAAACTGCTGACCACCCAACTTCCTTTTTTGGCTCCCATGTTAACCGACATTGTTGACTGTTCTCTATCCTCAGGTACTGTTCCCCTCCTTCAAATCTGCCGTCATCACCCCTCTCCTCAAAAAAAACAACCCTTGACCTCCCCCTCCTCCCCCCCCCCCCCCCCCCAACTGTGCTAACTAGCTTCCACCCCATCTCTAACCTCCCTCACAAGTCCTTTGAGTGTGTTCTGGCCCCCCAAATCCGTGACCATCTTTCCCAGAACTCCATGCTCTCATCAAAGTCACAAATGACATCCTTTGTGATTGTGACAAAGGTAAACTATCCCTCCTCATCCTCCTGGACCTGTCTGCAGCCTTTGACACAGTTGACCACTCCATCCTCCTCCAACGCCTCTCCACCATCGTCCAGCTGGGTGGGACTGCACTCGCCTGGTGATGGCAGCAGATTTAAAGGAGGGGGGAACAGTACCTGAGGAGAGAGAACAGTCAACAATGTCGGCTAGCATGGGAGCAAGAAAAGGAAGTTGGGTACTGTGGCAGGAGTGAAAACCAGATTGAAGGGATTCAAACACTGAATTCATGGAAAGGTGGGCACGGATTTGGGAGGCGACAACACGTTCCAAAGACTTGGAGAGGAAAGGGAGGTTGGAGATGGGGAGATAGCTAGCAAGCAAAGTGGGGTCAAGGGTTGTTTTTTTGAGGAGAGGGGTGATGACAGCAGATTTCAAGGAGAGGGAAACAGTACCTGAGGAGAGAGATCCGTTAACATAGGAACCAAAAAATGAACTTTGATGGTCAGCAGTCTGGTGGGAATAGGGTCTAGGGAGCAGGAAGTGGGTCTCATGGACAAGATGAGTTTGGAGAGGTCAAAGAGAAACTAGAGAAAGATGTGAGTTTCGGACCAGGGCAGGTGGGAGCATCAGATGAAGTTTGGCCCTGTGGACGAGGGAAAGGAAGGGAACTCGCAGAGGCAGCTGATCGGATGGTCTCAATCTTTAAGACAAAGAAGTCCATGAGCTCCTCACACTTGTTGGTGAATGTGGTGGAGACAGGGGAGAGGGGTGTAAGGAGATGGTTAGCAGTAGAGAATAGTAGCCGAGGGTTATTTTTGCAATCCAGAATGACCCTGGAATAGTGAGCAATTTTTGTAGAAGAGAGTACGACCCAATGAAGTATAATGTGGATAAATGTGAGGTTATCCACTTTGGTGGTAAAAACAGAGAGACAGACTATTATCTGAATGGTGACAGATTAGGAAAAGGGGAAGTGCAAAGAGACCTGGGTGTCATGGTACATCAGTCATTGAAGGTTGGCATGCAGGTGCAGCAGGCGGTTAAGAAAGCAAATAGCATGTTGGCCTTCATAGCAAGGGGATTTGAGTACAGGGGCAGGGAGGTGTTGCTGCAGTTGTACAGGGCATTGGTGAGGCCACACCTGGAGTATTGTGTACAGTTTTGGTCTCCTAACCTGAGGAAGGACATTCTTGCTATTGAGGGAGTGCAGCGAAGGTTCACCAGACTGATTCCCGGGATGGTGGGACTGACCTATCAAGAAAGACTGGATCAACTGGGCTTGTATTCACTGGAGTTCAGAAGAATGAGAGGGGACCTCATAGAAACGTTAAAAATTCTGACGGGGTTAGACAGGTTAGATGCAGGAAGAATGTTCCCAATGTTGGGGAAGTCCAGAACCAGAGGTCACAGTCTAAGGATAAGGGGTAAGCCATTTAGGACCGAGATGCGGAGGAACTTCTTCACCCAGAGAGTGGTGAACCTGTGGAATTCTCTACCACAGAAAGTTGTTGAGGCCAATTCACTAAATATATTCAAAAAGGAGTTAGATGAGGTCCTTACTACTAGGGGGATCAAGGGGTATGGTGAGAAAGCAGGAATGGGGTACTGAAGTTGAATGTTCAGCCATGAACTCATTGAATGGCGGTGCAGGCTAGAAGGGTCGAATGGCCTACTCCTGCACCTAGTTTCTATGTTTCTAATAGTGTTTTATGTGTTCCAGCTAGGTCTGGCAGGGAATGGCCAAACCAGTTATCCGCCACATCCGTTCAAGTCTGCGCCCTTTTGATTTGAGGGAGCAAAGATGAGGGCTGTACCAGGGGGAGCGGCCTGGGTGGGAGAGAGTAATCATTTTAATAGATTAGGGCATCAAAGGTGGTGATGAGGGTGTGGTTGAACTGATCAGTGGCTGCAGAAATGTCATTGTTAAAAGAGGGCCAATGGTTGGACAGTTTGGAGTTGATCAGTGCCATTGTAATAGAGTTTGGAGAGAGTTTTTCCAGGGGCAGATGCAGAAGAAAGTTTGGATTGGGGAAGGGGAATGTGGGTCGAGAGCGATACAAGGAAAGGGTCAGAGATGGCTTTATCTTTAATTGACATGGTTGGAATAGAAAGGCCACGAGAGATTGCAAGGTCAAGGAGGTGGCCGTGAATATGGGTTGAGGATTTTACAGGGAGGGAGAGATTAAGGGAGGACAGGAGGGGAGTGACCTCAGAGGAGAAAGAGCATGATGAATTGAGATGGAGGTTGAAATCACCAAGGATGAGAAGTCGCTCGGTGCAGAGGTTGAGGGAGGAAAGCAGTGAGGATATATCCATGATAACATTAAAGGTGCTATATAAATAAAAGTTGCTGTTGTTTTTGAATATTCTGCAGCTGCTCGGTGACGTCCTTGACCTACAATCCTGGAGTCACATCTGTGGCTGCAGAAACACATGTCTGCTCCCCTAAGTATCGAATCCCCTACTACAATTGATCTGCCACTCTTCTTCCTCCTCCCCACTCCTCCCCCCCCCCTCCCCCCCTCCCCCCCTGTGCAGCTGAGCCACCCGTGGTGCGATGGACTTGACTCTGGCTGCACTCCCCAGAGGCACCATCGCCCCCACCGGTACTCAGAACAGAATACTGGTTGGAGAGCGAGATGGACTCAGGGGTCTCCTGCACTACCTACCTGTTCCTCCTCTTCTGTCTGGTGGCCACCCATTCCTTCTCTGCCTGCGCACTCTTAAGCTGTGGGGTGACCACCTCTGGAAACATGCTCTCCACGACGTCTCAGTCTCGCGGATGCACTGCAGTGACTCCAGCTGCCACTCAAGCTCCCAACCACAGATCTCGAGCTGCCGTAGCTGGCGACACTTCCTGCACATGTGGTCATCCAGGCCACAAGAAATGTTCAGGACTTCCCACATGGCACAGGATGTGTGCATTCCATGGGACTGAGCTGCCCTGCTATGCCTCTATTTCATAGACCAAGAACGAGCTTAGCAGAAATAAACAAAACTTAAAAAAACCACTCACCAGCTACTCATCAATCAGCTTACTTCCCTTGTGCCAGCATCACTGTTTTTACTCTGATGTCACTCTTTCGAATGTTGCCTCTGTTCACTGCTCTGCTGCACTGCTGCTGCTGGGATCCCGTGCTATGTTTAAATTCTAATAATACATGCAGGTTCTTTCCTTTTCCTAATTATTTTATTTTATTATTCTTCCCATCCTGCAGGTCAATGATTTACTATAATTCTTTCCTTTGTGCCCCCCCCCCCCCCAAGTTGCAAGTAGGAATGATAGGAGAAAGATCCCCTGAGCTGTGTCACTAACTGACCACTGGTAAGGGAAGTTCTTCTCTTCTTGCAACTTCCTCTATAATTTCTGAAGTCTTTATAAAGGCAAAAGAATAAGACACCATCATAATTATTCAGTGCTGACACTGATGCTGTAACTCTTTGGCCTCTTTGACCTTCTGGAGACTTGCCCCACACCTTTAACAAAGCAAGAATCAACACTGATAAAACTGAATTGTGGCACCCTGTGTTATAAGGTCTTTAAGGGATGGTTTGGTTATTGAGTGAGAGACTGAATGCTTCAGCCATCATATTCAATTTATATCGTACAGCGCAGAGAAACTGTACCATTGGTTAGGACCTGGCCAAGGATGAGATTTGCATTGTGGTGGAATTGGTGAAAAAAGACTCGCCACTTTGTTCATGGTCCCCAAGAACCCATCAAGGTTTAAAATCCATTCCTGGAGGGCATATACAGTACACTTTATCCTTTCACTCTGGGTCCATATCCATCCTACACTGATAGGATGAATGTCTCCTCTGGCTGTAGTGTGAAATGCAGGTTCATTCCAGTTCCAGGTGGTGTTCCGGCACACAAAACAGGCCATAATTTGACACCTTATTAGCGACTTCACTGAGAATGGTCATGGGTTGGATGGTGTCACAATGGAAAAATGTAATATCGGGGCAGAATATTCTCTCGTGAGATTGGAATGGAGGTATGTTTACTCTGCATCTAGCTATATTGCATCTTACTTGAGAATGCTTTGAAGTCTTGAAGCAACTATTCAGATGTCTAGACGAGCCTGGTGGCTTCTTCTAAGAGTGTTTTTAAAATTGCTCGCTGTATGCTGAGTGCTGCTGCATCACTTTGCCCTGCACAAGGAATCACTATTGGAGGATGACCTTCAGCATGATTAGTGAGGGGACACTGATGGGATGTAGGATGGTGAGGAAGCAGCAGTGGTCTAACAGTTGCCTGTAGCCAGAGCTATTTGGCAGTAGTTCCTTGAATAAAAGATCAGCTGAATAATCTGTGCTCCCCATGCATCAATAGCTGTACCCAACATCTGTTCTCCCACCAACAGCATCTGCTAAAAAACCAAAACTGTTATAAATGGAACCTCGCATTGCAAGATCAGCAGCCACTACAGGAATGATTACTGCGTACTCAACATGGCAGGAGGTACGCTGCTGTGGATCAATGAAGGGCTGCTCGCAAACACACAACTTTTTGGAGCTTGGGACTTGGTAATCCTGGCTTAACTCACCTTTCATACATCACAAATGTCACGTATTTGAGCATATAGATTCAGTTTCATTCGAGCTTCCTCACTGCCATGGCTGCTGCTGTAGCCCCAGCTTATCTTCTAATACTTTCCCTTTCTCTACAGCAGAATGTCCATTCTTGGGTAAACCTGAATAGAGCATCATTACACTATTCAACTGTGAGAGGCATTGCAGCCAAGCCCCAGTACAGTCATCATTTCAGCAGATAAGAACTTTCCAGGGCCGAGCAGATCAAGAATTCTTGCTGATTTATATATTGTTTTACTTTTGCTGGCCTCGTGGCACTGAGGCTAATCCCAGCTATGAGCTGCTAACTGAGCACAGAGCAAAGATTTTCGCTGGGACTTTGGTGCTCTACAGCAAGCCAGGTGGTGTATTCATCCACTGAGGGCCAAGGAATGCTCTCTTCTAATATGCTTTTCCTTTCTCTCACTGTTGAAGCAGAGAGGATACCATTGAATCCCAGCAGCGAAATTGTCGTCAGTCAAGCAAGTCAAGACTGAAGGCATAGATACACACAAGAGGCTGTAAATCACTGAGGGCACTGAGTACCAGTGGCCCCGGCTTGCCCTCTGTGAGCAGTGTGTTGGAGCTGATTGATCAGTCTGTAACTCCAAAGTTCATGATACTAAAGAGCTTAATATTCATAATTCAATGGAAAGACTTCTATGTTTTTACATACGAAATAGGAGCAGGAGTCAGACATTTGGCCCCTCGAGCCTGCTCTGCCATTTAATAAGATCATGGCTGATCTGATCATGGACTCAGCTCCACTTTCCTGCCCGCTCCCCATAACCCTTTATTCCCTTATTGCTCAAAAATCTATCTATGCCTTGAATATATTCAATGACCCAGCCTCCACAGCTTACTGGACAGAGAATTCCATAGATTTACAACCCTCAGAGAAAATAAATTCCTCCTCATCTCAATTTTAAATGGGCGGACCCTAATTATGAGACTATGCCCCCTAGTTTTAGTTTCCCCTATGAGTGGAAATATCCTCTCTGCATCCACCTTGTCGAGCCCCCTCATTATCTTATATGTTTCGATAAGATCACCTCTCATTCTTCTGAACTCCAATGAGTATAGGTCCAACCTACTCAACCTATCTTCATAAGTCAACCTCCTCATCTCCAGAATCAACCTAATGAACCTTCTCTGAACAGCCTCCAATGCAAGAGTATATACTTCCTTAAATACGGAGACCAAAACTGTACACAGTTCTCTAGGTGTGGCCTCACCAATACCCTGTACAATTGTAGCAGGACTTCTCTGCTTTTATACTCTATCCCACTTGGAATAAAGGGCAACATTCCATTTGCCTTCCTGATTACTTGCTGTACCTGCATACTAATTTTTTGTGTTTCATGCACAAGGACCCCCAGGTCCTTTTGTACTGCAGCACTTTGCAATTATTCTCCATTTAAATTATAATTTGCTTTTTCATTTTTCTGTCAAAGTGGATAACCTCACATTTTCCCACATTGTACTCCATCTGCCAAATTTTTGCCCACTCATTTAGTCTGTCTATATCCCTTTGCAGATTTTTTGTGTCCTCCTCACAATTTGCTTTCCCACCCATCTTTGTATCATCAGCAAACTTGGCTACATTACACTCGGTCCCTTCATCCAAGTCATTAATATAGATTGTAAATAGTTGAGGACCCAGCACCGATCCCTGCGGCACCCCACTATTTACTGTTTGCCAAACGGAAAATGACCCATTTATCCCGACTATCTGTTTTCTGTCAGTTAGCTAATCCTCTATCCATGCTAGTATATTATCCCCAATCCCGTGAGCTTTTATCTTATGCAGTAACCTTTTATGTGGCTCCTTATCAAATGCCTTTTATAAGCAAAACACATCAAATCCAATCCCAGTTATAGCTTTTGTATGTGGATGATATGAAATTGGTGAAGATGGTTTCAAGTATGTTGGGGGTCTGATTAAGAAGTTTGCAGATGACACTACAATAGACTGTGTGGTTAATAATGAAGAAAGCTGTGGACTGCAGGAAGATATCAATGTACTCGTCAGCTGGGCAGAACAGTGGCAAATGGAATTCAATCCGGATAAGTGTGAGGTAAATTTGGGGAGGTCTAACAAGGCAAGACATTAAATGGTAGGACACTGAAAAGTGTAGAGGAGCAAAGGGACCTTGGAGTGCAGGTCCACAGATCCCTGAAGGTAGCAAGCCAGGTAGATAAAATGGTTAAGAAGGTAGATGGAATACTTGCCTTTATAAGTCGAGGCATGGAATACAAGAGCAGGGAGGCTATGCTTGAACTACATAAAACACTAGTTAGGCCACAGCTGGAGTACTGCATACAGTTTTGGTCACCACAATAGGAAAGGTGTGATTGCACTGGAAAGGGTGCAGACGAGATTTACAAGAGTGTTGCCTGGACTGGAGAATTTTTGCTATGAGGAAAGATTGGAGATGCTGGGTCTGTTTTCTTTGGGTCAGAGGAGGCTGAGGGGAGACATTATTGAGATGTATAAGATTATGAGGGGCCTGGATGGAGTGGATAGGAAGTACCTATTTTCCTTGGCAGAGGGGTCAACAATCAGGGGGACATAGATTTAAAGTAATTGGGGGGGGAGGTTTAGAGGAGATATGAGGGGAAATTTCTTCACCCAGAGGGTGGTGGGGGTGTGGAACTCACTGCCTGAAAGGGTGGTAGAGGCAGGAACCCTCACCACATTTAAAAATACTTGGATGTAACCTACAGGGCTACGGACCAAGAGCTGGAAAGTGGGATTCGGCTGGATGGCTCTTGGTTGGCTGGCACGGACACGATGGGCCGAAATAGCCTCCTTCCATGCTGTAAATTTCTATGATTCTATGATTACGAAGATCCTGCCCATAATAGACGTTGGGTTCAAGATCCATGAGTTGAGACCCACTTTCCTGAAGGCTGCCATTAGAGGACAGGTGGTTGGAGTCTGCCCTCAGTGAGGCCTAAGGGAGACATCATATCAGACCTTACAAGGGGATTAGGAAGGGGAAAGGATCATCTCAACACAGACTTAATACCATTTTGAGATTTTACGGTCAGCTTGAATCTTTTATTCAATGCTTTTATGCATGTGATCTATTTTATCATGTCTGTCATCTTAAATTAGGAACAAAATGGAATGCAGATTAGGGAAACTGAGGGCAGGTTTGCAAATTATCGGAAAGTAACCTTCTCTAATTGTTTATTTATCAAACAGCATTGGCTGTTTTAACAACCGACAAGCAGCCAGCCCTCTTGGTTTCCTTAAATGTCACATAGCAACTGACCAGATGTATTAACAACCATACATCAGCAGGTCAGAGCTTCACAAATACCTATTTTGATCAGGACATTTTTGCAGATACAGTATTCATTTTATTTATAAAAAAAAAGCAAAGTGATGATTTTGACCATTGGAAAACCTCAATAAAAATGTGTGGAAAAGTGATGTCTAAATCAATGGAACACACATCAGTTTATTAGTACCCCAAGCCTACATACTCTGATCAGCAGCATTGGTTATGCAAATTGATCTTTGTACCTTGTTCACTAAGATTTAAAGGAGTAATCAAAGTACAGGTTCGGTAGCATAGTTGTTGTGTTACTGGACAAATAATCCATGTCTGGACTAGTTATCCAGAGACGGCAGCTGGGGGAATTTAAATTCAGTTAATGAAATAAAACCTGGACTAAAAAGCTAGTATCAGTAATAGTGACCAGGGGCTCAATTTTCCCCAAGCCTGTTTTCTGGCGTATTGCCAGATTATGACCGTTTTTCGAGGCCAGAAATGCGGCAGAAATATTTTGCTGAAGTTTCCCCGATGTATAATTTGAATTTGGCGCCGCGCAGCGTGTCCAGTCGCCTCAGTGGGTGGAGCCTGCTGTCTGCGACAAACAACAAAGCCGCACCTTCTGCGCATGCGCAGAGAAAAAAGATTTTGACATCGTTCCAATGGACGCGCATGCTCAGTACGGCTCGGATTTGGCAATCGGCCATTTTTAAAGAGCCAGTTTTGTGTGCGAGAAGGAGTGCTGTGTGAGAGCACACATTGGGAAAATCACAGCTGGAGCAATACAAGATGCAACGTGGTGCAAGGACCTGTCATAGATTGCTTGGGCGGTCACGGGGAACTTTATGAAGTGATTCCTACGTGCGTACAGTGCAGCCGTGACCTGGCGAATGGAGACATGTGTTGTATGCTGAGAGATGGCGCACACATCCCCAGTTATAGCTTGAAACGATCCGGAGGCATAGAATTGAAAGTGCAGCTGTAACCTTCACTTCAATTGACAAAGCAGTCCTCCTGACACTTCTAGGTTGCAGGTCTGCTCTGACCAACTCGCAGATCTCACTTACAACTTTGCAGAAACGCAGCTTTCTAACACAGTCTGCATCGCTCAGGTGGAGGCACGAAGGCCTGTCTTGATATACCAGAGGTGGGTAAGTCCTCCTGCCCAGCACCCTATGGGTTCTGATGTTCTTGATGCGATGGGTGAATCAATTGTGTCCTAGGTAGCACCATGATGCAGAAGGCTTGCACGAGATATGACATTGTCAGTATTGCCCCCATACTTAAATTTAACCTTTGAAAGAAGCTCGCAGGAAAGCAGGCAGCACAGGTTCACAGTTGTGTATCTCCAGATCTGTATGGATGGACCACACCCAAAGGTCTTGTGACTTATCCTCTCTTCCCCTCCCCCTACCTCCCCAACTAATTGGAGTCTTGTGACTTCTCTCTCTCTCTCTCTCTCTCTCTTCCCCCCTGCCCCCCGCACTCATTGCAGTCTTCAGTGCAGAAGGTACCTTGCTCCCCAGGCTCTCCAAGCCTTCCGATCGGCACCTCGCTCTCTCTCTCTCCTCCGTCTCCCCACTGCTTGTTTTGTAGCTGAGCCCCGAGCCGCTGTGTCTGGGCGCGGGGCCGATTCTGCCGGCCAAAGCTACGACTGGCCAGTCCTGCTTCAAGACAATCGGTGGTGGCGTATGAGTGAGTAAAAAAATGAGAACTTCTGAAATCCAACAAATTTAAGTTTTTTAAAAAAAAAAGTTGAACTTTATTATTGATTTTGACAGTGTTCGTGACTTCCTCCAAGATCTTCAATTTAAAAACAATGGCGTCTTTCAGCGCAGATTTGTGAATGTTTGCTGGTTTTCTTAACTCAGCAGAAGGTTTTTCGGGGGTGGCCAGATACACCGACCTAGGAGAAAAAAATGTTGGCCAAACTGTGAACAATTGAAAAAACCGGCGCAGGCATGAGGTTTAAAAAAAAAACTGGCCTAGAAAAATCATAACTCAGTCAATCAGCTGGTGCAGATTGCAGGGTGAATCTTTAAATACACCAAAAAAATGACGCGCGCCAAAAAAACAGCACACATGAATGGGGAAAATTGAGCCTCAGGAAACTACCGGATTATCGTAAAACCCAACTGGTTCACTAATGTCCTTTTAGGGAAGGAAATCTACTGCCTTTATCCGGTCTGGCCTGTGTGTAACTCCAGACCCACAGCAATGTGGTTGACTCTAACTACTGTCTGAAATGGCCCAGCAAGCCACTCAGTTATATTCAAGAAGACGGCTCACCACCACCTTCTCGAGGACAATTAGGGATGGTCTATAAATGCTGGCCTTGACAGTGACGCCTAAGTTTAACTCAATTTAAATGACACTACCTTAGTCAACACAAATTCAGTATTCATTAATCCCTTACAATGGTCTAGTTCTTCAATATTCATTTGACAAATAGTTCATTTGTAGTGGAAAAAGTTTAAAAAAATAATTTAGCTGCTCAGAACCTGATTAGGTATATATTAATGACCTGGAGATCAGCTCTACTGCACGGACCTAGTGTGCACACATATCGCAGTGTGGGCTGGCCCGTGCTGCCCCTGGGCCCTCGCCTCTTCTGGACCCGAAACTCGCGCCACTCCTGGGCCCTGGTCACTTCCCTCTACAAACTCTTGCCGCTACTTCGTCCCTCCTGCTGTGCCTGCCCGCACTGCAATCAGCGACCTGGCTTCGTAGCCGTCGCCCTCCTGCAGCAACACGCGCTGCTCCCTGCAGTGGTATGCCGCCACACGCTGCTCCCTCTGATGGCCCTGGCCTGCTGATGGTCTTGCAGGCCCAGACCACGCCGATTTGTCTTTGGTAATCCTTGCCACTGGACAAAGACCTAGCTCTGTCAAGCCCGTGAGGTGGCTGGCGTACAACGGCCACCTCATGTTTAAAAAAAATCCACGCACAGGCATCTTCCCCCCCACCCCCCCCCCCCCCCCCCACCCCCTTCAACATATAGTTCGGGATCTGGAATATTAAGTCCTTCATTGGAACACCTGTGAACTTTTTGGCGTGGAAGGAAGTCGTCCTCACTTTGAGGGACTGCCTATGATGATGATGATGAAGATTAATGACCTGGACGTGGGGTATACTTTCAAAATAATTTCACAGTTTGCAGATGATATGAAACTCAGGAGTGTAGTAAACAGTGCGGAGGGCAATGACAGATTTCAGGGGGACAGAGACAGACTGGTGAAATGCCAGACACATGGCAGATGAAATGTAACGCTGAGAAATGGGAAGTGATACATTCTGGTGGGAAGAATGAGGAGAGCCAATATAGAAACAAAATGGTACAATTTTAAAGGTGATGCAGGAACAGAGAGACCTGGGGGTGTGTGTACACAAATCTTTGAAGGTGGCAGCACAAGCTGAGAAGGCTGTTAAAAAGGCTTACGGGATCTTTGGCTTTATAAGTAAGCAGCATATTTATGGGCTGGATTTCGGCTCAGTTCTGTCTCTGTTAGTGCTCCGGAGGGACGGTAAAGGGTGTTTCTAGGTGTAACGCTGGGCATCCAGCTTTTACTGCCCGGCCGGAAAATTCGGCGCATGGTTTGAGGCGGCGCAAAAAACTTACCTCCCCGCCCTCTAGTTTCATTGAGATCATGACGTCAATCGTTGTGCAACGCTCCGCTGGCGCCCTGGATGCAAAATTCGGCACTAATACCTCATTAAACGCCCACCCCAGGAAACGTCTGAAAAAGCAGGTGTTCCCAGGGTGCAGCAGGTGGTGTGGGTGGTGTATTTAACTGGCAAGATAAGGATTCTACATCGCAGGTCACATTAACTGCAACGGTTGTACACAATAATGCTGCGTCAAGCTCCTACTTGCAAACAGCACATTTATCTGCCATTACAGTGTCCTTGCAACGCCAGTGAGAGAATTTAATGGGGGCATTGCTAATTCGCCAGCGTATCATGCTGGTTGCTATTGCCAGGCGGCATCGAGCTAGAAGAAGGGCTGCTGGCCATTTCGGGCCATGGATGAGGAGAGGCCGAAGACATCGGGGGAGGAGGACTTACCCCCCACGGGTTTACAGGCACCAACGCTCATACCTCCAGCTCTCTGAGGAGCAGTGTGTGAGTGTGAGAAGGCTGTGCTTCTGAAAGGAAGTACTGACAGAGATATGTCATCACCTACAAACAAACCTACAGCTTTCCAGCGCCAACAGAACTGTGCTGCCCTTCGCAGTGAAGATGACTGTGCTGCTGGCCTTCTATACCTCCGGCTCCCTCTAGGCAGCAGCAGGGGACATATGCAGCATCTTTCAGTACGTTGCATTCGCCACGTCACAAAGGCTCTGTACGCCTGCAAAATGGACTTCATAAAGTTCCCAATGAAGAGGGAGAGCCAGAATGAGAGGGTTTGTGGGATTGGCAGAATGGCAGGCTTCCCGAGGGTTCAAGTAGCCATTGACTATATGCACGTGGCCTTGCGAGCACCATTCATCAATGTAGAGGTATTCAGAAACTGAAAGGGATAACACTCCCTAAATATCCAGCTGGTAGGCAACCACACGCAGCACATACTCGTAGTTAATGTCCACTATCCAGGGAGCACACATGATCCTTTCATCTTGCGTGAGAGCAGTGTCTCTCAAATGTTTCAGCGACAAAGGGAAGGGCAGGGCTGGCTGGTTGGGGACAAAGAATACGGCCTAGCCACCTGGCTAATGACCCCCCCCCCCCCCCAGCAACATCATCGAACAGACAAGTGGGGTGCTCAATCAGCGGTTCCGATTCCTGGACCGCTCTGGAGGCAGCCTTTAATACCCCCGTCAACAGGTCTGCGAATTCATTGTGGTGTGCCAAATGCTACACAACTTGGCCATCACAAGGGGCCAGGCATTGCCGGTGGGAATTGCAGGCCCACCTCAGGAGGAGGAGGAGGACGATGAAGAGGAGCCTATCCAGGCATCGATTGTACAGCCACCCCATCCATAGGGTTAGACTCATGTTCATGGGCGGCTTGGAGATGCGGCCGCAGTAAGAGTCACACGTCGCCAGCTCATAATGGACCGGTATGCTGAATGGGGGAAGCTGAGGGATCCATCTAATAGTGGGCATGCTATGTGTCACAATAAAGGCACATCTATGCTGAGCTTTGGAATGATACACAAGACACCAGCGGCAAAGGCTCAAAGTAAGAATTTTATTAACAAAAGTAATAATCAAAACCCCTGCCAACCCCCAAACAAACCCAATGATACAGTAAACCAGCAACACTAAACTAGTCAATAAACCAGCAAAACCAAACAATACAATAAACCAACAAAATGAAACTATACAATAAACAGCGTTCTGCTGCGAGTAACTGAGGAACAAGTGCATTATTAAAAATGATCTATTTACAGGCGCACTAATAATATCAGAAGGCATCTGCACATGGTTGTCCCAGCCCCTAATGGGACTTGTCCACAGATTTCACCCCCCCGCCGGCCCCTTCCTTTCATCCCCCACCCACACCTGCTGCTCCACCTAAATGAGGCCTCAATGCGTACAGCAAGGTTGGTTGAGGGCTACTGTGTTAGGGGGGGCAGACAGTGTATGTTTACTCTCTCGACTAGCTCTGCGCCTGCAAGGCCCGGCTACGGACTGCTGCACCTCAACATTGGCGGAAGCAGTCTCTGATGGCTCAGGTGTGGACTGCGTAAGCTGCATGGTGGGAGAGTCAGTGGTGGAAGCCGGAATGCTGTCATCCTGAGGAAGGACAGCATCTTCCGTTTCCTGGGAGCCACTGACACTCACACTGGGCTGGGCCTCAGCATCCGGAGCACGATGTGCCAACTTGCTGGCCTGCTTTGGCACCGTCACTTCTCCGTTGGACAGTGGGGACGCCAGTCAGGATGGCCACAGTCAACGACCGCATGACATCATCAAGCTGCGATGCGTTCGCTGCTGCGACGGTACCCATGGCATGCGCCACACCCTCAGGCACTCCACTGTCACTGCTGGAGGCCACCTGCCTCTGTGAGTGGGCAGGGATGCTCTTGCTGGAGTCCTGAGATGCACCGACAATGCGTAACGCTGCCTCCACAACACTCACAGCAAGTTTGTCTATGCTCTGGGGGATCCTATCCAATGCACCCATGAGCTCGCGGTGCATGTGTGTTCTCCCTGAACATTGCCACCAAGTCCAGGTCCACGTCTGTATGTTCTTCAGCAGGACTACTGTGCCGATTCACCCTCTGGGGAGCTGCCGCCCCCCCCCCTCGAGCTTCCCCTCCCCCTTGGCGTTGCTGTAAGCCACTGGGGCCAGGAGCCTCAGAGTCCTCACACTCTGGGAAATGGTCATCGTCCCCAGATGTAGTGTTGGCAGATGGTGTGAATGCTGGGCTGTCGGATTCAGGCAGAACACTTTCACCCCCTTCCTCATCGTCCCTCCCCATAGCCAGAAGTCGATAGCTCCCGAGAAGGCTGTTACCCTTGTGCCTGTACATCTTTAAGTAGAAAACAACAGATGTGTGGTTAACAGCAGGGGAGGGGGAAGGGTGATAGGAGAAAGGTGGCATTGGACATCTAGATGTAAAGGGGCTAGGGGTCAATGAAGTCACATCAATCGCGTGTTGCATTTACATACCCTCACTACCCGAAGGGGGCTCGGCATCGTCCCCGGCCACTGTGCGAACTGGGGTTCCCAGGAGGGCCAAGACTCGCTGTTCCTCCTCCATGAGCTCCGGCTGCCCCCCTTCTGTACGTCGTTGCTGCCGTCTGTTGTGTGAGAGCTTGACCTGCAATATGAAGGTTCAGTAAGGGTCCACTTCCTGTTGTGCCACATATGCCTTCCATAGTTCAATGGCTACCACTGTGTGGATGTGCAAATGTCTTCAGCTCAATCTGTGTGGCTGGTGACTGAGGTTTTTCAAAGATTGGGAGGAGGTGAGAGGCAGGTAGCATAGCAGCTCAGGGTGAAGTTTATGAAATGCGTATCAGTAGTGGGAGTGGAGTGCGAGGAGGCTTGACAATGATTCGGGTGCAAGAGGGTATGTGCATCCTGAATGTAGAGGCAATGGCTGGAGAAGTGAGGCTGCAGCTTTCTTGCCGCAATCTACAACCCACACCATGGCCTGCAACATATTGAGAAGGGGCAGTTCCATCAAAGACTTCACATTGTGTGTGACATTGATCTTGAAGCATAGCAGGCCTACATAAATGTGAAAGGTACTCACCCTAACAATCCACGTGAGGTCATTGAACTTTGTTGGGTGCCAGTTCTGACCGCTGTGTTCGCCGCTGACACCTCCTGTGTGATCACCCGCCAGATCCGCTTGAAAATGCTGGGCAACGACCTCCCTCCCCCAAACAGATGGAATGCAGACCGCCTCCTTTCAATGGCCTGCACTAACTTAGGCCTCAGCAGCCACTGGAGAGAATCGGCTGGCACGTTGACTGCCCTCCTACTGCGTCATTTCTGCTGAAGTCTCAGAAGTGGGCCGGGTCATGGACGCAGGGAACCGCCGCGCCCTAAAGTACCGACTGCGCCCGGGAAAACTGAAACGTGTCTGCGCGTGTGCAAAATGCCGACCTTTTTTAACACCGCGATTTTTGACTCGGGCACACAAAGTTAGTTGTGTAACGCCTGATTTAGCGCCCCCATCATGGATCCTCATCTTTTGGTGAAATTTGCAGACAAGGGCGCATACGTTTTTCAGGCGGTATCGGGACCACCCCGCATTCATTACCACCGGGAAATCAGTAAAGCCGAAAATCCAACCCTATAAGAGTACAAAAGCAAGAAAGTTATGCTAAATAACTTTATAAAACACTGGTTATGCCCCAGCTGGAGTGTTGTGGCCAATTCTGGGCATCACACTTTAGGAAGGATGTCAAGGCCTTGGAGAAGGTGCAGAGGAGATTCACTAGAATGAAACCAATGATGACAGACTTCAGTTATGTGGAGAGGATGGAGAAACTGGGAGTGTTCTCCTTAGAGCAACGATGGTTAAGGGGAGATCTGATAGAGGTGTTCAAAATCTTCAAGGGTTTTGATAGAGTATGTAGGTGAAACTGTTCATGTGCCAGGTCGATAAACAAAGGACACAGATTGAAGGTGATTGGCAAAAGAACCAGAGGCAACATGTTTTCTTACCCAGCGAGTGTTAGAATCTGGAATGCATTGCCTGTAATTCAATAATAACTTTCAGAAGGGAATTGGATAAATACATGAAGAGGAACATTTTACTGGGCTGTGGGGAAAGAGTCGGGGATTGAGATTAATTGGATACCTCTTTCCATGTTGGGCTGACTGGCCTCTTTCCATGTTGTATCATTCTCTGATTCTAAGTCAATGATTCTAGCCACCTGTCTCTCTGCCACTGTGAAGTTGGAGAACAGAAATATGATTTTTGAGAGAAATGAGCAGTGGGTTGTGGTGCATGCTGGGATGACATATTTGTAATGCATTTATGTGATGCATTCTGGGGGTAAGCTATGCATGCAGTATAAAATTCTCCAATTAAATTGAAGCTATCGGTTCCTGGCAATGTTGATCCTAAATTTATTTAGAAAAAGAAAACTTCAGTACAGGTATAGCCATGCTGTAAGAGCCTAGGTCTTACTGCCTCTCATATAAGAATTATTCTAATTGTATTCAAAGCCCATTTGGGCAACTACCTATCTATGAACATATGTTCAATGACGGACAGGTAAAGACCCTTTGGTCCATCCAGCAAGTCCCGCACAATTGTGATACCCTGTGTATCGCAATATATGCACTTTCCATCCCACCCAAAACCAAGTGATGATCTGGGAAATGCAAACAAAAGATTAAAAACCCAGGCTAATTTGTGGGGGGAAATCTGGGAAATTCCTCTCCAACCCATCTCGGCAATTTAAATGAGTCCAGGAGATCACCCTGGCCCTGAATTCCCTACCTTCTGTAAGAGATGATCTCCGCCCCAGCCAGGAACAGGCCCAGCTCTTGCTTGAAGTAATTCAGCGAATCAGCATCCACCGCACGAGACGGCAGCCTGTTCCAGAGGCCCACTGCTCTCTGGGAAAAGAACCACCTCCTGACATCTAACCCAGATATGGTCTTACACAACCTAAAACTGTCAACTGGAATAAAATCTATTCCCTTCAATATCTTATAAACCTCAATCAGATCACCCCTAAGTCTATGCTTTGTCTACAGTTCTAACACTCTCACAGATCTCAGTAGCATCTGCAAATTTACAGAACATGCCCCCAACACCTTTAGAATTAATTTAGAATGATTTTCTCAACCAGGTAGGGAATACTTTTGGTCAGAGGTCAACTTGGTGAGAAGAGGTAGAGCTGCAGTTAATTAGGTTAATGAACATGGTCCTCATTATGTTTCTCCTTACAATTACTAGTTGTGAGTACAGTAGCATAGTGTTTATGTTACTGGACTAGTATTAAAGAGATCTGGACTAATGATGCGGAATTGTAAGTTCAAATCCCACCAAGGCAGCTGGGGAATTTAAATTCAATCAATTAAACAAATCTGAAATTTTTAAAAAGCTAGTATCAGCAATGGTGACCATGAAACTATCGGATTGTCATAAAACCCCATCTGGTTCACTAATGTCCTTTAGGGAAGGAAATCTGCCGCCTTTTTGTACAGTACAGATGTGCAGTTTTGTGTGCTGTATCTGGAATCAGCCAAAAATACTGCAGGAAAGTAGTGATATGTCTTTGAAAGTTAGCTTGTATTATTTGGGATTTTAATATATCGTTATGACTACATGTTTCAGATCCTTCGCATTACACATCGCAAACATACAGACTTCTTGTGTTGATTGGCTAAAATTTCATATTGTAACTGAGCAATGATGAAAATTTATCAATTTAAAAAGAAAATAAACTGATCAATTCAAATAATTTAAATAAAAAGCAAAAATCTTTCAAAATCCTTTTGCCAGAAGTCAGTAATGATAAGTAATGAAAATTCTACCAAATCAAAACCAAGCCCCCGATTTCTTAAAGAGGGGACAATCCGAGCCAGTGAACTCCAGGCCTGACATCAGTGATAGGGAAGATGCTTGTAGGGATCTTAAGAGATGCTCTTTATTGCCACTGGGAAAGAGAAGGAGCCATTATAAGTACTCAACGCAACTCAGGCATATAGTAAACAGTGAGGAGCATGACAGACTTCAGGAGACAGGGACAGACTGGCGAAATGGGCAGAGGCATGGTAGAGAAGTGTGAAGTGATAGAAAAAAAAATATTCCCTCTGCGAATGGGTCAATAACTAAAGGCCGTGGATTCAAAATCATTGTAATAGGTTCTGGAACGCTCTACCTGAAAAGGTGGTGGAAGCTGATTCCATCAATAGTTTTAAAAGGGAGTTGGGCGGTACTTGAGGATGAGGAACTGACAGGGTTGCGAACAAAAAAACGAAGATAATGGACTAAACACGTCTATTCTTTCAAAGAGCCAGCACAGGCATAATGGGCTGAATGGCCACCTCCTCTGCTGTACGTTCTATCAGTCTATGATTTGGAAGGACAATGAGGAGAGTCAATAAAACTAAATGGTACAATTTTACAGGAGGAGTGAGACCTGAGGGTTCACATGCACAAATCTTTGAAGGTGGCACGACAAGTTGATAAGGCTGTTGAAAAAGTATACGGAATCTTTGGGAATTGTATATAAACCTGGAAAATTTGCAGAGCTGTGGGGAAAGAGCAGGGAAGCGGGACTAATTGGGAGCTGCTTCAAAGAGCCAGCACAGGAATCGTGGTACTTCATTGGCTGTATGGTACTTTGGGACGTCCTGAGATCGTGAAAGGCGTGATATGAATGCAAGTCTTTCTTTATGGGCCAAATAGCCTCCTATGCTCCATGATTCTATCAACTTGAATTAACTTAACTATAAAATTGTCTTTTGTATATTTGGGTATTTTTATCAGTGTTTTAACTTAATCAGCTCAACCTCTCTCTGGTCTTGCAGATGATTTTTTTTCAAAGCTGTCAACTGAGTTTGTGCCTGGCATGCATCAGTGTGATTATCTCTCTGTGATTTCTATCATGTCTTTCCTCATGCTGGAACAGGATTTCTAAGTTGCTTTGTTTTTCCAGATCATTTGAAACTATACTGGACAATTAATTTCCAATGTTTTTTCACATCTATATTATGAAGTGTTTAATTTTATGCGCGGGAGAGAGATCAGAGAATGTTTACGGGAACTGGTATTTATGGAAATATTATGCTGAATATTGGAAAACAGTGATTGTTCACATAAAATGTATTTATTTTTCACACACATGTCAAATAAATGTGCTCAGACTAACAATATTTCAGTTTCTGCAAAGTAATTTTAGAAGTAACTGGTAAATGAATTTAAGAGGCTTTTTGAACGATTTTATATCAAGATTATCAACATTTATTTTATGTTAGAGAATGTCTAACTTAGATGGAGAGAAAAGCAGATGATTGTAGCACATGTACTTTCTTTTGTTCATGCTGAAAATTTATAACAACAGTTGTTCACAAAGATAGTTCATTGTACACTTCTGCCAGCTATATAATAGAAGGATTAGAGGGAAATTGAGGAAAAGTGTCTTCACCCAGAGGGTGGTGGGAGTATGGAACTCACTGCCTGAAAGGGTGGTAGAGGCAGAAACCCTCGCTGCATTTAAAAAGTACTTGGATATGCACTTGAAGTGCTGTAACATGCAGGACCAAGAGCTGGAAAGTGGGATTCGGCTGTGAAACTCTTTTTCGACCAAATGGCCTCCTTCTGTGTCGTAATTTTTCTATGATTCTATGATAAAGTTACTTACAATTGAATGGACAAGCCCTAACTTTTTCGGGAATATTTGCCCATATCCAGTGGGCAAGTACCCGCAACTTCACGCCATTCATGTGTTTTAGTGTTAGTGAAGCTCGTAGAGCAGCAGGGCAAATTGGATAGCAACTTGCTGATTTCCGTGTTTAACTGCGCATCTGCAGATGCCGGGAGTTGCAGTCCGATTTACTCTAATAAATCTGTTAGCATCACTGTTATTATTAACGCAAAATCCAATGTTGCAGAAAAGTGAAGTGATATGCCAATTTTACAGCAATGTGCTGCAGATTCAATGCAGATGAAATTATTGAACTAAAAATGTTACACTGTGCGCAGCAGTTAAATTACAGGAAGATTACAGGTTGAAACTTCCAGTCTCGCCAGGTCCATACGAAGTGCGCATGGACCCGGCGAGGCCTCTCAAAAAACGGTTTTCAGGGCACGCGCCGGGAATTTTCCGATCTGTCAATATTTCTCTGTACAGATCCTCCGCATCCCCGGGAGAAGGAATCTGCGCAGGAGCGTTTATTGTTATTTGCCCAACTCGTGCCCCACAAATATCCTTCAAACTTTTACACCTGGTAAAAGCAGGCACATAGCTTACTTTTACCAGCGTAACACTTTTAACACTTTTAAAACATATAAAAATTACATTTAATCACTTATTTTTATATTTACCCCTATTAAAACACATTAAAACAAATTCCCCCCAAATTTTTTTTCCAAAACATTTAATTACATTTCATTTCAATTAATTTTAAATATGTGAGGTGTTTTATTTATTTATTATGCTGTGTTTCGGTGTTTTAGGGGTTTTTCTCATTGTGCGAGTTCCCTTTACTGTCAGTCAAACGGGGCTTGGAAGTACCTACACATGTTTTGAGGTAAGTAGTGTATAAAGGAGCATTGAAATGGAGAAATACAACACAGAAACAGGACATTCATCCCAACATCTAATCTAAACTGATGGAAACGATCTGTTTCTATCAACCGTATCTCAGGAAGGATATATTGGCCTTGGAGGGAGTGCAGTGCAGATTCACCAGAATGTTACCGGGGCTAAAAGGGTTAAATTATAAGGACAGGTTGCACAGACTTGGCTTCTATTCCCTCGAGTATAGAAGATTAAGTGGTGATCTAATTGAGGTGTTTAAAATTATTAAAGGTATTGATAGGGTAGATAGAGAGAAACTGTTTCCTCTGATCGGGGAGTCCAGAACGAGGGGGCATAACCATTAAATTAGAGCCAGGCCGCTCGGGTGATGTCAAGAAGCACTTCTTCGCACAAAGGGTAGTGGAAATCTGGGGGTCTCTCTCAAAAAGCTGTTGAGGCTGGGCGTCAATTGAAAATGAGATTGTTAGGCAAGGACATTAAGAGTTACGGATTCAAGGCAGGTAGACGGAGTTAGGTCACAGATCAGCCATGATCTAATTGAATGGTGGAACAGACTTGAGAGGCTGAATGGTCAGCTCTTTGTTCCTAGTTCCGATACCCCAGCAAAGAGAAAAATGTAAAACAAAGGTTTTGTAATATATATAACTCCACCCAGTGGACCACTGTGGCGTTGCAGCCATTGCTGTTTACAAGAATAAACAAGTCAGGTCACCTGACAGGCTTCCTGACGTTATCAGCCATCTTAAAGCCTGTGTGTGTTTGTGATGTCGTACTGAAAAAATAATGGTGACGGAGAATAGGACAATCGGATAACTCAGCTGAAATTTTTGTTGGTGGATGATTCAGCCAACTGACAGAGAGACTTTGAGAGCTTCTCTGTTTTGATTAACAGCTAAAAATCCAAGGTAAATTACAAGCACACTTGACTGAACTTCCAGAGTCCAGATGGCCGTGCCTATGGGAATAATAGGGCACTTGGAGTTTCAACGCGACCGTGAAAGTTTCAGAGCATATCTGGAGCGGCTAGAAATGTTTTTCTTCGCAAATAGTATCCTCGAAGTCTGCGATGATAAAAACCATAACCGGGTGGTGTTGGAAAGAAAATGGGCTATTTTCTTAACTGAAGCAGGGCCCGAGCTGTATGAAACCATGAAAAATTTGCTTGTGCCTGTCAAGCCAAAGGACACATCACTTAAGCAGATTATAACTAATTTGCTGGAATTCTTTGAGGATGTAACAAACAGGATGGATAAAGGGGAACCAATGGATGTGGTGTATTTGGACTTCCAGAAGGCATTTGACAAGGTGCCACATAAAAGGTTACTGCACAAGATAAATGTTCGTGGGGTTGGAGGTAATATATTAGCATGGATAGAGGATTGGCTATCTAACAGAAAACAGAGAGTCGGGATAAATGGTTCATTCTCGGGTTGGCAACCAGTAACTAGTGGGGTGCCTCAGGGATCAGTGCTGGGACCCCAACTATTTACAATCTATATTAACGACTTGGAAGAAGGGACAGAGTTTAACGTAGCCAAGTTTGCTCATGATACAAAGATGGGAGGAAAAGCAATGTGTGAGGAGGACACAAAAAATCTGCAAAAGGACATAGTCAGGCTAAGTGAGTGGGCAAAAAATTGGCAGATTGAGTATAATGTTGGAAAGTGTGAGGTCATGCACTTTGGCAGAAAAAAATCAAAGAGCAAGTTATTATTTAAATGGAGAAAGATTGCAAAGTGCTGCAGTACAGCGGGATCTGGGACTACTTGTGCATGAAACCCCAAAAGTTAGTATGCAGGTACAGCAAATGATCAGGAAGGCCAATGGAATCTTGGCCTTTATTGCAAAGGAGATGGAGTATAAAAGCAGGGAAGTCTTGCTATAGTTGTACAAGGTATTGGTGAGGCCATACCTGGAATTCTGCGTGTAGTTTTGGTTTCCATATTTACAAAAGGATATATTTGCTTTGGAGGCAGTTCAGAGAAGGTTCACTAGGTTGATTCCAGAGATGAGGGGGTTGACTTATGAGGAAAGGTTGAGGAGGTTGGGCCTCTCCTCATTAGAATTCAAAAGAATGAGAGGTGATCTTATCGAAACATATAAGATTATGAGGGGGCTTGACGAGGTGGATGCAGAGAGGATGTTTCCACTGATGGGGGAGACCAGAACTAGAGGGCATAATCTTAGAATAAGGGGCCGCCCATTTAAAACTGAGGTGAAGAAAAATTTCTTCTGAGGGTTGTGGATCTGTGGAATTTGCTGCCTCAGAGAGCTGTGGAAGCTGGGACATTGAATAAATTTAAAACCGAAATAGACAGTTTCTTAAACGATAAGGGAATAAGGAGTTATGGAGAGCGGGCAGGGAAGTGGACCCGCATCCATGATTGGATCAGCCATGATTGTATTAAATGGCGGAGCAGGCTCAAGGGGCCGTATGAGCTACTCCTGCTCCTATTATGTTCTTATGTTTTTATGTACCTACAGCAACATGTCAGATTTACATTGTCATTATACGTGGTCCCTCGTATCGAGGATGACTTGCTATCACTCCAAAAACGGATGAGTTCACAGGTGTTTCAATGAAGAACCTAATATTCCAGGTCCCAAATTACATGTTGAAGGATGGAAGATGCCTGTGCTTGGATTTTTTAACGTGTGGTGGCCGTTGCACACCAGCCACCACACGGGCTTGACAGAGCTAGGTCTTGGTCCAGTGGCAAGGATTACCCAAGACGATTGGAGACCAGCTCTGCTCCATGGACTTAGTGTGCACACATATCACAGTGTGGGCTGGCCCGTGCTGCCCCTGGGCCCTCGCCTCTTCTTCAAGGAGTGCATGAATAAATAGCTTTTTTATTTTTCCTGCCAAAGTGGACAACCTCACACTTTCCCACATTATGCTCCATCTGCCAAATATTTGCCCACTCACTTAGCCTGTCTATTTCCCTTTGCAGATTCTTTGTGTCCTCCTCACAACTTACTTTCCCACCCATCTTTGTATCATCAGCAAACTTGGCTACATTACACTCGGTCCCTTCATCCAAATCATTAATATAGATTGTAAATAGTTGAGGCCCCAGCACCAATCCCTGTGACACCCCACTAGTTACCGTTTGCCAACTGGAAAATGACCCATTTATCCCGATTCTCTATTTTGTGTTAGTTAGCCAATCCTCTATCCATGCAAATATTTTACCACCAACCCCGTGAGCTCTTATCTTGTGCAGTAACCTTCTATGTGGCATCTTATTGAATGTCTTCTGGAAATCCCAAATACACCACGTCCACTGGTTCCCCCATATCCACCCTGCCCGTTACATCCTCAAAGATCTCCAACAAATTTGTCAAACATGATTTTCCCTTTCATGAAACCATGCTGACTCTGCTTGACTGTATTTTGTTTTTCCAAATGACCACCTACTGCTTCCATAATAATGGACTCCAGAATTTCCCCAATGGCAGATGTTAGGCTAACTGGTCTATAGTATCCTGCTTTCTGTCTCCCTCCTTTTTTTAAACAGAGGCGTTACATTTGCTATTTTCCAATCCTCTGGGACTTCTCCCGAATCTAAGGAATTTTGGTAGATTACAACCAATACATCCACTATCTCTGTAGCCACTTCTTTTAAGACCCTAGGATGCAGACCATCAGTTCCAGGGGACTTGCCCACCTTTAGTCCCATTATTTTACCGAGTACTTTTTCTTCAGTGATGGTGATTGTTTTAAGTTCCCCCTCCCCCCCTCCTCCCTATAGCCCTTTGATAATCTATTTTTGGGATGTTTTTAGTGTCTTCTACCATGAAGACCAATACAAAATATTTGTTCAAAGTCTCTGCCATTTCCCTGTTCCCCATTATTAAGTCGCGAATCTCAGCCTCTAAGGGACCAACATTTACTTTAGCTACTCTCTTCCTTTTTATATACCTGTAGAAACTCTTACTATCTGTTTTTATATTTCTTGCTAGTTTACTCTCATCCCTTTCTCTCTCTTTATTATTTTTTTAATCGTCCTTTGCTGATTTTTAAAAACTTTCCAATCCTCTGGCCTCCCACTAATCTTGGTCACTTTGTATGCCATTGTTTTTAATTTGATACCATCTTTTACTTCCTTTGGCAGCCACGGATAGTCGTCCCTTTTCTTAAAGTCTTTCCTTCTCATTAGGATATATTTTTGTTGAGAGTTATGAAATATCTCCTTAAATGTCTGCAACTGCTTATCAACCATCTTACTCTTTAATCTATTTTCCAAGTCCACTTTAGCCAACTCTGCCTTCATACCTTTGTAGTCTCCTTTATTTAAGATCAGGACACTGGTTAGAGATCCAACTTTCTCACCCTCCAACTGAATTTGAAATTCAACCATGCGATGATCACACTTTTCTAGAGTATCCTTTACTATGAGATCTAAGATAGCCTGCTCCCTGTTTGATTCCACAACATACCGTTCAAGGAAACCATCCCAGATATACTCTCTGAACTCTTCCTCAAGGCGACCATGGCCAATTTGATTTGTCAATCAATATGAAGATTAAAATCGCCCAAGATTATTGCCGTACCTTTCTTACAAGCCTCCATTATTTCTTGATTTATACTCTGTCCAACAGTGTAGCTACTGTTAGGGGGCCTATAGATGATGATGATGAGACTACACCCCCAAGTGACTTCTTCCCCTTATTATTTCGTATCTCTACCCAAACTGATTCTACATCTTGACAGAACAAGTTGAGAAGACTGTTAAAAAAGTATAGGATCCTTGGGGTTATTAATAGAGGTAGAGAGTACAAAAGCAAAAAAGTTATGTTAAATCTTTATAAAACACTGGTTAGGTCCCAGCTGAAGTATTGTGGCCAATCCTGGACACCACACTTTCGGAAGGATGTCAAGGCCGTAGAGAGGATGCAGAGGAGATTTATTAGAATGGTAGCAGGGATATGTGGAGATACAAAATAAGCTAGGATTGTTCTCCTTAAAACAGAGAAGGTTGAGGGGAGATTAAATAGAGGTGTTTAAAATCAGAATGGGCTTTGATCGAGTAAATAAGGAGAAACTGTTTCCAGTGGCAGAAGGGTCGGTAACCAGAGGACACAGATTTAAGGTGACAGCCAAAAGAACCAGGGGCGAGATGAGGGAGGCGAAAAGATTACACAGCGAGTTGTTCTGATCTGGAATGCTGTGTCAGCTATGGCTCAGTTGGTAGCACACTTGCCTCTGAGTCAGAAGGTTGTGGGTTCGACGCCCACTCCAGGGACTTGAGCACAAAAATCTAGGCTGACACTCCCAGTGCAGTGCTGAGGGGGTGCTGCACTGTTGGAGTTGTCGTCTTTCAGGTGAGATGTTAAACCGAGGCCCCGTCTGCCCTCTCGGGTGGATGTAAAAATCCCATGGCACTATTTTGAAGAAGAGCAGGGGAGTTATCCCCGGTGTCCTGGCCAATATTTATCTCTTAATCCACATGACAAAAACAGATTATCTGGTCATTATCATATTGCTGTTTGTGGGAGTTTGTTGTATGCAATTTGACTGCCGCGTTATCCACAGTACAACAATGACTACACTCCAAAAGTACTTCATTGGCTGTAAAGTGCTTTAGGATGTCCAGTGGTCATGAAAGGTACTATATAAATGTAAGTGTTTTCTTTCTTTCAAAAGGGATTTGGATAAATCCATGAAGGAGAAAAATTTGTTGGGCTCTGGCGAAAGGGTAGGGAGAGTGGGACTAATTAGGCAGCTCTTTCAACAAGCCACCACAGGGACAATGGGTGCATGGTCTCCTGTGCCCTACCATTCTATGATAATATAATTCAAAAAAACTTATAGCTTTCCAAGTCATTGAGTAGGAAGTGATTGCAGATGAATATTCATTTTAAAGAAACCCCATTCAGCCCATTCTGTGACCCCTGCCTAGTAAGATCACATGTTAGCTATGGATGAGCAAGGCCATTTGGCCGACCTTTGTTCATCCACCTGGAGAAATTCTAATGCTTTGTCATTGTGGCATCCATTCATTTCTTAAATGATTCCACAGTTTATTGCCTCCACTACGCTATCTTTATCTTTATTCAACACATTGATCACTCTTTGTGTGAAGAAAGATTAGTTTTATCTGTCCTAAAGCTAACCTTTTACTAGTTTGAACCCATGCCTTGTAGTTTTACTTCCACAGTTTAATTTGAAGTAATATTTTCTGTGCCCATAACACTTTATGTAAGATCACCTCTCAGCTATTATGTTTCCAGGCTAAAAAGCTCAAGGGCTAGACTTTCCACTTCGCATGGCCCATATATCGCCCCAAATGGCCTTTTATCACACATTTTGACAAAAAAGTGGAAATTCAGGCTGGAACATTGCCGAAAAATTATCCCCCTCACTTTCGGCTCACATCGCCGAGTTGATCGTTGAGGTGATCGTCTGCACATCGACCAGTCTAACTTTCGACACATCGCCGGCACATCGCTCGCTAACAATACTGTTGGGGAATAGTTGCTTTTCCCGGGCTTTCCCCACCGAACTTGGCATTCCGGACGCCATTTTGAATATCGGAGGACGACTGTTAAAACAAGAGTGCATAGTAATTTGTGAGTTATTAAGTGCATTTTACAGATATATCCACTCAAATTTAAACTTATATTTTTTATTATTACAATTATATTTTCATTTATTTTTGTAGAAAGGTCAGTTTAGTCGTAGAAAGGGCATTTATATAAACAGTGAAAGTAATAGTGATTAAAGTGATGGGGGCTGCACCTTCCCTGCCATTACTTGTAAGTGCAGAACTGCTGGCATCTGAGCTTGAGTTTAGTGAAGGGGTCGCAGACTAACGCATGGACATAGGAGGAGACCTTACAGCTGAAGGACTTAAAGGAAAAGCAATCTTACCTCAACTTGTCTGATAACACGTGCCTTCGGAGGTTGCGCTTCCGAAAGGAGGTCATTGATGAGATTTGTCAGCTCATCAAGGGGGATCTGCAGCCTACCAGCATCATCAGGACCACACTGTCCATTGAGGTAAAGGTTACTGTGGCACTATCCTTCTACGCATCGGGCTCCTTTCAGGCTTCAGCTGGCGACATCTGTGGAATCTCTCAGCACACCACAACTGCTCCATTCAACAGGTGACTCAAGCCCTTGATGAACTTTATAAGCTTCCCTATGACCAGAGAGGCACAAACCAGGAGAGCTTTGGAGTTCTCCAAGAATAGCAAACTTCCCCAAGGTGCAGGGAGCAATAGACTGCATGCACATCGCCCTGAAATCACCTTTACAGAATGCGGCGGTATTTCGTAACCGAAAGGGATTTCACTCGCTGAATGTGCAACACGTTGTCGACCACAACCAAATTATCATGGCAGTTAATGCTAATTTTCCAGGCAGCATCCATGATGCACACATCCTGCATGAGAGTGCTGTCTCTGACCTGTTTGTCAATCAGCCACAAGGTCACGGTTGGATGCGGAGGGATAAAGGATATGGCCTTGCTAACTGGCTCATGACCGCCCTGCGTAATCCCGTTACTGAGGTCGAGAAACGTTACAATGAAAGCCACATTGCTGCACGCAACATCGTCGAAAAGACAATTGGAGTCCTAAAGCAGCACTTCAGATGCCTGGACCACTCAGGAGGCAGCCGACAGTACCATCCTGACCAGGTCACTGAGTTTATTATGGTGTGTTGCATGTTACATAACCTGACTATAAGGAGAGGACAACATTTGCCAGATGGGGCTGCCGGTCCACATCAAGAAGGATAGGAGGCAGAAGAGGTAGTTGACGAGGAACAGCAGGAGGAGGAGCAGGAGGAGGCCAATGAGCACCTCGGGGAGGAATTCAACTTGGCGATGAACCCATGCCCCCATGCTCACCCGCAAGACTGGAAAACCCCGTGGGAGTTACGCGGCTGCAAAACTGTTGCGTGAGCAGCTCATAAATGAATGCTTTGCATGAACTTTCATTGTGGACAATCAGAGTTACAGTTACAGTTATCGCCAAACAACGGTTGCATTTGTGTGAGCGTTGAGTTACGTTATATCCTTGCCCGGTCTGGTCGGCCATTGTTGACATTAATATGTTATTACGTTATTATAAGAAAATGTACAACAATTCTAAATTGTAAAATGTAATTAAAAAATTTTACTGAAACAAATTTTCTATTTCAACTACTACAACAACAGCAACCCAAACAACCCAACAACCCACCCACCCACTCACCATCCCACCCAACCTCCCCAAACAACACCCCAACAGTAAACCATTAACAGAGAGAACAAACAATATTCACACATCACCTGGGGCCACGTTTCCCTCCCCGTACTTTAGCCCCACCCGCCCAATTTGGTCCCCGGGTGGCACCGAGACGTCGCGGGCGTACAACTGCCAACGGCAACACTTCCTGCCATGGTGGGGGAACTGCTGGTGTGATCGCCTGTTGGGGGGGGTGTAGGAGGGGAAGGTGAAGCACGGGGATCGTCTTCCGAGTCAGCAGGAATTGCTTCCTCCTGACCCACTTGTATGCTGCTGTTTGCGGTTTGCGGCATCACGTCACGTTCAGGTGCAGCGCCGTGTCCCGCCAACAATGCATGCCGCAAGGCATCAGTGCCGGTGGTCTGCTGACACATCTCCTCGAGCGACTGTTGTGACACCCGGGAGAAGGTCGCCGTGAAGACCACAAACACCTGGAGATGTTCGCGACTTATCGCGACGGTCTCCTCACACAGTTGAGCCAAGCCATCCATGTGATCGGCCAGAGTGGGCATGTGCTCTACTCGCTGACTCAACCTCCATGGGGTCTGCGAGGGCACTAATGCTCACCTTGGCGCTGACAGTTGCACATCGCTTGGTCCCACTGCTTCTTCCGTCGAAGATGCCAACGTAATGGCCAAAGGTCCCACGGGTGATTCCACCACAGGCTGAGGGATGCTAGGGGCATCTTCCTCCGATTCCAGTTCCTCCCCCTCAGGCTCGGTGGTATCTTCCTCCTCCTCCTCCTCCTCCCCACCCATGGTAATGACCACCTGCAATGGTGCAGGTGCAGGTTCAGGTTTAGGTCTGCACATTGTTGTTGTGGGCCCTGCAAAACATCATTGAGATTATTGCGTTTATTGGAGCAGAAGTGTACACATTCTTGCACTGCACTGGCATATGAAGGAGGAGCATCACAGCTACAATAAATGAGACCAGGAGAAATTACATAACAATGCATCATATGTTCGTACATCTATGCGGAATTGAGTAACCCAGAGTTGTGGAGGCAGGATTAGTCTGAGATATACAGATTGATTAAGAGGACCGTACATTTGTATATTATAATGAAACGACGTTACATTACTTTAACACTGCTTGACACATTACTCACGTGACACATCAGAGGGCTCGGCAGATCCACGGGAGGTGGCCGCTCGACTGTGGCTTCCCACCAGAGCCGCAGCACACTCCTCAATCTCACTCAGCAGTTGTAAGGCAGCTGTGCCCCTTCCTTTGCACCTCTGCTGGGCACGGTTGTTCCCTATCTCCTGCTGCAAAAGTTGCAAAGTGCATGGCATAAGCTCTATAGGTACTATCATGGAAAGACATTTTCACAGTTATAACAAATATCGGGGATACGAGGTAATGATTGACACAAACATATCTTTCTCTAATACAATCTCCATTGAGTTCGGCAATGTCAGAAGCTAATGTACAAAAGTGTCCCACTGTTAACAAAATATATTTCAATGCAGGCGATTTAATATTAAAATTATAATTACAATGTTCATCAATACAATGTAAAATCTGTACTTTTGCTGACGCGACCAGGCTGTTCCATTGCTTGCGGCATTGGTTGGACCCCGTCGCCTCGTTAGACACTGCCGAAAATTTCTGCCCATATTTTCCTGTACGCCCGGGGTGGATGTTTGCCACTGCCACTCCGGGTTAACTCGCCCCACCTTGCATAAACCTCCTGAACGAGGGCCTCGTTTAATTCATCTGATAAGGGCTTGGCCCTTTTGCGACCCCCCCCCTCCACACTCTCCGATGACGATGCTGACATATTGATGAATATTTATCTTTACTGTAAGTTTATTTATTTTGAATTTACGTTTTTCAAATATATCTCCTTTTGCTCTTAATTATCTCCTCACAATATTATCATTTTTAATTTGATTTAAATTCGCTTTTCTCACTTTCTCCTAAATCTCTCACTCCAATGCTAGCTCTCTCCTCCTTCTTGCTCTCTCTTTCTCTCTCTCTCCCCTATCACAAATGGCCTTCTACGCATGTGTGGATGACCCTTGACCTGCCAAAACACGTGAAATGCTGTCAACCGGAAATAAAAATTTGCATGCGCAGAAGGCCGTTGCTAGGAAAGCTTTTGCCTTCCACTTCGCTGGCCGTTCATTGGGCGCACGTCACATTGTTGACCTTTTGCATCGCCCATTTCACATCGCTGGCTGGAAAATCAGCATCTAAAAACTGGGTGATGAGCCAGCGATCGGTAAGGGTGGGGCATCGAACATCGCTGGAACATCGCCCATTTTTTGGGTGATAGACAGCAAAGTGGAAAGTCTAGCCCCAAGTTTCTCCAGCCTTTCCCAGAACTCAAACCAGGGATCAGCCTCATGGTTCTTCTCTGCACTGCCTCCAGTGCTTGGATGTCTGCCTTGCTTCTTGGTGACCGTATGCAATTTGATCAAGGTAATATAAAGTTTGATCATTACCTCTTCGGACTTATATTCTACTGTCTTGGCTACGGAGTTCACCATCTGTTAGCTTTGTTTCGCTTCAAACCTACCAAAGCTCTTCAGTTTTCCTTCGCTGTGTCAACATCATTAATGAAGTATGTGTGTCGTTTATGTTTCCTACCTACTTGTAATATTTTCTGTTTTTCTGGTTTAGTAACTATAGAGTTCTTTCAAGGAGGTGATTTTGAATGCAATGGGTCAAATACAAGCTACTTGATTTTACTATTGTATATTCCTCATTGTATTATTTACAATGTAATTTGAATTTCTTTTTATTTTGGTGTTTTCGCCTGTGTCTATCTGCATGCACATTTTGGCTGCCGCTTTGGACCCGAGCCGTGAACCTTTTTTTACACTTCCTTCTTGCGCTTTTTCTCTCTCTCCTTCAATGGTCAATATCTAACGTGTTGTAAAATTGTTGTGAAGCGTCTTGGGACGTTTTACTCCGTTAAAGGTGCTATATAAATAAAAGTTATTAATATGTTGTGAATCTCCTGGTGCCTGCCCATCGATCTGATTGATATGCCCACTCGACATGCCAGTGTCTGCACTGGTGCCTGCAATGCATGTATTTTTTGACGGTGTCCTAGGGTGGGATGGATTCCTCCGTTATTTTGAAGACAGACCTAATTGTTGATGGGTATTGGAGGATTTCAAATTGGTGCCAAGGGTGATAGAGGGAAACAAAGATTTTCATAGTACTATTTTTAAAAAAGGAGGGAGAGAGAAAACAGGGAATTATAGACCGGTTAGCCTGACATCGGTAGTGGGGAAAATGTTGGAATCAATTATTAAAGCTGTAATAACAGCACATTTGGAAAGCAGTGACAGGATCGGTCCAAGTCAGCATGGATTTATGAAAGGGAAATCATGCTTGACAAATCTTCTAGAATTTTTTGAGGATGTAACTAGTAGAGTGGACAAGGAAGAACCAGTGGATGTGGTGTATTTGGACTCTCAAAAGGCTTTTGACAAGGTCCTACACAAGAGATTGGTGTGCAGAATTAAAGCACATGGTATTGGGGGTAATGTATTGATGTGGATAGAGAACTGGTTGGCAGACAGGAAGCAGAGAGTCGGGATAAACGGGTCCTTTTCAGAATGGCAGGCAGTGACTAGTGGGGTGCCGCAGGGCTCAATGCTGGGACCCCAGCTATTTACAATATACATCAATGATCTAGATGAAGGAATTGAGAGTAATATCTCCAAGTTTACAGGTGGCGGTGTGAGCTGTGAGGAGGATGCTAAGAAACTGCAGGGTGACTTGGACAGGTTAGGTGAGTCGGCAAATGCATGGCAGTATAATGTGGATAAATGTGAGGTTATCCACTTTGGTGGCAAAAACACGAATATTATCTGAATGGTGGCAGATTAGGAAAAGGGCAGGTGCAACGAAACCTGGGTGTCATGGTACATCAGTCATTGAAAGTTGGCATACAGGTGCAACAGGCGGTGAAGAAGGCAAATGGCATGTTAGCCTTCATAGCTAGGAGATTTGAGTATAGGAGCAGGGAGGTCTTGCTGCAGCTGTACAGGGTCTTGGTGAGGCCTCACCTGGAATATTGTGTTCAGTTTTGGTCTCCTAATCTGAGGAAGGACATTCTTGCTATTGAGGGAGTGCAGCAAAGGTTCACCAGACTGATTTCGGCAATAGCAAGACTGACATATGAAGAGAGACTAGAGTTTAGAACAACGAGAGGGGATCTCATAGAAACATATAAAATTCTGACTGGACTGGACAGGTTAGATGCAGGAAGAATGTTCCCGATGTTGGGGGAGTCCAGAACCAGGGGTCACAATCTAAGGATAAGGGGTAAACCATTTAGGACCGAGATGAGGAGAAACTTCTTCACTCAGAAAGTTGTTAACCTGTGGAATTCTCTACCACAGAGAGTTGTTAATGCCAGTTCGTTAGATATATTTAAGAGGGAGTTGGATATGGCCCTTACGGCTAAAGGGATCAAGGGCTAAGGAGAGAAATCAGGAAAGGGGTACTGAGGTGAATGACCAGCCATGATCTTATTGAATGGTGGTGCAGGCTCGAAGGGCCGAATGGCCTACTCCTGCACCTATTTCCTATTTTTCTATGTTTCTATGAAAGTTTTGCAGCAACCACATTGAAATCAATAACATTGGGAAAAAAAATAATTGCGAACATATCTTGGAATGGCGTATTGTTGAGAATAAATAAATAAAGAGGAGGTACTTGAAGGTGTGGCAGTACTTAAAGTAGAGAAGTCACCTGGTCCGGATTGCATGCATCCAATCTTCCCCCTTTGTTTTGGGTGCAAGGCCTCTTTCAGGAGCAGTGCGGCCCATTCACAGTTTCGCGCATGTGTGAAATTTAACATTGAAACAGCCAATCACGGGCTGCGTGGGAACGGCAGAGAGCTGCGTGGCTGCGCAGCTTAGAGGGAATGTTGGATGCATCCTAGGATGCTGAGGGAAATAATGGTAGAAATTGCCACAATCTTCCAATCCTCCTTAGATACAGGGATGGTGCCAGTGAACTGGAGAATTTCAAACGTTACACCCTTGTTCAAGAAAGGGGAGATGGATAAACCCAGCAACTAGTCAGTTTATCGTCGGTGGTGGGGAAGCTTTTGGAAACAATATTCGTGGAGAAAATTAACAGCCACTTGGACAAACGTGGACTAATAAAAGAGAGCCAGCACGGATTTGTTAAGGGCAAATCATTTTTAATTAACTTGATTGAGTAATTTGATGAGGTAACAGAGTGGATGAATGAAGGCAAAGCAGTTGATGTTGTGTTTAAAAAGGCGTTTGATAAAGTACAGGTACAGCGTCGAGAACCCGGTAGCCTCAGGACCGAGGCCACTCCGGATTCTGTGTATTTCCGAACTTTGGAAAGTCTTTCTGACGTCCCGAGTCCGGAAACACCTGGGCCAAGGTAGGTAGGTATTTATGGGGAGGTCGGCCCGAGGCAGGGGCAAGGTCAGCTGCGGCCCGAGGCGGGGGGAGAGGTCGGCGACAGCCCGAGGCGGGGGGAGAGGTCGGCGGGGGGAGAGGTCGGCGACAGCCCGAGGCGGGGGGAGAGGTCGGCGGGGGGAGAGGTCGGCGACAGCCCAAGGCGGGGGGAGAGGTCGGCGGCAGCCCGAGGCGGGGGAGAGATCGGCGGGGGGAGAGGTCGGCGACGGCCTGAGGCGGGGGGAGAGGTCGGCGACGGCCTGAGGCGGGGGGAGAGATCGGCAACGGCCCGAGACAGGCGCAGAGATCAGCGGGGGGAGAGGTCGGTGACGGCCTGAGGCGGGGGGAGAGGTCGGCGACGGCCTGAGGCGGGGGGAGAGGTCGGCGACGGCCTGAGGCGGGGGGAGAGGTCGGCGACGGCCTGAGGCGGGGGGAGAGGTCGGCGACGGCCTGAGGCGGGGGGAGAGGTCGGCGACGGCCTGAGGCGGGGGGAGAGGTCGGCGACGGCCTGAGGCGGGGGGAGAGGTCGGTGACGTCCTGAGGCGGGGGAAGAGGTCGGCAACGGCCTGAGGCGGGGGGAGAGGTCGGCGACGGCCTGAGGCGGTGGGAGAGGTCGGTGACAGCTTGAGGCGGGGGGAGAGGTCGGCGACGGCCTGAGGCGGGCGGAGAGATCAGCGGGGGGAGAGGTCGGCGACGGCCTGAGGCAGGGGGAGAGGTCGGCGACGGCCTGAGGCGGGGGGAGAGGTCAGCAACGGCCTGAGGCAGGGGGAGAGGTCGGCGACGGCCTGAGGCGGGGGGAGAGGTCGGCGATGGCTTGAGGCGGGGGGAGAGGTCGGCGACGGCCTGAGGCGGGGGGAGAGATCAGCGGGGGGAGAGGTCGGCGACGGCCTGAGGCAGAGGGAGAGGTCGGCGACGGCCTGAGGCGGGGGGAGAGGTCGGTGACGTCCTGAGGCGGGGGAAGAGGTCGGCAACGGCCTGAGGCGGGGGGAGAGGTCGGCGACGTCCTGAGGCGGGGGGAGAGGTCGGCGACGGCCTGAGGCGGGGGGAGAGGTCGGCGACGGCCTGAGGCGGTGGGAGAGGTCGGCGACGGCCTGAGGCAGGGGGAGAGGTCGGCGACGGCCTGAGGCGGGGGGAGAGGTCAGCAACGGCCCGAGACAGGGGGAGAGGTCGGCGACGGCCTGAGGCGGGGGGAGAGGTCGGCGACGTCCTGAGGCGGGGGGAGAGGTCGGCAACGGCCCGAGACAGGCGGAGAGATCAGCGGGGGGAGAGGTCGGCGACGGCCTGAGGCGGGGGGAGAGGTCCGCGACGGCCTGAGGCGGGGGGAGAGGTCGGCGACGGCCTGAGGCGGGGGGAGAGGTCGGCGACGGCCTGAGGCGGGAGGAGAGGTCGGCGACGGCCTGAGGCGGGAGGAGAGGTCCGCGACGGCCTGAGGCGGGGGGAGAGGTCGACAACGGCCTGAGGCTGGGGGAGAGGTCGGCAACGGCCCGAGACAGGCGGAGAGGTCAGCGATGGCCTGAGGCGGGGGGAGAGGTCAGCGACGGCCTGAGGCGGGGGGAGAGGTCGGCGACGTCCTGAGGCGGGCGGAGAGATCGGCGGGGGGAGAGGTCGGCGACGGCCTGAGGCGGGAGGAGAGGTCCGCGACGGCCTGAGGCGGGGGGAGAGGTCGGCGACGGCCTGAGGCGGGGGGAGAGGTCAGCGACGGCCTGAGGCGGGGGGAGAGGTCGGCGACGTCCTGAGGCGGGCGGAGAGATCGGCGGGGGGAGAGGTCGGCGGCAGCCCGAGGCGGGGGAGAGCTCAGCGGGGGGAGAGGTCGGCGACGGCCCGAGACAGGCGGAGAGATCAGCGGGGGGCGAGGTCGGCGGGGGGAGAGGTCGGCGATGGCCTGAGGTGGGGGGAGAGGTCAGCGACGGCCTGAGGCGGGGGGAGAGGTCGGCGACAGGCGGAGAGATCAGCGGGGGGAGAGGTCGGCAACGGCCTGAGGCGGGGGGAGAGGTCGGCGACAGCCCGAGACAGGCGGAGAGATCAGCGGGGGCAGAGGTCGGCGGGGGGAGAGGTCAGTGGCAGCCCAAGGCGGGAGTCTGGATTCTGGAACATTTTCCGGATTCTGAGCGACCCTGCCGCAGATCATCCCGGTGTCCGGATTCTGGAACAGTACGGATTCCAGAACTCCGGATTTTCAACGTTGTAGCTGTACCACATATTTGGCGATTATAAAGATTAAAGCCCATGGGATGAGTCGGGCAGTAGCTGCATGGATACAAACATGGCAAAGGGATAGGAAACTTGCATCTGACTTGCTTTTTGATTTCTACTGGCTCTGTGAAAGTTTGTGCAACTGTTTGGAGCTTTCTAGAGTTATTTAAAGTTGGTGAGGTGAAGGGGAGTGTTGGCGCAAGTGGAGAATGCCATGCTTCTCATTGAGTGGGGTCTGCTCACATCACTTGCTCCCAGTCATGGAGGCGCTACTTGCAGCCTACCTCCCTCTCGAGTATGACCGGGAGATGGAGCGGAGGCAGAGAAGAAGAGGACAAGATGCTCGCAGAGGGAGGGGGAGGAGTGCTGTCAGCAGGAGTCCTTACCCACATGGGGTCTTCCGAGAGCACTTCTCCTCCCTGCACTGAAGCCAGGAGCAGTGTATTAAGAGGTTCCGCTTCACCAAGCAGGTGGTCACAGAACTCTGCCACCACCTGGAACCAGACCTGCCGCCTCAGAGCAGGGTGATGATGGATCTCCCAGTGGCCCTCAATGTTTTCACTTGCGGACCCTTCCAGGCTGGAGCAGGAGACATGGCTAACATCTCCCAGTTGGCCGTCCATCGCTGCATCCAGAAGGTCACAGAGGCTCTCTACACCAGGAGAAGGGACTTTCATTGTCTTCTCCCTGAACAGAGAGAAGCAGGAGGTGCGCAAACTCGGGTTAGCCAGGATAGCAGGCTTCCTCAAGATGCACCATTGACTGCATACACATGGCTTTGCGGGCAACAAAAATTAATCCTGAGATGTAGCATAAACACAAAGGCTACCGCTCACTTAATGTGCAGTTGGTGTGCAACCACGCCCAGTATATCATGCTGGTGAATGCCCGTTATTCTGGCAGCATTCATGTACCTTCATCCTGTGTCAGTCCAGCTTGCTAGATAACGCCCAGCAGGCACATCAAGCCCCAGGGTGGCTGCTCAGAGCCGAGGGTTATCCCTCCGCAACCCCAGCACTCGTATGATGAGAACAGTGCTGCCAGGACAGAGCTCATCGAGCAGACCATCGGGGCGCTAAGCAACAATTTTGCTGCCTTCACTGCTCGGGAGGAGCGCTCCAGTACAGCAAGTGCTCCATTTCGTGGTGGTCTGCTGCATCCTCCATAACTTGACCATCATGAGAGTGCAGACCTTGCTACCATGGGTTCCAGGACCACGTCAGGAGGAGAGGGAGGGAGAGAGGAGGCAGGCAGAAAATCCCCGTTCTGGACTGGCAGTCTGTGAGCGCCTCATCAGACTCCAGTTCCTCTGAATGAAACTCAGAATCCCCATTATTCACTACTTTCCCACCACTCTGTCACAGAACATCACAGCGTCCGACTGGCCACTAAGCTGAAATAAAGGTGACAACTAAACAAACATTTCAAACATATTTATAAATTTATCAATTCCAAATCAAAGCAAGGTTATCTAATCACCCTTGTGCATTCCCTTACTGTCTGTCTTCCATGTGCCTTTGCCTGTCCTAGTGCTCCTACACAGCATTCCCCCAGTGGCTGCAACATGGCTGATGGAAGGCTGCTGACTTTCAGTGGTGGAGACTGTAGATGGCCTTTGGAGGACGACCTCAAGCAGCTATGGGCCTTGCAGGCTCGGCTGTAGACTACACCCCACCTCGGCAAAGGGCAACAGCAGTCTGGGATGGCTGGCTGACAGGCAACAGCAAGGGCAGTAGCAGAGTGGCAGTGATGAGAGAATAAATGCTAGCCTCTTGAGAGGAACCACTGCCACTCCCTCGGGGTGGCGCTTCAGTGATCCTAGCCATCTGTTGCCGGACAAATTGCTTGATTGCTGTGACACCCTGCAAGCCCCTTTCCACACTCGTAAACCCAGCAATGGGGCCAGCAAGCTAAGCCTGTAGGATAGCAATCTGAGCACTGAGATGTTGGGTGGCTTCTGCTTGTGCTCCAATGGAAGCCACGACATCGCCCATCACACCCAGCATTGTGGTTGGGGCCAATGGAGTTGCTCATTATTTCCAATCTCGAAATCATGGGCTCCAAGCACCGCACAAAATCCCATGCAATGTTGGAACCGGACTTCTCCATGCTCCTTGACACTGACGAGAGGCTCCCTGGCAGGCCTGCCATTGCACCAACCATTTCTGTGTGCATGTCCATCATCCTTCTCCTGAAGGCCTCGCCAGCAAGGTCATCGTCTGAGTCCTGTGCAGCAGAACTTGTGCGCCATCTTGCCCTCCGGGAAGCTGGCTCCCGAGCTACCCTTTCCCCCTGGCCTTGCTGCAGTCCACTTGTACCCACTGCAGATCCCACCTCTATACTATCCTCTAAAGTATGCGCAATGCCATTTTCTGAGCTGGCATTGTGTGTGTCAGATTGAGTGATGGTGCCTCTTCTCCTTCACTCTCCTCCTCCATTACTTCGGGGACATGCTGGGCTGTTGAGGGGAGGGGGGAAGAAAGATATTCATGCATACACCATCAACAGCTTGTAACTGAGAAGGGATGTGGGGGAAGTGGGATGTGAGAAGAAGAGTTAAGTCATCATCATCATAGGCAGTTCCTTGAATTGAGGATGACTTGCTTCCACGCCAAAAAGTGATGAGTTCACAGGTGTTCCAATGAAGCACCCAATATTCCAGGTCCAGAACTGCATATTGAAGGGTGGAAGATGCCTGTGCGTGGATTTTTTAATGTGTGGTGGCCGTTGCACACCAGCCACCACACGGGCTTGACGGAGCTAGGTCTTGGTCCAGTGGCAAGAATTAACCAAGACGACTGGAGACCAACTCTGTTGCATGAACCTAGTGCACATACATATCACAGTGTGGGCTGGCCCGTGCTACCCCTGGGCCCTCGCCTCTCCTGGACCCCGAACTCTCGCCTCTCCTGGGCCCCGAACTCTCGCCTCTCCTGGGCCCCGATCATGTCGCTCCACGATCACTCACCGCTCCTGCGCCCCGACCTCACTGCTCCTGCTGGAGCTGTCCACACTCCAATCACCGACCTGGGTTATAGTGACGTCCGATCCAGTCACCCTCTTCACAGCCGTCGCTCTCCTGAACCGGCTCGTGCTGCAACTTGAAGTGGCATGCCTCCACGTTGCTCCTTTTATGGCCCTGACCTGCTGATGGTTAAGTATGAGCATATTGTCATCAGCCACAATGCTTTCAACCTTGCCGCTCGCCACAGACTCGGTGACGGCCCCTCCAGTTACCTCCAGCACAGCTTCCTCCAGCTTTGTGAGATTCTGCAGTCAGGCTTTCCCTCCGCCCATCTGCTGCTGCTCTGCAATTACATCCAGCTTTCAGTGTGTGCAAGCTGTGGGATGTAGGTGTGAGGCAGTGGTAAACGTGAGGGTGAGGTGAAGCTATGGATGAGGTATGTGTCGTGTACGATAGAGATTGTTGGTAGGTCAGTGATGGGGATGTGGTGCACTGAGCAGTGTGTGAGGCGAGTCGTGCAGATGGTGGGATACGGCATTTGAAAATGAATTCACTGACGACCTCTCATGCGAGGTTATTAAACTTCTTGCAGCACTGGATCCAGATCGTGGGGACTACACACGGCACACTGACAGCTTCAGTGATCTCTTCCCACAGCCTCCTGCTGCTCTGCCTTGAAGGCCTGCTGCCCCTCTGCAGGTAGAGGGCCTGACGGCATCTTTCAACCCCTAGGACCAAGACCTCCAGTGCCACATCCGAAAAACTCCTCGCCCTCTCTCTTCTTTGTTGGGCCATGGCTTTATCCACACTGAAAATGCGGTGCTTTTACAACAGAGCAACTCCCCTTTAAGTAGCATAATGCCTGATAGGGTGGTGGATACAGATTCAATAGTAGCCTTCAAAAGGGAATTGGATAAATACTTCAAGGAGGAAAAAATAGCGGAGCTGTGGGGGAGTGGGACTAACTGGATTGCTCTTCGAAAGAGCCGGCGCAGACTGATGAGCCGGATGGTCTTCTGTGCTGTACTATGGATTCTATGAATTACTAGCATGGTCATTGTTATCTAAAGGTAACAGCAACCTCTTTATGGGCCCAAGTTTCGGGTGGAATTGCTCCTATTTTTTTGGAGTATCTTAGAAATTGCAATTCTCGGCATTTAGTTTGCTCTAGTTCTAGTGAGTTAGTTTAGTTTTGTTTTAATTCAGTTTTTTTTTTCAAAAGGGGGCATTACCAGCCACTTACATCTGTTTTGCAAGTTTAGGCACCGAAAAGTTACTCCAAACTAACTTAGAACGGAGTAAGTGTCGACTTTTATACGCTCAGAAAAACCTTACGTACACTTTAGAATTAGGCGCAGGTAGCCAGAGCTGAGGGCGGGGGGAAGGGAAGTTAGAGGGAAGTTAGGGAATTTTCCAAAGCATTAAACACTTCACTTTTACCAATAAAGAGCCATCATCAATAATAAATTATAAACAAATCATTAAATCAACGAATAAATCAATCAATCAAAAAATCATAAATTAAAAAATTAAAAATTAAAAATCAATCAATAAATAAAAAATTTAAAGTTTCTACTCACCTACTGCAGCACCTATCCATTCGGGAGCACAGGGAGCCCTCCAACAGCCTGTCGAAGAGCTGGTCGAGCGGGCCTCGCTGCCGAAGAGCCGCTGGTCGGGTGGGGCCCACCACTGGGGAGTAGTTCGGGCCGGAGAGGTGTTCGACCAAGGGATAGGGATGGCCTGAGAATCACCGGGAGGGAGGGCAACGTCCACAGAGCCCAGCCGCAGCAAAGCGAACTGCGATCTTTTGGCCGTTCGGCCAGAGGATGGGGCGGCCTGAAAATCACCGGGAGGGTTTGTGCATGCGCATGCCATTGCGCATGTGTGCACGCTCCAACGCACATGTGCAATGCTGCCAGCACTCAAACTGATGCTGGGCCCTAGCCCCCCACCCCCCCGGCTGGCAGTTCTCTCTCAGAACAGCGTTTGCTCCGCCTCCAGCAGCTTCTGCTGCACCGTGCTGAGCTGGAAACGGGCCTACAGATATCGAAGAATCGTGAGGTAAGTTTTAGGTGCTTTTTGAGTTCTAAAAAATAGGCGGGCCTCTCGGAGATGCGCTGTTCTAGCAGATATCGGAAACTTGGGCCCAATGTGATGAAAGCAAAATACTGCAGACGCTGGAAATCTGAAATGGAAACAGAAAATGCTGGAAACACTTGGTGATTCTAAAAAGAATCTGATAAAAGTGACCTGTGCACGTGCTATTTTTGGGCTGTGATGCTAGTTCTGGTGTGAACAAGAAAAGCTATATGTCTGCCAAAGGAAACTGTTGTGAAATGGGGTCTGCTGTGCGGCAGACAAAAAATAGTTGACAGGTCTGGAACCGAGCCAGAAACCGAGTCCTGGAAGGCTTAAAATGTACAGATCCACTTATTCTCTTAAATGTAATCAGGATCAATCTTCAGTGACTTGTGTGATGCATTAAAATGATTGGCATTCAAAAATTAGAGACTGCCTTTGTACTGTTTTAACTTAAGGCTGATGTATTTCTAATGATTCAGAATTCTGCACTTCAAACAGTCTCTCCTTAAGCTTTTAACTTCGTGGCCTTATTAATAGATTCAAGTCTTTTTTAAGCTTTATCTTCATGAAGCCAATTATTACAAATCCATGCAGGCAAACTATCAAACATTTAACAATTAACTGTCAAGGTATAACCAATTAGGGGCAGTTTAGCAAGGTGAGGCTTCCGGCATGGAGCCTCATCCAACAGGTGTGCTGGTCGGAGAATTGGCCCAATAGTTTTGTAGTTGTACATTTTCTTAGCACAGCTTTTGCAGGAGGGTACATAAACTGACAACACAGTTGTTCATATTCATTTTACATGCTTAAGGGATCAGGCGGCCATGGAAGAGGATAGTTGGACATGGAAGCACAGTGGTTGTCCCGCTGTCTTCAAGGGCATTGTTGGATTGCGGTCTTCCTCTTGTACACCTGGGAAAAGGTGATTGTGTACTTGAAACTAGAGAAGCACACTAGTAAAACTGAAACCCTCCATACTGCGACTGAATTAGTGAAGTTAAATTCTTATCTGATGCTGGTGTTGACATAAATGTGACAGTGTCTTTCACTTGAGTCAGTTTATGATGTCACCTGCACACATTCGATCAGATGGCTCACATCCATCGAGAATGTGAGATCCCACTTTTCATTAAATTCATCCGATATTAACGAGACTATGCAGAACATTGGCCTCACTGGTTTTCGGTACTGCATGGCGCTGAGGCCAGAAAGGTCCCTGGGTTGATGTTTGCTCTTTGTTGATTTTGCTGATCTCAGCCAGGACAGCAAAAAGCAGATTGCAATTAGCCTCCGATGCTCATGCAGGAGAGATATGAACCACAGTGGACTACTACTTCGTGATCCCGCTGGGAAATGCTCTTGTATCAATACCTGGTGTCAGCTTTGGTTAAGAACATAAGAATTAGGAACAGGTGTGGGCAGGTGCTCTGCCATTCAATAAGATCATGGCTGATCTTCGACCTCAACTCCACTTTCCTGCCTAGAGTCCAAAAATCTATCTATTTCAGCCTTGAAGAAACTCAATAATTCAGCATTCACAACCCTCTGGGGCAAAGAATTCCAAAGATTCACCACCCCCTGAGTGAAGAAATTCCTCCTCATCTCTGTCTTAAATGGCCGACCACTTATCCTGAGACTGTAACCCTTAGTTCTAGACTTTCCAGCCAGAGGCAACAACCTCTCGGCATCTACCCTGTCAATATGTGTTTCGCTGAGATGACTTATGAGGTTGAACACCCTATCAACACTTTCCAGACTCTAAGAATGGGCATTTGGATGAGCACTACCCGTCAGCAGACCTCACCATCTTTAACTGTAAAGGGATAAGAGGAGAGTATCAAACATGGAAAAGATGTAGCATCTTATTTTCTATTTCTGTGCTTTTATTTACTTTTTTACAACCTCAATTTGTAGCAGCTGAGATTAAATCACATGGACTTTGAACAGCATGTTCGGTGGAGATTGTATTTCTCCTGGCTGCTTTTCTTCCTTTGCACTCATGAGACTTCATTCTGTTTTGCAGAGATTCACAAGCAAGAGAGCCAGAAGAAAGGAATTCAACTGTATGACACACCCTATGAACCTGAAGGGAACGGTGTAGCCTCAGACACCGAGGGTGTTGCTAGTTATCCAAGAGAAAGCAGGTTACCACAAGATGACGTCAGGCCTGCAGAGGAATATGACCAACCATGGGAGTGGAATAAGGTTACAATCCCAACCCTGGCAGGTACCTCTTCTCATTTATTTTATTGCAACTCAACTATAGGGAGTCACAGAGTTGCCCGCAATGCATTATAGATTTTTTTTTTATTTGTTCACGGGATGTGGGCATCGCTGCCAAGGCCAGCATTTGCTGCCCCATCCTTAATTACATAGAAACATAGAAAATAGGTGCAGGAGTGGGCCATTTGGCCCTTCGAGCCTGCGCCGCCAGTCAATGAGTTCATGGCTGAACATGTAACTTCAGTACCCCATTCCTGCTTTCTCGCCATACCCGCCACAGTCCATGAGGTGATGGTACTCCCACAATGCTACTGGTAGGCCATTTCAGAGGGAAGTTAAGAATCAAATACAAGCCAGACCAGGTAGAGGCGGCAGATTTCCTTGCCGAAAGGATATTAGTGAACCAGATGGGGTTTTACGACAATCCAGTAGTTTCATGGTCAAGGTTATGGTCACCATTACTGATGCTAGCTTATTTAAATTCCAGATTTATTTAATTAACTGAATTTAAATTCCCCAGGTGCAGTGGTTGTATTTGAACTCACGTCTCTGGATTATTATTCCAGGCCTCAGGATTACTAGTCCAGTAACATCACCACTATGCTACGATTACCACCGCCCCCCCCCCCGCCTTAGTGGGCCTTAATGTTTGTGCTCAGCCCTTCAGGCCAGAGGGTCAGAGAAGGACATGCAGCAAGCACTAAGAAGTAAATGCTTCTTTTAATGGGACCAGCCAAACTATCATCAGAGCCTGAGTGCTTTTGGCTGCGGCATTCGAAGGCTCAAATCCAGTGTCAATTACTTTGGTTGCAGGCCTCTTAGGCCTGTGGCAGTGGTCGAGTTTCCTCCCCGGCCTTTAGGCACAGGCCCGGCCACTGAGTGAGGCAACACCAGTGGATCATCGCGCCTGGGCAGGTGACCTGAACCCGGAAGTACAGGTGGGTTCAGGTTAGCTTGTGCACAGACTGACCTTGTCCTTTCATGAGCCACCGGGAATTACATATCTTATAAATAGACTATTCCTGCAGACTCCATTATTATGTATCTCTTGGGAGTGTCACTGAGAATTAAAACAGCCTTTCATGTCATTTAGACTGGGGAGTAATTTAAGTATTTCGTTGTGTGTGAGAGTGTGATGATATATGGGATAATTTGGCAATGCCCTGCTACTGACACAGAGCGTCACGAGCAAGAAAGGTGGGTGGGAGAATCGGGAATAGAGTGTTGCAACCCTAACTCCAACTGGTGCTGGCAGCACAACCTTGCAAAATTACCGACTCAAGGAAAAGCACCTTGGGGCTAGACTTTCCCGAGAGCTCCTCAACGCCCGATTGCCCGCCCAGAAAAAATGCTAACGTTTTGCAAGTAACGCTGGCAAAAATTTCCATAATTAAGTTAAAAATAATCACCCGGTGAGAAAATGGATCTTGCACATAGAAACATAGAAAATAGGAGCAGTAGTAGGCCATTCGGCCCTTCGAGTCTGCACCGCCATTCGATATGATCATGGCTGATCCTCTATCTCAACACCATATTCCCACTTTTTCCCCATCCCCCTTAATGCCTTTTGTTTCTAGAAATCTATCTATCTCCCTCTTAAATACATTCAGTGACTTGGCCTCCACAGCCTTCTGTAGTAGAAAATTCCACAGGTTCACCACCTTCTGAGTGAAAAAATTTCTCCTCCTCTCGGTCCTAAATTTCCTACCTTGTATCCTGAGACTGTGACCCCTTGTTCTAGACTTCCCAGCCCGCATCCAGTCTATCCAACCCAGTCACAATTTTATACGTTTCAATGAGATCCCCTCTCATTCTTCTAAACTCTAGCGAATACAGGCCTAGTCGACCCAATCTCTCCTCATACTACAGTTCTACCATCCCAGGAATCAGTCTGGTGAACCTTCGCTGCACTCCCTCTATGGAAAGTATAACCTTTCTTAGGTAAGGAGACCAAAACTGCACACAATACTCCAGGTGCGGTCTCACCAAGGCCCTGTATAACTGTAGTAAGACATCCTTGCTCCTGTACTCTCATTCTCTTGCAATGAAGGCTAACATACCATTTGCCTTTCTTACTGTTTGTTGCACCTGCATGTTTGCTTTCAATGACTGGTGTACAAAGACACCCAGGTCCCTCTGTACATCGACTCTTCCCGATCCATCACCATTTAAATAATACTTTGTCCTTATGTTTTTCCTGCCAAAGTGGATAACTTCATATTTATCCATGTTATACAGCATCCGCCATGTGTTTGCCCACTCACTCAACCTATCTAAATTGCCTTGCAGATTCTTTGCATCCTCCTCACAACTCTCAACCCCACCTAGTTTTGTGTCATCAGCAAACTTGGAAATATTACATTTGGTTCCCTCATACAAATCATTTATATATATATTGTGAATAGCTGGGGCCCAAGCATTGATCCCTGTGGTACCCCACTAGTCACTGCCCGCGACCCCGAAAAAGACCCGTTTATTCCTACTCTCTGTTTCCTGTCAGTTAACCAATTTTCAATCCATGCCAATACATTACCCCCAATCCTATGTGCTTTAATTTTGCACACTAACCTTTTATGTGAGACTTTATCAAAGGCCTTCTGAAAATCCAAATACACTACATCCACTGGTTCTCCCTTATCTATTCTATCAGTTATATCCTCAAAAGACTCCAGTAGATTTGTCAAACATGATTTTCCTTTCATAAATCCATGTTGACTTTGTTTAATCCCGTTGATATTATCTAAGTGCGCCGTTATCACATCCTTTATAATAGACTCTCGCATTTTCCCTACTACTGATGTCAGGCTAACCGGTCTGTAGTTCCCTGTTTTCTCTCTCCCTCCTTTTCTAAATAGTGGGGTTACATTTGCCACCCTCCAATCTGCAGGAACTGTTCCATAATCTATAGAATTTTGGAAGATGACAACCAATAGATCTGCTATTTCCATGGCTACCTCTTTTAGTACTCTGGGATGCAGATCATTTGGCCCTGGGGATTTATCTGCCTTCAGTTTCTCCAGCACTATTTTCTTACTAATAATCATTTCCTTTAATTCCTCTTGCTCACGAGACCCTTGGTTCTCTAGCATTTCTGGGACGTTATCTGTGTCCTCTTCCGTGAAGACAGAACCGAAGTATTTATTTAATTGTTCTGCCATTTCCTTGTTCCCCATTACAAATTCTTCTGTTTCTGTCTGTAAAGGACCTACATTTGTCTTCACTAATCTTTTTCTTTTTACGTACTTGTAGAAACTTGCTACTTGCTACTTTTTCTGGCAACTTTGTATAACTCCTCTTTGGATTTAATACTATCCTTACTTTATTTTGTTAACCATGGTTGGGCCACTTTTACTTTTGTGTTTTTATGCCAGAAAGGAATGTATAATTGTTGCAATTCATGCATTTGTTCCTTAAATATTAGCCATTGGCTATCAACTGTCATGCCTTTTAATGAATCTTCCCAATCAATTATAGCCAATTCATTCCTCATACCTTCGTAGTTTCCTTTGTTTAGATTTAGGATCCTAGTTTTGGATTGGACTACTTCACTTTCCACCTTAATAAGAAATTCAATCATGTTATGGTCACTCTTCCCTAAAGGACCCAACACAACAAGACTGTTAATTAACCCTTTCTCATTACACAATACCCAATCTAGGATAGTGTGTTCCCTCGTAGGCTCCTCAACATACTGGTCTTAAAAAACCATCTCGTACACACTCCAGGAATTCATCTGCCACAGCATTATTACTAATTTGGTTTGGCCAGTCTATATGCAGATTAAAGTCACCTACGATTACTGTAGTAGCCTTGCTACATACATCTCTAATTTCCTGTTTGATGCTGTCCCCTACACTACCACAACTGTTTGGAGGCCTATAGACAACCCCCACCAATGTTTTCTGCCACTTGGTGCTCCTTAGCTCCACCCAGACTGATTCTACATCTTGATTTTCTGAGCCAATATCCTTTCTCACTATTGCTCTGATTTAATCCTTTACTAACAATGCCACACCACCCGCTCTTCCTGTTTGCCTGTCCTTCCTAAATATCGAATATCCTTGGATATTCAGTTCCCAACCCTGGTCACCCTGCAGCTATGTCTCCGTAATTACAACTATATCATATCCGTTTACATCTATTTGCACTGTTAATTCATCTACCTTATTACAGATGCTTCGCGCATTCAGATACAATGCTTTTAAATTTGTCTTTTTAACATTAGTAGACATCTTAACATTATGTTGTACTATAGCCCTCTTTGTCTTACTGCTATTTTTTCTTACCTGGACCCTATTTGCTAATTTGCTTGTGCACTCTTTTGTTTGTATGGTCTGTCCCTTCCTGACATAATCTGGTTATCCTTACCACAATCACTTTCCCAATTGCTTCCTTTCCTTTACTCTTTTGCATTCTAGATTGCTCTCTCCTGCGACTGTCCTCCGCCCCCCCACCGCCCTCCCTCCTACCCTTATTAAGTTTAAAGCTCTATCTACCTCCCTTGTTATTCGGTTCGCTAGAACTCTGGTCCCAGCATAGTCCAGGTGTTGTCTGCCCCATGGAACAGCTCTCTCTTTCCCCATGGAACAGCTCTCTCTTTCCCGAGTATTGGTGCCAGTGCCCAATTATACTTCGTGGTTTCTCAGCGGTTAATTTTTTTTTTAAATTTAGTCCGAGGCTGTGGTTGGGCCTAGGGAGGGGGGGACACTTTAAAAAAATAAATAAATAAATTTCACTTCAAAAAAAAGTTAAAAAAACATTCCCAAGACAGTTTTAAAGCTAATCGCCATTTTACAATTAAAAAAAATAAATAAATAAAGAATCTTTAAATTACTTTTCTTTGCAGAGTGCTCATCTACCGCCCTGTTTAAGCAGCTTTCACAGGGCGGTTCTCTCGGTGATCTGGTTCAGCTTCCGTTGAGGCCAAACTTACGCCCTGGCGATTTTCTCGCCGTTGCACGTCGGTGGTTTGCTCCCGGCGGGCATTTTGAGATTTGGGCGCTACCACTAAAAAACTAAGGGGGAAACTTTCGCTGGGCGGTTTCTCTACCAAAAACAGCTGTACTGCCGAAAAAACGCCGAAAATGAAGGTGAAAGATTAGCCCCATAGGTTTACCCAGATATTCATGTTCTAGTAAAAGCCTGTGTATTTGTACAGATTGAAACAAAAGTAAAACAAAAAGGTAGAATGAATTAGAACACTGGGTGACCAGTTTTGTAGTTACTGTTCAGCATTAGTTGAAAACCACAAGAATGGAGGAAATTCTTGGTCACTACAAACACACTGGCGAAATGCAGTATTGCTAAAGTGGTAGACTTTTCAAAAGCGAAATACTGCGGATGCTGGAATCTGAAATAAAAACAGGAAATGCTGGAAATCTCAGCAGACATACAGACTTTCCACATGGACACTGGTCAGTGTTACTGATTCATATTGGTGCAAATACCTTGTGTCATTTGCTTAATTAAAGGGCTGCAGTCTGTCGAGAGAAACAATGTCACCTCTGGTTCCGAAGAAAGTCCAGTTTCTTAATATGGGGAACATTTGGAAGCAATGTGTGGAATGCATTAATCTGATCTTTCTTCAGCTGTTTGGGCATCTGTTCTATACAGATTCTAACCTCTACAGTTTCAGTATTGTAATAAACATGGTTTACACTACCAGCTGAGAACCTGTTTCGTGATCATGCCTCATTCTGTTGTGCCAGCTGGTAACTGGAATGAAGTCGCTGTGTATTTGACACCACCAATTGCGACCAAGAAAGTATGTACAACACATTAGTCAGGTTTCTCCCAGGGGCAAACTAAAAGCACTTTCTTTTTGAGTGGGGCAGAATGGCGTATGAGAGAAACATTCTCTACTCACTTCCAGTGCACAAACTTCTTGCAATTGTACTTTAATGCTGCTAATCTGAAATGAGTAGCAAATTTGCCTGCCCCCATCCCACACAACAGGGATATACAGCACATTTATCTTTAGAAGCACACTCAACATTCTGGCTAAACCGTGCTCTCCCTCGTGTTGGGTCTCTGCTATTGTGATTTAATTCCTCCTAGATTTGTAACATTTCCATCAATATTGTTACAGATCTGGAGCACTGCGTTCAGTTCTGGGGGCCCCACCTCAGGAAGGATATATTGGCCTTGGAAGGGGTGTAGTGCAGATTCACCAGAATGATACCGGGGCTAAAAGGGTTAAATTGTGAATATAGAAGATTAGGGGGTGATCTAATTGATGTGCTTCAGTTGATTAAATGATTTAATAGAGTGAAACTATTTCCTCTGGTGGATATGTGAGGGGGCGGGGGGCAGTCCAGAACAAGGGGGCATAACCTTAAAATTAGAGTCAGGCTATTCAGAGGTGATTCAGGAAGCACTTCTTCACACAAGGATAATGGAAATCTGGAACTCACTTCCGCATAAAGTTGTTGAGGCTGGGGGTCAATTAAAAATTTCAGAACTGAGATTGATAGATTTTTGTTAGATAAGGGTGTTAAGGTTTCTGGAACCAAGGCAGATAGATGGAATTAAGATACAGATCAATCATGATCTAATTGTGCGATAGAGCATGCTCGAGAGGCTGAATGGCCTTTATCTTATTTATGTAAGATTCCAGTGAATAATCATTCACTTGCCCTGTACAGTTATAACTGTTGCTACTCGTGCATTATATGCACAACACAAACATTGGCTCGCTGGCTCCTTGTATTGTCCCCAGTGCTGGCTTCTTCAGGCTCATACAGTGTAGTGTCATGCTACAAGTCTTCTGTTTTGTGCAGTAGTCGTTATAATTTTCTATATAAATGCAAGGTCGTTTTTTCTCTTTGTGCATTGAGAGGTCTGAAACTGAATGGTTCTTGTGGAACTTGAACTCAGCAGGTTTTGGTGACTATGTGCTGCTTAATAGCACTGTTGATGACTCCTTCCATCATTTTGCTGATGATTGGGATTAGTATGATGGGGCAGCAATTGGCAGTGTTGGATTTGTCCTCCTGTTTCTGAACAGGACATAGTGCAATTTTCTAACTTTGTCGGGCAGATGCCAATTTTGTAGCTGAACTGGAACAGCTTAGCTAAGCACCACAGGTCTTCAGCACTACAGCCAGGATTGTCAGGGTCCGTAGCCTTCGTGGTGTCCAGCGCATTTGGCCGTTTCATGATACCCCGTGGAGTGAATCAAATTGGCTGAAGAGTGGCATCTGTGATGCTGTGGTCCTCAGGAACAAAATCAGGAGGATTATCTACTCGATACATCTGGCTGAAGATGGTTGTGCACACTTCAGCCTTGTATTTTGCACTCACTATTTTCTCCAAGTTGATTCAGAGTAACATGCCTTCTGATTTTCTCCATGTTCTTGGCAAATGCTGTTGATATATTCACACCTATATTCTGTATCATAAGATACCAACATAATAGGAACTTTCTTGTGCAAAATTCCAGTGGGAAGCTGAAATTTCCCAATATAAATAATTGTACCATTGTGCCTCTTAAGCACGTATTGATCCTTTTTTGCCTCAAGCACCTTGATAGCTGAGTTTATTCAAGAATGATTGCATTCCATTGCTACAAATCACAAATGGTTGAGACCCAACATCATGCAGGTTAGTGATTTTTTCGGATTAGTGACCATGTTAACATAAAAAGCAAAAATACATGTAAATTCAAAACTAAAAGCGCCATATGGACTTTTTTTATAGCAGCTTAATTGTACAAATGAAAACCCCACAGTTTTAGAGTTAACAAAATAAATACAGTACTCAATCTCAGAAATAATTCATTATTCAATGAATTCAGTAGCTTGGTAGAAAGAACTAAAACATTGAAGAGCTTTGAACGAGAGTCTGCGTACTGCAACATATGGGAACACAAGTAGATTCCCTTTTTCTCTGTTTTACGCTTCAAGAAGTCTCCAAGAGGAGGAGGAGGAGGAGCTGAGCTGGATCAAACAACGGCTGATGTTCAGATGGTGATAGTAGGTGAGGGCACTGCCACTTCACCTTGGGCTATGGATTCAAATTCAGTCTGGAATGATGGGGTAAAAGTCTCCCCTTTCCATTGCCCAAATGGTTTGTCTGTGGAATATGTGTGGGTATGAGTGTGTAGAAGTGATCCCTAACTTCACTCCTAAAGGTCTGGCTCTAATTTTTAGGCTATACCTCCTAGTCCTAGATTCCCCAACCAGCGGGAATAGTTTCTCTCTATCTACCCTAACTGTTTCCCTTAATCTTGAAAACTTCGATCAAATCACCCCTTAACATTCTAAACTCCAGGGAATACAACCCTAGTTTGTGTAATCTCTCCTTGTAGTTTATCCCTTAGAGTCGGGTATCATTCTGGTAACACTGCACTCCCAAGGCCAATATATTCTTCCTTCCACTGAAACTAATTGTGTTGTAGGCACTGTTTCCCAATTGTTATTATACTGTCATCAACCTGTTGCTCCATTTAATTTCCCAGAACTATATCACCAATGCTTGGACTAGAAATAAACTAATCTAGGAAGCAGTCCTGGATGTATTCTAAAAAACATTCCACATTTTGTTACATGCATTACCTTTATTGCAATCTATCTTGGGATCATTCAAATCGCCCGATATTAAAAAAGCACTTGCATTGATATATTGCCTTTCACAACCTCAAAGTATCAAAATGCAATTTACAGACAATGAAGTACTCTTGAAGTGTAGTCATTGTTGTAATATGGGAAATGTGGCAGTTCATTTGTGCACAGCAAGTTCCCACAAGTAACACAATGAAACCATTGACCAGATAATGTGTTTTTGGTGATGTTGGTTAAGAGATGAATGTTGACCAGGATGCCAAGAGAACTCCCCTGCTCTTCTTCAAAAAGTACCGTGGGATTTCTTGCTTCCACCTGAGAGAGCTAATGGTTTAACCTCTCAGCCAAAAGACAGCAACAAATTGTTGCTTTCATTGTCTCTAAAGTCCCCACCTCACAGATTTGTTTTAAAATCATACCACAAATGTATAGCATATCAAGCTGTAGCTGGTTGGTTGTCTGGGCTTGCCTAAAGGTAATGGATTCTTAACATTGATGAAAGATGGACTTTGTCATTTTCACTATCTCTTCATATTGGTCATTCATCATTCATTTAATATGGTTTTTACTTCAGGGCACAATGTGCTTCCTAATGACATTCTGGAATCTATTCATACAAAGAAATTCACCTGACTTTATTTTGTTCTTAGCTAAAATAGCTTCGGCCGAGCATTGTATTTTTCTCAAACGACCAGGTGTACTTCAGCTTGATGCTCTAAAAGCATAACAAGACCTAGCTTGTGTTTCAATCAATGTCACTACATTGTAAATACTACAGTTGCTGAGTTAAGATTGAAGTAAAAGCTTGATGGGAGTAAAGTGCCCCGGCTGTATAATGCTAATTAGAATCTGTATTGAACTATTAAATGTTTGGAACTGGAAGTTTGGTATCGCCCATTTTGAGGCATTAATCCTGACGGGGCAATAACTGTAGTGTCCTCGAACAGTTTGCGCGCCTACCGCAAAATTTGGTTTGATCACACCAAGAGGGAAAGGGAGCGCAAAATTAGTCATTCCACGAATCTCCTCGGGTGGTGGAACCGAAAATCTCAACGCTAAATTGGAAGAAGCAATGCACATGCTCCGAAGGCCGCAATGCATCCCTGGGACAACCGATTCTTAAAAGCGTGGTACGATAACTATGCGCATGCGCAGTTTCAACTATTCACTCTGAGCAGAGCGGGAAAATGGAGGAGCAAGAAGGTCGCCAGTGTGCCCACCACTTCTCAGCCACGATCATTGACACCTTAATCGAGACTGTGGAGAGGCGCTGGAATGTGCTGCAACCTCCTAGTGGAAGGAGGCCCATTCCTAGCGGCTTCAGTGGACTATGGAGGAAGGTGGCCCAGCATGTCTCCACCAGGAACATGGTGGCTGGAACTACGACACGAAGATCAATGACCTCACTAGGGTCCTCAGAGTGAGTATCCTTTCTATTAACATTGTAATGTGAACCTTACTGTCTCACACAATGTAAAGTCTTTGCAGTACCTGTTCCTTCACTATGTGTACCAGGTCATGGTCTTCGTTGGTGAAGCCACCATAAAAATTCAAGGTCAGTTCACCAGCCATGCCCTGCCCATCCAAGCGTCGCTCAACATCTTGTTCCCAACTCACCCTGACCCCTTCTCATACTACCGTTTCACTTTTGATATGTGTTTGCAATACTTCAGGCTCATCCTTAATCTTAGGTGGGTGACACCTAATCCCATACTTCATACAGTTACTGCGTAGCCACACACATACAAATGGACATCTGCACACTTCCAGAAAATAGCAGTTAATCAACTGAGGAAGGCACATGTGGTACACGAAGAGCCCCTCACTCACTCACACCTTCTTATCTTTGTTATTGCAGACAAAATTGGCTCACAACAGGCGAGAGCAGCAGCACACCAGAGGAGGGGAGCCTGACATCCAGGACCTCATGGAGGTGGAGGAACCAGTGTCCGCCCTCCTTGGGTCACCAGTTGGTGTGGTAGCGTTTGGCAGAGCTGAGCCCTCTGGGGACAGCGACAGTATGTTAATGCCCTTTGCGATTTCTGTGAGATCATTCACCATTGATAGAAAATGCTTTAACCTCTTTACATATAAATGTCCAATGCCACCTCCTTCTTCCCTTCCTGCCCTCTCCCCTGCTGCTAACCACAGTTCTATTGCTTTGTGCTTACAGATGATGAGCCAGAAGCTCGGCAGCCGGTCCCTGAGCCCTCTACGTCGAATGACAGGGGAAACGAGGAGGAAGGTGACGAAAGTGTGGTGACCGAGTGGGACCCTCCATCAGCTGCACCGAGTGGGGACACCACCTTGGTGAAAGACACGACATTCCTGGGGTTTGAAGAGCCTGAGGCTCCTGGTCCCAGTGGCCTGAAGCAAAACCCAGTGCAAGGGGAAGCTCGGTGGCAAGCTCCACGGAGGGTGAGTTGGCCCATGAGTCCTGCTCAGAGACACTCCGATGTGGACCTGGACTTGGAGGCTATGTCCAGAGAGTCCATGGTAATGCACCGTGAGCTTATGGGTGCATTGGAAAAGGTCCCACAGAGCATGGATGCACTTGCACTGAGGTTGGGGGAAGCCACTTCAAGCATTGCCTGTGCCTCTCAGCAACCCATCAAGTCCATCCTTGCCTGCTCACAGAGGGAGATGGGTTCAACAGGCGACAGTGGAGTCCCAGAAGGAATGGCACGTGCTATGGTTAACGTGGCAGCAGCTATCGCATCACAGGCCAAAACCACACAAGGCCTTTATGATGTGATAAGAACGTAAGAAATAAGAGCAGGAGCAGGCCACCAGCCCCTCGAGCCTGCTCCGCCATTCAATAAGATCACGGCTGATCTGATCATGGGCTCAACTCCACTTCCCTGCCCGCTCCCCATAACCCTTTACTCCCTTATCGCTCAAAATTCTGTCTCTCTCTGCCTGGCCCAGCTTCCACAGCTCTCTGGAGCAGTGAATTCCACAGATTTACAACTCTCTGTGATGTGATGCAGTCACTACTTGCTGGCATCAACCCTCACACTGCAGAGCACTGAGTGGTCTGCACAGAGTGGAGTTAAAGAGTGGTTTATTTGGGAATTTGGAAAGAGTGGGAATTCGGAGAAGATAGAGAATGAGTTGCAGCTAAACTGTAAGCTAAGTTACTTAAATATAAATTTAATTACATTTAATTAAGTAAAACAAGATCATAGAGGGATGGCAGTGCAGGTGGTGTGCCGCAACTGCAGTATGTGGGAGTTTGTGGAGAGCATTGTGATCCTGGACATTTGCAGTTAGTGCCTGCATCTTGAAGAACTTCAGCTCAGAGTTGAGGTTAGGTGGTGGCACACGTCTGGTTAGTGATCAGGGACAGGGGGGTGTGACTGCAACTCGGGCAGGTAAGTGGGACCCCAGATGCAGTGCTGGAGGAGCCTCAGCCTTTGCACTTATCCAACAGCTATGAGGTTTTTGCTGTCTGCGTGGATTAGGGAAAAGCCTGCTGGATGGATGAGCAGGCTGACCATGGTACCATGGTGCAGGAGGCCATTCAAGTGGGGGGAGTGAAAAGGAATGTAGTTGTGGAAGGGGACAGTATAATCAGAGGGATAGATAATGTTCTCTGCCGCCGCGACCGGGAGTTTCGAAGATTGTGTTGCTTGCCCGGTGCCAGGGTTAAAGACATCTCCTCGCGGCTGGAGAACAACTTGGAGTGGGAAGGGGAGGATCCAGTTGTTGTGGTTCATGTAGGAACCAACAAAATAGGTAGAACTAGGAATGAGGTTCTGCTGAGAGAGTTTGAGGAGTTGGGGTCCAAATTAAAAAGCAGAACCTCAAAGGTAATAATCTCTGGATTGTTACCTGAGCCATACACCAATTAGTATAGGGATAAGAAGATTAGAAGGTTAAATGCATGGTTCAAAGAGTGGTGTGGGAGGCAGGGGTTTTGCTTTGTGGGGCACTGGCACCAGTACTGGGGGAAGAGGGAGCTGTACCATTGTGATGGGCTCCACTTAAACCGGGCTGGAACCAGAGTCCGGCGAATCGAATAAATAGGGCAGTAGAAAGGGCTTTAAACTAATGATGGGGGGGGGGGGGGGAGGGAGATTCAGGAAAGAGTAAATTTAAAAGCAGCAAGATAAATATCAAGGCTCTAGAGCAGAGCAGAACTTTGGGTAAAAATAAGAAGATTGCAAGGGACAGGGAGAGTAACAAAGGTAATAGGGTGGAGATTAGAGATAGTAAGGGGAAAAAGTCACTGGTGGGCGTAGTTTATAGGCCCCCAAATAATAACTTCATGGTGGGGCGGGCAATAATCAAGGGAATAATGGAGGCATGTGAAAAAGGAACGGCAGTAATCATGGGGGATTTTAACCTACATATCGATTGGTCAAATCAAATCGCACGGAGTAGCCTGGAGGAGGAATTCATAGAATGCATACGAGATTGTTTCTTTGAACAGTATGTTACAGAACCTACAAGGGAGCAAGCTATCTTAGATCTGGTCCTGTGTAATGAGACAGGAACAATAAATGATCTACTAGTAAAAGATCCTCTCGGAATGAGTGATCACAGTATGGTTGAATTTGTAACACAGATTGAGGGTGAGGAAGTAGTGTCTCAAACGAGCATACTATGTTTAAACAAAGGGGACTACAGTGGGATGAGGGCAGAGTTGGCTAAAGTAGACTGGAAACACAGACTAAACGGTGGCACAATTGAGGAACAGTGGAGGACTTTTAAGGAGCTCTTTCATAGTGCTCAACAAAAATATATTCCAGTGAAAAAGAAGGGCGGCAAGAGAAGGGATAATCAGCCGTGAATGACCAAGAAAATAAAGGAGAGTATCAAATTAAAAACCAATGCGTGTAAGGTGGCCAAGGTTAGTGGGAAAATAGAAGATTGGGAAAATTTTAAACGACAGCAAAGAATGACTAAGAAAGCAATAAAGAAAAGAAAGATAGATTACGAAGGTAAACTTGCGCAAAACATAAAAACGGATAGTAAAAGCTTTTACCGATATATAAAACGGAAAAGAGTGACGAAAGTAAATGTTGGTCCCTTAGAAGATGAGAAGGGGGATTTAATAATGGGAAATGTGGAAATGGCTGAGACCTTAAACAATTATTTTGCTTCGGTCTTCACAGTGGAAGACACAAAAACCATGTAAAAAATTGCTGGTCACGGGAATGTGGGAAGGGAGGACCTTGGGACTATCACTATCACGAAGGGGCTAGTGCTGGACAGGCTAATGGGACTCAAGGTAGACAAGTCCCCTGGTCCTGATGAAATGCATCTCAGGGTATTAAAAGAGATGGCGGAAGTTATAGCAGATGCATTCGTTATAATCTACCAAAATTCTCTGGACTCTGGGGAGGTACCAGCGGATTGGAAAGCAGCAAATGTAACGCCTCTGTTTCAAAAAGGGGGCAGACAAAAGGCAGGTAACTATAGGCCGGTTAGTTTAACATCTGTAGTGGGGAAAATGCTTGAAACTATCATTAAGGAAGAAATAGCGGGACATCGAGATAGGAATAGTGCAATCAAGCAGACGCAGCATGGATTCATGAAGGGGAAATCATGTTCAACTAATTTCCTGGAATTCTTTGAGGATATAACGAGCATGGTGGATAGAGATGTACCGATGAATGTGGTGTATTTAGATTTTCAAAAGGCATTCGATAAGGTGCCACACAAAAGGTTACTGCAGAAGATAAAGGTACGCGGAGTCAGAGGAAATGTATTAGCATGGATAGAGAATTGGCTGGCTAACAGAAAGCAGAGAGTCGGGATAAATGGGTCCTTTTCGGGTTGGAAATCGGTGGTTAGTGGTGTGCCACAGGGATTGGTGCTGGGACCACAACTGTTTACAATATACATAGATGACCTGGAAGAGGGGACAGAGTGTAGTGTAACAAAATTTGCAGATGACACAAAGATTAGTGGGAAAGCGGGTTGTGTAGAGGACACAGAGGCTGCAAAGAGATTTCGATAGGTTAAGCGAATAGGCTAAGGTTTGGCAGATAGAATACAATGTCAGAAAGTGTGAGATCATCCACCTTGGGAAAAAAAACAGTAAAAGGGAATATTATTTGAATGGGGAGAAATTACAACATGCTGCGGTGCAGAGGGACTTGGGGATCCTTGTGCATGAATCCCAAAAAGTTAGTTTGCAGGTGCAGCAGGTAATCAGGAAGGCGAATGGAATGTTGGCCTTCATTGCGAGAGGGAAGGAGTACAAAAGCAGGGAGGTCCTTCTGCAACTGTATAGGGTATTGGTGAGGCCGCACCTGGAGTACTGCGTGTAGTTTTGGTCACCTTACTTAAGGATGGATATACTAGCTTTGGAAGGGGCACAGAGATGATTCACTAGGCTGATTCCGGAGATGGGGGGGTTACCTTATGATGATAGATTGAGTAGACTGGGTCTTTACTCGTTGGAGTTCAGAAGGATGAGGGGTGATCTTATAGAAATATTTAAAATAATGAAAGGGATAGGCAAGATAGAGGCAGAGAGGTTGTTTCCACTGGTCGGGGAGACGAGAATTAGGGGGCACAGCCTCAAAATACGGTGGAGCCAATTTAAAACCGAGTTGAGGAGGAATTTCTTCTCCCAGAGGGTTGTGAATCTGTGGAATTCTCTGCCCAAGGAAGCAGTTGAGGCTAGCTCATTGAATGTATTCAAGTCACAGTTAGATAGATTTTTAACCAATAAGGGAATTAAGGGTTATGGGGAGCGGGTGGGTAAGTGGAGCTGAGTCCACGGCCAGATCAGCCATGATCTTGTTGAATGGCGGAGCAGGCTCGAGGGGCTAGATGGCCTACTCCTGTTCCTAATTCTTATGTTCTTATAGGACATCAGTGACTAAGGTGACATCAGGGAAAAATAGAAAAAAGCTAAAGGCACTATATCTGAATGCGCAAAGCATTTGCAACAAAATAGATGAATTAATAGCAGAGATAGAAATTAATAGGTTTGATCTAATAGCTATGGTTGCAAAGTGACCAAGGTTGGAAACTAAATATTCCAGGATACTTAACTTTTAGAGAGATAGGTAAAATGGAAAAGGAGGAGGGGTAGCCCTGATAATAAAGGATGGGATAAAGACAGTAGAGAGAAAGGATCTTAGCTCCGAAAATCAACAAGTAGAATCAGTTTGGGTGGAGCTAAGAAACAGCAAGGGGCAGAAAACATTGGTGGGAGTTGTTTATAGGCCCCCAAACAGTAGTGGTAATGTAGGGCACAGTATAAATCAGGAAATTAGAGGTGCAAGTAACGAAGATAATACAATAATCATGGGGAACTTTAATCTACATATAGACTGGGCAAAAAAAATTGCAGTAATAGGACGAATTAATGGAATGTATGCAAGATGGTTTTCTCGATCAGTATTTTGAGGAACCAACTGGAGAAGAGGCTATTTTAAAATCTAGTATTGTGCATTGAGAAAGGGTTGATTAACATGTGGCTTGAGCAGTGGTGCAAGAGGGAGGGATTCAAATTCCTGGGACATTGGAACCAGTTCTGGGAGAAGTGGGACCTGTACAAAAGGGACGGTCTACACTTGGGCAGGACTGGAACTGATGTCCTCGGGGTAACATTTGCTAATGCAGTTTGGGAGTGTTTAAACTAATATGGCAGGGGGATGGGAACATATGCAGCAAGATAGGGCGAAGTAATATGGAGTCACAAACAGATGATAGAAAGGTAAAAAGCAATAGTGGAAGGCCGAGTAAACAAAGGCAAGAAACAAAAAGGGCCACACTACATCATAATTCTAAAAAGACAAAGGGTGTTTAAAAAAAACAAGCCTGAAGGCTTTGTGTCTTAATGCAAGGAGTATCCATAATAAGGTGGATGAATTAACTGTGCAAATAGATGTTAACAGATATGATGTGATTGGGATTACAGAGACGTGGCTCCAGGATGATCAGGGCTGGGAACTCAACATCCATGGGTATTCAACATTCAGGAAGGATAGAATAAAAGGAAAAGGAGGTGGGGTAGCATTGCTGGTTAAAGAGGGGATTAATGCAATAGTTAGGAAGGACATAGCTTGGATGATGTGGAATCTATATGGGTAGAGCTGCAGAACACCAAAGGGCAAAAAATGTTAGTGGGAGTTGTGTACAGACCTCCAAACAGTAGTAGTGATGTTGGGGAGGGCATCAAACAGGAAATTAGGGGTGCATGCAATAAGGGTGCAGCAGTTATCATGGGTGACTTTAATATGCATATAGATTGGGCTAACCAAACTGGAAGCAATACGGTGGAGGAGGATTTCCTGGAGTGCATAAGGGATGGTTTTCTAGACCAATATGTCGAGGAACCAACTAGGGGAGAGGCCATCTTAGACTGGGTGTTGTGCAATGAGAGAGGATTAATTAGCAATCTCATTGTGCGAGGCCCCTTCGGAAAGAGTGACCATAATATGGTGGAATTCTACATTAGGATGGAGAATGAAACAGTTAATTCAGAAACCATGGTCCAGAACTTAAAAAAGGGTAACTTTGAAGGTATGAGGCGTGAATTGGCTAGGATAGATTGGCAAATGATACTTAAGGGGTTGACTGGATGGGCAATGGCAGACATTTAGAGACTGCATGGATGAACTACAACAATTGTACATCCCTGTCTGGCGTAAAAATAAAAAAGGGAAAGTGGCTCAACCGTGGCTATCAAGGGAAATCAGGGATAGTATTAAAGCCAAGGAAGTGGCATACAAATTGGCCAGAAATAGCAGTGAACCCGGGGACTGGGAGAAATTTAGAACTCAGCAGAGGAGGACAAAGGGTTTGATTAGGGCAGGGAAAATAGAGTACGAGAGGAAGCTTACAGGGAACATTAAGACGGACTGCAAAAGTTTCGATACATATGTAAAGAGAAAAAGGTTAGTAAAGACAAACGTAGGTCCTCTGTAGTCAGAATCAGGGGAAGTCATAACGGGGAACAAAGAAATGGCAGACCAATTGAACAAGTACTTTGGTTCGGTATTCACTAAGGAGGACACAAACAACCTTCCGGATATAAAAGGAGTCAGAGAGTCTAGTAAGAAGGAAGAACTGAGGGAAATCCTTATTAGTCTGGAAATTGTGTTGGGGAAATTGATGGGCTTGAAGGCCGATAAATTCCCAGGGCCTGATGGACTGCATCCCAGAGTACTTAAGGAGGTGGCCTTAGAAATAGCGGATGCATTGACAGTCATTTTCCAACATTCCATAGACCCTGGATCAGTTCCTATTGAGTGGAGGGTAGCCAATGTAACCCCACTTTTTAAAAAAGGAGGGAGAGAGAAAACACGGAATTGTAGACCGGTCAGCCTGACATCGGTAGTGGGTAAAAGGATGGAATCAATTATTAAGGATGTCATAGCAGCGCATTTGGAAAGAGGTGACATGATAGGTCCAAGTCAGCATGGATTTGTGAAAGGGAAATCATGCTTGACAAATCTTCTGGAATTATTTGAGGATGTTTCCAGTGGAGTGGACAAGGGAGAACCAGTTGATGTGGTGTATTTGGACTTTCAGAAGGCTTTCGACCAGGTCCCACACAAGAGATTAATGTGCAAAGTTAAAGCACATGGGATTGGGGGTAGTGTGCTGACATGGATTGAGAACTGGTTGGCAGACAGGAAGCAAAGAGTAGGAGTAAATGGGTACTTTTCAGAATGGCAGGCAGTGACTAGTGGGGTACCGCAAGGTTCTGTGCTGGGGCCCCAGCTGTTTACATTGTACATTAATGATTTAGACGAGGGGATTAAATGTAGTATCTCAAATTTGCGGATGACACTAAGTTGGGTGGCAGTGTGAGCTGCGAGGAGGATGCTATGAGGCTGCAGAGTGACTTGGATAGGTTAGGTGAGTGGGCAAATGCATGGCAGATGAAGTATAATGTGGATAAATGTGAGGTTATCCACTTTGGTGGTAAAAACAGAGAGACAGACTATTATCTGAATGGTGACAGATTAGGAAAAGGGGAGGTGCAACGAGACCTGGGTATCATGATATATCAGTCATTGAAGGTTGGCATGCAGGTACAGCAGGTGGTTAAGAAAGCAAATGGCATGTTGGCCTTCTTAGCGAGGGGATTTGAGTACAGGGGCAGGGAGGTGTTACTACAGTTGTACAGGGCCTTGGTGAGGCCACACCTGGAGTATTGCGTACAATTTTGGTCTTCTAACTTGAGGAAGAACATTCTTACTATTGAGGGAGTGCAGCGAAGGTTCACCAGACTGATTCCCGGGATGGCGGGACTGACATATCAAGAAAGACTGGATCAACTGGGCTTGTATTCACTAGAGTTCAGAAGAATGAGAGGGGATATCATAGAAACGTTTAAAATTCTGACGGGTTTAGACAGGTTAGATGCAGGTAGAATGTTCCCAATGTTGGGGAAGTCCAGAACCAGGGGTCACAGTCTAAGGATAAGGGGTAAGCCATTTAGGACCGAGATGAGGAGAAACTTCTTCACCCAGAGAGTGGTGAACCTGTGGAATTCTCTCCCACAGAAAGTTGTTGAGGCCAATTCACTAAATATATTCAAAAAGGAGTTAGATGTACTACTAGGGGGATCAAAGGGTATGGCGAGAAAGCAGGAATGGGGTACTGAAGTTGCATGTTCAGCCATGGACTCAATGAATGGCGGTGCAGTCTCGAAGGGCCGAATGGCCTACTCCTGCACCTATTTTCTATGTTTCTATAACCTTGTAGTAAAGGGTCATTTAGGGAATAGTGACCATAATATGATAGAATTTTATATTAAGTTTGAAAGTAATCTTGTTAAATCCGAAACTAGAGTCTTAAGTCGAAACAAAGATACGTAGATGGGTACGTAAGTATGAGAGGAGAGTTGGCTAAGGTAGATTGGGAAACTATATTAAAATGTATGATGGTAGACAAGCAATGGCTAGCATTTAAATAATTAATACATAATTTACAACAAACATATATTTCTTTAAGGCACAAAAACCCCACAAGCAAACTGCTTCATGCAAGGCTAACAAGAGAAGTTAAAGATAGTATTAGATCAAAGGAAGAGGCTGACAATGTTGCCACAAAGAGCAGTAAACCTGAGGATTGGGAGGATTTTAGAATTCGGCAAAGGAGGACCAAGAAATTGATAAAGAAAGGGAAAATAGAATATGAGAGTAAACCAGCAAGAAACATAAAAACAGACTGTAAAAGCTTCAAATGGGTATGTAAAATGGAAAAGATTCGCGAAAGTAAATGTGGGTCCCCTCCAGGCTGAGACATTATAATGGGGAATAAGGAAATGGCAGAGAAATTAAATAAATACTTTGTGTCTGTCTTCACAGAAGAAGACATGAAAAATCTCCTGGATATAGTGGAGAATCAGGGATCTAGCAAGAATGAGGACTTGAAAGAAATCAGTATCAGTAAAAAAAATAGTACTGGAGAAATTAATGGGACTGAAAGCTAATAAATCCCCTGGACATGATGGCCTACATCTTAGGGGTTTTGAAAGAGGTGGCTATAGAGATAGTGCATTGGTTGTCATCTTTCAAAATTCCATCGGTTCTCAAACGATTCCTGCAGATTTGAAGGTGGTTAATGTAACCCCACTCTATAAGAAAGAAGGGAGAGAGAAAATGGGGAATTACAGACCAGTTAACCTGACATCAGTAGTAGGAAAATGCTAGAATCTATTATTAAAGACGTGGTAACAGGGCACTTCGAAAATAATAATAGGATTGGGCAGAGTCAACACGGATTTATGAAAGGGAAATCATGTTTGACAAATCTGTTTGAGGCTGTAACTAGCAGAATAGCTAAGTGGGAATCTGTGGATGTGTGGTGTATTTGAATTTTCAGAAGGCATTCGATAAGGTGCCACACAAGATGTTAGTCAACAAAATTAGGGCTCATGGGTTTGGGGGTAATATATTAGCATGGATTGAGGATTGGTTAATGGACAGAAAACAGAGAGTAGGAATAAACGGGTCATTTTCAAGTTGGCAGACTGTGAAGAGGGGGTATCGCAAGGATCGGTACTTGGGGCCCTAGCTATTCACAATCTATATCAATGATTCTGATGGGGGGACCAAATGTAATATATCCAAGTTTGCTGATGATACCAAGCTAGGTGGGAATGCAAGTTGTGAGGAGGATACAAAGAGGCTTCAAGGGGATATAGACAGGCTAAGTGAGTGGGCAAGAACATGGGAAATGGAATATAATGTGGAGAAATGTGAAGTTATCCACTTTGGTAGAAAAACAGAGTATTTTTTAAATGGTGAGAGATTGGTAAATGTTGGTGCTCAGAGGGACCTGGGTGTCCTTGTACATACATCACTGAAAGTTAACATGCATGTACAGCAAGTAATTAAGAAAGCAAATGGCAAGACATCTTTACTCTTATACTCAAATCCTTTATTACAAGAGAATTTGAGTATAAGAGTAAAGACGTCTTACTGCAATGGGACTGAAAGCCGATAAATCCCCTGGACCTGATGGCCTTCAGCTTAGGGGTTTTGAAAGAGATAGTGCATTGGTTGCCATCTTCCAAAATTCCATAGTTTCTGGAACGATTCCTGCAGATTGGAAGGTAGCTAATGTAACCCCGCTATTTAAGAAAAGAGGGAGAGAGAAAATGGGGAAATACAGACCAGTTAACCTGACATCAGTAGTAGGGAAAATGCTAGAATCTATTACTAAGGATGTGGTAACAGGACACTCAGAAAGTAATAAGATTAGGCAGAGTCAACACGGATTTATGAAAGGGAAATCATGTTTGGCAAATCTGTTAAAAGTTTTTTGAGGTTGTAACTCGCAGAATAGATAAGGGGGAATTAATGGATGTGATGTATTTGGATTTTCAGAAGGCATTCGATAAGATGCCACACAAGAGGTTATTAAACAAAATTAGGGATTGGGGGTAATATATTAGCATGGATTAAGGATTGGTTAATGGACAGAAAACATAGAGTAGAAATAAACGGGTCATGTTCAGGTTGGCAAACTGTAACTAGTGGGGTGCTGCAAGGATCAGTGCTTGGGTCTCAACTATTTACAATCTATATCAATGATTTGGATGAGGGGACCAAATGTAATATATCCAAGTTTGCTGATGATACAAAGCTAGGTGTGAATGTAAGTTGTGAGGAGGATGCAAAGGGACTTCAAGGGGATACAGACAGGGTAAGTGAGTGGGCAAGAACATGGGAAACGGATTATAATGTGGAGAAATGTGAAGTTATCCACTTTGGTAGGAAAAATAGAAAGCAGATTATTTGTTAAATGGTGAGAAATTGGGAAATGTTGGTGTTCAGAGGGACTTGGATGCCCTGTACACGAATTACTGAAAGTTAACATGCAGGTTTAGCTAGCAATTAAGAAAGCAAATGGTATGTTAGCCTTTAATACAAGAGGATTTGAGTATAAGAGTAAAGACATCTTACTGCAATTATATAGGGCCCTGGTGAGACCACACCTGGAGTATTGTGTACAGTTTTGATCTCCTTATCTAAGGAAGGGTATACTTGTCATAGAGGGAGTGCAACAAAGGTTCACCAGACTGATTCCTGGGATGGAGGGATTGTCCTATGAGGAGAGATTGAGTAGATTAGGCCTATATTCTCAAGAGTTTAGAAGAATGAAAGGTGAACATACAAAATTCTTACAGGGTTTCTCAGGATGGATGCAGGGAGGATGTTTCCTCTGGCTGAGAAGTCTAGAACCAGGGGTCACAGTCTCAGAATAAGGGGTCGGCCATTTATTACTGAGATGAGGAGAAACTTCTTCACTCAGAGGGTGGTGAATCTCTGGAATTCTCTATCCCGGTGGGCTGTGGAGGCTCAGCCTTTGATATATATATATATATAATCAACCATCAGTGGCCATGCCTTTAGCTGCTTGGGCCCTAAGCTCTGGAGCTCACTCCCTAAACCTCTCCACCTCTCCACCTCTCTACTTCTCTTTCCTCCTTTAACTCGCTCCTTCAAACCTACCTCTTTGACCAAGCATTTGGTCATGTGCCGTAATTTCTTCTTATATGGCTCAATGTCAAGCTTAACTGTTTTGTCTTCTAACACTTCTGTGAAGCACCTTGGGACGTTTTATTATGTTAAAGGCCCTATATAAATATACATTGAATGGTAGAGCAGGCTCGAGGGGCTGAATGGCCTATTCCTGCTTCTAATTCTTATGTTCTTATGCTGCATTTCATATTCAGACTGCTGAGAGTCAGTCTCGGAGTGATGCCATGCAAACACTGACTGCTGCCATCCTCTCTGTGCTCCCCACAGTCCAAAGGGGAAGTGACGGAGCCGAAGCAGGCCAGCAATCTGTGCTTCTACATATTGCTCTGGATGCTGATACTCCGCCCCGGGGAAGTGGCAGGTGGGCCGCCTGGAAATGGAAGGTGTTGTCATTGCTCAAGATGACAGCATTCTGGCTCCCACCACTGCCACTCCGCCTTTGCACCTGCTGCGGTCTGCACCCCAGCCATTCGAGACTCCTGCCGGCGATGCTGAGGCCCAGAGCATCCTGCTAGGCCATCTGTAGTGTCTCCCTTACGCACACAACAGCTCTCAAGCAGCTTTGCTGCAGGCACTGTGGCCACATTAAGGAGGAGCAGTCGACGTGAGAGGGGAGATTAATGTAAGAGGTAGTAAATCCCAGCTGTGATATGTTCACAGAGCACAGCACACACAGCTTCCTAACATGGCAGGCAGCTCTCTCGGAAGTCTCCAGAATTGCCTGGTTCTGTTTATTATTAACTCTGCAGTTGCAATACAGTACACAATACGTCCACATCCACAGTGTGGAGCTACAGACATTACAAGCTTACCGACATTACACTTCTCCCTCCTTAATGAAGAAGCCATCATAACAACCATCATACATAACTTCCATGTTTATACATAACACAGGATATAAACTTTTTTTTTCCTATTTACAAATTTAACTTCACCACTTGTTTTCTGTTTTGAAGAGGATACCTTCGCTCTCGAACACAACGTTACAAACATGGTGTTGAATCTAAACTCATTCGAGGCTCATCCTGAGGAACGTTTTCCTCCATGGAATTACCTTGATTTTCATTTGAACTCACTCTAACTTCGGGCTCTTTGTTTTCCTGACTCGGACTCAGACTTTCATTCTGATTCTCTCCTGGATTTGTTTCCGGTACATTGGATTTAGGATTTGCTACTGGTTTATCAAAACTATCTGATGAGTCAGAAATAATTGGATCATTCCCACCTTCAACTCCTTCCATGTCTGTATGTAAAATATGATCAATATGAACAAACCTAACTTGTCCATTATCAAACATCTTCACCAAATATGTGCAAGGACCACATATCTTCACCACTTTTCCTGGTAACCACTTTAACCAGTTATGGTGATGGCTCTTCACTCTCACCTTCTGGTTTAATTTCATACTTCTTTCTTTTACTCTACCTCTATCATGATTCTCTTTCTGTCTTAATTGTGTCTATTCTACGGACCGTGCCAAATTTGGCTTTAACAACGAGAATCTGGTTCGTGGCTGTCATTTGAGAAACAACTCTGCTGGTGTTCTACCAGTAGTTGTATGAGGAGTATTTCGATATGTAATCAAAAAATTAGCCAATTTGTGGTCCAATGACAACTGTCGTTTCCTTGGATTTGGATCTAACATTTGTTTTACGAGGGCACGTTTTACAATTTGTACAGTGCGCTCTGCTGCACCATTCGAAGCAGGATGGTATGGTGGAACCTTGGTATGTTTCACACCATTTTTGCTCGTCAATTGTGCAAATTCTTCTGAACGAAATTGTGGTCCATTATCCAAAACAATTTCTTCAGGGAGGCCAAATGAAGAAAATAATGTTCGTAAAATGTCCAATGTTTTACTTGTTGTTATTTTCCACATTGGAAACACCTCAACCCACTTCAAATGGCTATCGATCACACTGAACAATTGTTGTCCTTCTAACTCAGCAAAATCAATATGTAGCCTTTGCCACACCCTGGGAAGCCATTTCCATGGCTGTACTGGTAGTGGTTGCTTGCTTACCAATTGACATGTCGCACACTGACTCACAATGTACTCTATATCTTTATCAAGATCTGGCCACCATAAATAACTGCGTGCAAAACTCTTGGTCAAGCACATTCCCAGGTACTGGTCATGGAGGTCTCCTAATAATTTGGACCTGAATTTATTTGGTATAACCACTCTTGCACCCCACATGATACAATCTTTATTGACTGATAATTCATTCCTACGAATGAAGAATGGATGTGTACCTGGTTTGGCCATCCATTTGCAATATACTCATACACCTTTGACATCACTGGGTCACGTTTGGTTGCTCTACCAATCTCTTCAGCTGTGACTGGCAGTTCATCAATGTATGAAAAATAAAACGCTTCTTCACTATCGAGTGTAACTTGTGATGGAGAAGGCAATCTAGACATCGCATCAGCATTACTGTGATCAGCTGATCATCTGTATTCAATATCATATGTATGTGCTGACAAAATCAAAGCCCATTCTGCATTCGGGCTGCAGCTAATGTTGGAACTGGGGACTTTGGATTGCTGTTCGGGGCTTATGGTCCATAACAATGGTAAACTTACAACCATACAAGTATTTGTGAAAATTCTTGACCCCAAAAATTAATGTCAAAGCTTCCCTTTCAATTTGCGCATAATTACTCTCACTGGCACTGAGAATACGTGAAGCAAAAACAATTGGTCTCTTCTCCCCAATACTTAATACATGAGCGATTACAGAGAGATTTGGGTGTCCTTGTGCAAGAAACACAAAAAGCTAGTATGAAGATACAGCAAGCAATAAGGAAGGCAAATGGCATGTTGTCCTTTATTGCAAGGGGGTTGGAGAATAAGAGTAAGTGGGGTAGAAATTGCCCTCCGCTGGAAACGGGGCGCACGTACTGATTTTGAAGTGTTCTTGCCGCCGCAATCGATGTGGTGGCCTATCCGGCGAATTTCATCTCCGGGATTTTTTTTCCAGCATCAGGGGGGCAGAAGTGGGAGTGGAGCGGAGTGGGTGTCACTAGTGGGACGGAAGTGGGGGCTGGGACGGAGTGGCCGCGGCTGTCGGTCATCAGCGCCGCGCGTCACAACGTCTCTCCCCTTCAGTTAAAGGGGAGGGCTGCTGCGAACTCTGCATTCATTTTAGTTCGGTCCACTGGGCCACCAGGGAGGGTTTCAGCTGGGCCAGTGGCCTGGCCCCCAAGAGAGGGTGCCAGGCTGCCTGTAGGCTGCCCGGCTGAACTCAGGGGCATAATTGTTGGGCCGACCTGGCAGTCAGCCAACGAAAAAAAAATAACATGGCGGCCGCAGCAGTGCACCCTCCCCTTTAAGAGCACCACCATTCCACAGAGAGTGCACTGACACAAAACGCTGTCGGGGGCACTGGCTGGTGGTGGGGCCGCTCCCGCGGGGCAATTTCGCAAGCGGGTCCCACCAGACGGTAAGGGGTCGGCGCGTGCACGCCGTCCCGGGAAAACAGGCGGTACGGTCCCGGACACTGCTCCACTCCTGAGGAAGGGCAATTTACAAAATGGCGGCCCCTCCACGGAGAGTCGGCGGCCATTCAGTGCTGCCCTGTGGTCGCCGCTTTCCAGCGGTCAGAGACCTTATCGAAGAGGGAATTTCAGCTCCAGGATGTCTTGCTACAATTGTACAGGGCCTTGGTGAGAGCACATGCACAGTTTTGAATTGCTTATCTAAGGAAGGATATTCTTGCCTTGGAGGCAGTGCAACAGAGGTTCACTAGATTGATTCCTGGGATGAGAGGGCTGTCTTATGATGGGAAATTGTGTAGAATGGGCCTATACTCTCGAGTTTAGAAGAATGAGAGGTGATCTCATTGAAACGTACAAGATGCTGAAGGGGATTGACAGGGTAGATGCTGAGAGGTTGTTTCCCCTGGCTGGAGTGTCTAGAACTAGGGGGCACAGTCTCAGGATAAGGGCTAGGCAATTTAAGACAGAGATGAGGAAGAATTTCTTCACTCAGAGGGTTGTGAATCTTTGGAATTCTCTGTCCCAGAGGGTTGTGGATGCTGAGTCTCTGAATATATTCAAGGCTGAGATAGATAGATTTTTGGAGTCTAGGGAAATCAAGGGATATGGAGATCAGACAGGAAAGTGGAGTTGAGGTCAATGATCAGCCATGATCTTATTGAATGGTGGAGCAGGCTCGATGGACTGTATGGCCTACTCCTACTCCTTATGCTTATAAAATACTTTAGTGTTCCCTTTGATGTTACCTACTAATCTATTCACATACACTGTCTTTGCCCCTCATTTCCTATTTCAGTTCCCCTCTGTACTTTCTGCATTCAGCTTGATTCTCTACTGTATTATGAACCTGACATTGATCATAAGCCTCCTTTTTCTGTCTCATTTTAATCTCTATACCTTTTAATTATCCAGGGAGCTCTAGGTTTGGATGCTTTTCCTTTCCCCCTCATGGGAATGTGTCTGCTCTGTACCCAAACTATCTCCTCGATACCGGCCTCCCCTTACACATTTACTCTTTTACCTGCCAATTTTTGATTCCAATCCACCCGGGCCAGATCCCTTTTCAACTCATTAAAATTAGCCCTGATCCAGTTGAGTTATTTCACCTTTGATTGCTCCTTGTCCTTTTCCATATCCATAACTATTCTAAACCGAATGATATAGTGAGCAGTGTTTGGGGCTGCACGGCCCCTTTAATGGGCTGCGGCACCTTTAATGGGCTGCACGGTCCCTTTAATGGGTTGAGGATCCATTCAAAGTTTTACGCATGCGTGAAATTTCACGTTGGAAAAGCTGGTACCAGGTAGCTTGGGACCGGCGCTTGTGACCACTGTTTCTCAAATGCTCTCCCACTGAAATATGCTCCACTTGCCCATCTCATTCCCTAGAACTAGATCCAGCTTCTTTCCTGGTTGGAATGGAAACATACTGATTAAGAAAGTACTTTTGTCAGGTTTCAGTCATTTCTCCTCCTCTTTGCTCTTTACACTATTATTTTCCTAGACTATATTAGGATAATTGAAGTTCCTCATTATCATTACTCTATAGTATTGGTATCTTTAGCTCCTTCCCACTATTTGATGGTCTATACACTTAGTAACGTAACAACAACAACTTGTATTTATATAGCACCTTTAACATAGTGAAACATCCCAAGGCGCTTCACAGGAGAATTATGAGTAAAAACAATTTGATACTAAAGTATTTTATAAGCATAAAAATTAGAGTAGGTGACCAAAAGCTTGGTCAAAGAGGTAGATTTTAAGGAGCGTGTTGAAAGAGAAAACAGAGGTGGAGAGGCAAAGAGGTTTAGGCAGAGAGTTCTAGGGCTTCGAGCCTAGACAACAGAAGGCACGGCCACCAATGTTTGAGCGATTATAATCAGGGATGCGCAAGAGGGCAGAATTAGAGAAGCGCAGATATCTCGAGGGGTTGTGGGGCTGGAGGAGATTACAGAGATAGGGAGGGGCGAGGCCATGCAGGGATTTGAAAATAAGGATGAGAATTTTGAAATCGAGGCATTGCTTAACCAGAAACCAATGTAAGTCAGCGAGCACAGGGGTGATGGGTGAGTGGGACTTGGTGCGAGTTAGGACAGGGGCAGTCGAGTTTTGGATCACCTCTAGTTTACTTCAGGTAGAATGTGGGAGGCCAGCTCTTCTGTTCCTTAACCCTTCCCAAATAGATTCCATCTTTGAACCCTCAAGCACATCATCGAATCATAGAAACTTACAGCATGGAAGGAGGCCATTTCGGCCCATCGTTTCTGTGCCGGCCAACAAAGAGCTATCCAGCCTAATCCAATTTTCCAGCTCTTGGTCCATAGCCTTGTAGGTTACGGCACTTCAAGTGCACATCCAAGTAGGTTTTAAATGTGATGAGGGTTTCAGTCTCGACCAATCATCAACCTCTGGGTGAAACAATTTCCCCTCAAATCCCCTCTAAACCTCCTACCAATTACTTTAAATCTATGCCCCTCTGCTCAGGGAAATAGGTCCTTCCTATCCACTCTATCCAGGCCCCTCATAATTTTATACACCTCAACAATGTCTCCCCTCAGCCTCCTCTGTTTCAAAGAAAACAACCCCAGCCTAGCCAATCTTTCCTCATGGCTAAAATTCTCCCTTTCCAGTGCTGTAACAGTATATTTGATCAATACTGCCACCGAAGAAGGCCATTCGGCCCATCAAGCCCGTGCCGATTCTCAGCTCCCCTGTCCTTCCCCTGCAGCACTGCATTTTTTTTTCATCCTACTCCCTTTTAAAACATAAGATTGAGTCTGCCTCCATCACCCTTTCAGGCAGTGCATTCCAGATCCAAACCACTCCCAGCGTAAAAAAAGTTTTTTCTTATGTCACCTTTGGTTCTTTTGCCAATCACCTTAAATCTGTGTCCTCTGTTTCTCGGTCCTTCTGCCAACGAGAACAGTTTTTCTCTCTCTACTCTGTCCAGACCCCTCATTTGCCTTATTTGCTTTTCTCTCCTGTCTGATCCCTATTGTTTCTGAATGACCTATTATTGTAATGCTGCTTGACTCTACCTTGTTTCTCCACTCTGATGCTTCATTCTGGTCCCCTCCCCTTGTGTAGACGGTGTTTCTGCTATACATCTACCAAAGTTATGTTGTTGTGCGGGAGTAGCTCCAAGGAAATTCCAGGCCCATGTTTTTATACAATGCTACCATGACATTGCTTTTGTGAATAATTTTACTGGAAGTGAGGACAAAACATATCTGGAAATCCGATTCTGAGGCTGCTCTTGCATCTTGTATGACAGGAGTGCAATATAGTTTTAAAAACTTTTCTGTCAAGTGTTCAGTTTCTCACATCTAGCCTCCAATGTCTCTTCCTCCATCACACTGTTTCTTACCTTTATCTATGCTGCTATCACCATTGCTTCTGTGAGCTTTTTTTCTCTAGATTCACTAAACTTCCAATACAATACTCTGTTTTGAATCTTAGTCAGAGATGAATGAATCTCAGTGTAAAATGGTGACATTCAATCACCTGCCATGTCATGAGACACTGAGAAAATAATTCCTGAATCTTGCATCATTGAAACTATGACTGGTGGACTTGGTACCAGATGGGATGAGAAGTCTGTTCTTTGGACTTGCTGGAATGATTCTAGGAAATTAACTTCAGCATCCCAATCTAGTTCCTTCTGCGTGCAGTCCACAGCACACACTGGTTAAGATTTGATGCAAATTGGTAATTTTAGAGGAACTAAAAGTTGGGTTATTTGCGAAATAAAAGGATTTGCAAAATTGCCACTTTGCGTTAACAGTATGGTCTTAGGATAGAGAAAAGGAAGACTTGTGTTGACCGCAACTTGTACTGACACAAAGTAGCTCCATTCCCTTTACCTTGAGCCCAAAAACTCACCAAAATATATAAACTTGAAAATTTGAGGACTGTTATAAACTGACAGGTAAAATTGATAGCAAATCAGGGCCCTAGCATAACAGCAGCCTGTTTTGTTTATTTGCTTAACTTCATCACCGCAGTTCTTGTTGCTATATGCCTCATTAAATTTGGCTTGAAAAAAACAGATTGATCTGTTTGCATGGCATCTTCATCACTACTTAACATCACATCATGACTCTACGCTAACACAAAAGGGAATCCAAAAGTCTTCTATAAACATATAATAGTAAATGGGTAGTAAGAGGGGTGGGACCGATTAGGGACCAAAAAGGAGACCTACACATGGAGGCGGAGGATGTGGCTAAGGTATTAAATGAGTACTTTGCATCTGTCTTCATCAAGGAAGAAGATGTTGCCATAGATATAGTAAAGGAGGAGGTAGAAGAGATACTGAATGGGATAAGAATGGTAAAATGCTGTCTAAAGTAGACAAGTCACCAGGACCGGATGAGATGCATCCTAGGATGCTGAGGGAAGTGAAGGTAGAAATTGCGGAGATACTGGCCATAAACTTCCAATCCTCCTTAGAAACGGGGGAGGTGCCAGAGGACTGGAGAATTGTAAATGTTACACCCTTGTTCAAAAAAGGGTGTAAGGATAAACCCAGCAACTACAGGGCAATCAGTTTAACCTTGGCAATGGGGAAGCTTTTACAAACAGTAATCAGGGACAAAATTAACAGTCACTTGGACAAATGTGGATTAATATAGAAAAGCCAGCACAGATTTGTTAAAGGCAAATCGTGTTTTAACAACTTGAGAGATTTTTGATGAGATAACAGAGAGGGTTGATGGTGGTAATGCAGTTGACGTCATGTACATGGATTTATAAAAGGCATTTGAGAAAGTGCCGCATAATGGGCTTGCCAGCAAAGTTGAAGTCCATGGAATAAAAGGGACAGTGGTAGCATGGATACAAAATTGGCTAAGTGACAGGGAACAGAGAGTAGTGGTGAACGGTTGTTTTTTGGACTGGAGGAAGGTATACAGTGGTGCTCCCCAGGGGTCGGTACTAGAACCACTGCTTTTCTTGATATATACTAATGAGTTGGATGTGGGTGTACAGGGCACCATTTCAAAGTTTGCAGAAGACACAAAACTTGCATAGGGAACAATGAGAATCATAGAAGTTTACAGCACGGAAGGGGGCCATTTCGGCCCATCGTGTCCATGCCGGCCAGCAAGAGGCTATCCAGCCTAATCCCACTTTCCAGCTCTAGGTCACTTCAGGTGCACATCCAAGTACTTTTTAAATGTGGTGAAGGTTTCTGCCTCTACCACCCTTTCAGGCAGTGAGTTCCAGACCCCCACAACTCTCTGGGTGAAGAAATTTCCCCTCAAATCCCCTGTAAACCTTCTACCAATTACTTTAAATTTATGCCCCCTCTGCTAAGGGAAATAGGCCCTTTCTATCCACTATATCTAGACCCCTTATAATTTTATACACCTCAATGTGGTCTCCCCTCAGCCTGCTCTGTTCTAATGAAAACAAATCCAACCTATCCAATCTGTCCTCATAGCTTAGATTCTCCACTCCCGGCAACATCCTCGTAAATCTCCTCAGTACCTTCTCTAGTGCAATCACGTCCTGTAATGCGGTGACCAGAACTGCACGCAGTACTCCAGCTGTGGCCTAACCAGTGTTTTATACAGTTCAAGCATAACCCCCCTTCTCTTGTATTCTATGCCTTGGCTAATAAAGGCAAGCATTCTGTATGCCGCCTTATCTACCTGGCCTGCTATTTTCAGGGATCTGTGGACATGCACTCCAAGATCCCTTTGTTCCTCGAGACTTCTCAGTATCCTACCATTTAATGTATATTCCCTTTCCTTGTTAGTCCTCCCAAAATGCATTACCTCACACTTCTCTGGATTAAATTCCATTTGCCACTGTTCTGACCAGTTGATTGATATCTTCCTGCAGTCCGCAGCTTTCGACTTCATTATCAACCACAGAGCAGGATGGTAATAGACTTCAAGATGACATAGACAGGCTGGTGAAATGGGCGGACACGCAGCAGATGAAATTTAACGCAGTAAAGTGTGAAATGATACATTTTGCTCGAAATAATGAGCAGAGGAAATATAAACTAAAGGGTACAATCCTAAAGCTGATGCATGAACAGAGGGACCTGGGGGTATGTGTGCACAAATCGTTGAAGGTGGCAGGGCAGGTTGAGAAAGTGGTAAAAAAGCTTATGGGATCCTGGGCATCATGAATAGAGGTATAGAGTACAAAAGCGTGGAAATTATGACAAACCTGTATAAAACACTGGTTCTGTCTCAAATAGAGTATTGTTTCCAATTCTGGGCACCATACTTTAGGAAGTATGTGAAGGCCTTAGAAAGGGCGCAGAAAAGATTTACGAGAATTATTCCAGTTATGAGGGACTTCAGTTACGTTGATAGACTGGAGAAGCTGGGGTTGTTCTCCTTAGAGCAGAGAAAGTTCAGAGGAGATTTGATAGAAGTGTTCAAAATCAGGACACAGTAGATAGAAAGAGACTGTTCCCTTTCGCGGAAGATTCAATAACCAGAGGACACAGATTTAAGGTTGATTGCCAAAAGAACCAAAGAGCAATATAAGAAAAAACTTTTTTATGCAGCGAGTGGTTAGGATCTGGAATGCACTGCCTGAAAGGGTGGTGGAGGCAGACTCAATCACAGCTTTCAAAAGGGACTTGGATAAATAATTGAAAGTAAAAAAATTGCAGGGCTGCGGGGAAAGGGCAGGGGAGTGCTAAGGTGCTCTTGCAGAGGGCCAGCACGGGCTCAACAGGCCAAATTGCCGCCTTCCATGCTGTAACCGTTGTATGATTCTATGAACTTCCATCTAATGGGATACTTTTCTGCCAGCATTCAACCGAGTATGGCAACGACACTCAGCAGGACTTGGAGTCGGAGGGAAAACCTTCGAGGAACTACATTCATAGATACCGCAAAAAAAAGACAGCTGTGATTGTTAGAGTCCAGTTATCACAGCCCCAGTACATCGCTGCAGCATTTCATGAGGAGAGTATCTTCAGTCGAGCCATGATCAGCTACTTCAGCATTGACCTCCCCTTTGTCATAAGCTGACGATTCTACAGTGTTCAGCTCCATTCACAACTCCTCTGATAATGCCAGCCGACAGCAGGATTTGGATGTTTTCCAGGTTTAGTCTGAGAAGTGGCACGTAATAAATGCACCACCTTAAGTGCCAAGCGATGACCATCTTAAACAAGAGAAACCCAGCCATCCCCACCCCTATGACGTTCAATGGCATCGCCATCACTGATTCCCCAACCATTAATATCTTGGGGTTCACCATTACTCACAAGCTGAGCGGGACCCTCCATATTATCACCATGGCTACATGAGCAGCACATAGACTGGCTACGCTGTGATGAGTGGCTAACCTCCTGGCCCCTCAAAGATAATCCACTATCTACAAAGCTCAAATTAGGATTGCAATGGAATACTCGCCGACATCATCCAGTTTGTTTGATGGGTGCCCCTGCCACTGGACTGGATATCCATTCCCTTCACCGCTGGTACCCTATGGCTGCAGTGTGCACGTTGTACAGGAAGTACTATAATATAATTGAGAAGGACATAAGTATGACAAAAAGCAGGGTAATAGATTGGAGAAAGGCTGATGTTGAGAGGCTGAGAATAGAACTTGGGATAATAAAATCGGCAACAATATTGGCAAAAAATGATGTAGATCAGCAATGGAAAACGGCGCAGGAACAATATATTCCCATAAGAGAAAAGAACAATCTAAACACTAATGAGACTCCATGGGTGAATAAAGCCATACATTGGGCCCAAGTTTCCACACGCGCCTAGAACGGCGCAGTCCCGACCTGGACGCCCATTTTTCGCGTCACAAAGTGCGCCTAAAAAAATCCTCGGGTATTCTCCACCTCCCTGCAGGTCCTCTGGCCCTCGGCACAGCGCAGCACGAGCTGTGGGGGGGCGGAGCCAGGTCCCTGCGCTGAAAACAGTGCCGGGACCTCTGCACATGCGCGCTACAGTGGGCACGCAAGTGCAGTAGCTCCAGGCGCCGAACTGTGTGGGAGGGGCCCGAAGCACGCAGCCCCTAGCCCTGGCTGAATGGCCTCACTGGGGCTGCGTGAATAAGGCTCCTCCCACGGCCAGCTCCTGCTTCCACCCCCCCCCCCCCGACCAGACCCGACACCCGCTCCCCCCCCCCCCCCCGACTGACCCGACCCGACCCGAGCTCCTGTTCCCCCCCCCCCCTCGACTGGACCCGACCCGACCCGACCCGCGCTCCTGTTCCCGCTCCGCCCCCCCGACTGGACCCGACCCGACCCGACCCGACCCGCGTTCCTGTTCCCGCTCCGGCCCCCCGACTGGACCCGACCCGACCCGACCCGCGCTCCTGTTCCCGCTCCCCGCCCCCCCGACTGGACCCGACCCAACCAGCGCTCCCGCCCCGATCTCCCCCCCCCCCCACCACTGGGCCCAACCCGACTCCCGCTCCCGGATTGGATCCGACCTGACCTCCCCCCCTCTCTCCCCCCTCCCTCTCTCCCTCCCCCACCCTCCGTCCCGAACCTCCCCGACCCAACCCAACGCCACCTACCTGTATATCTGGTGCTGGGGACGGGCCCTGCCCGAAGTCTCGGGCCGACCCGTTCAGCCTTCGGTCCCGAAAGGCCTGCCTGAAGCACTTTCACACAGGTAGGAAGATGGTTTATTTAATCTTTTCTTCGCTTATAAATGTTTATTCAGGTTGGATTTATTTGTATAAGTATAAATAAGGATTTATTATAGAATTTAATGACTTCCCTTCCCCCCCACCTCGTTCTGGACGCCTAATTTGTAACCTGCGCCTGATTTTTTAATGTGTAGAACAGGTTTTTTCAGTTCTACAAAAATCTTCACTTGCTCCATTCTACTTTAGTTTGGAGTACGTTTTCACTGGAAACTTTCAAATCAGGCGTCAGTGGCCGGACATGCCCCCTTTTGAAGAAAAAATTCTGTTCCAAAGTAGAACTGTTCTACCTGACTAGAACTGCAGAAAAAAAAATTTGGAGAATTGCGATTTCTAAGATAGTCCGTTCTCCACCAGTTGCTCCTAAAAATCAGGCGCAAATCATGTGGAAACTTGGGCCCATTAAGAGGCATACATTAAGTACATAGACAGCAGGGAGTGTATAATAAGGGAGAATACAAAAAGATTAGAAGAGAAGTCAAAAAACAATTAGGAAGGCAAAGAGGAACTATGAAATTAAATTATCAAGGAACATAAAACAAAATAGTAAAATATTTTACAAGCACGTCAATAAAAAAAGGAAGGTTGGGATTTGAATAGGGGCATTAAGGGATAAACAGGAAAATACCACAGGTAACGATAGCGAGATGACAGAAATATTAAATAATTATTTTGCTTCTATTTACCAGGGTGATGGAACAAGTGGACATGACATTGGATGATGAGATTAGTAATGAGCTAAGTATATTTAAAACAGAGAGAGGGGATATATTAAATAAAGTAATCAAACTCAAAGAGGATAAAAACCCTGGTCCAGATGAATTGCATCCACACATTTTTAAATAATTTAGGGAAGAGATAACAGAGTCATTACTACACATATTTAATAATTCATTAGAAAAAGGTGTAGTGCTGGAGGACTGGTGGATAGCGAATGTAATACCAATATTTAAGACATGGGATAGAATATATCCAGGGAATTATAGACCAGTTAGCTTAACATCAGTGGTAGGAGAAATAATGGAATCCCTACTAAAGGAGAAAATAGAAGAACTTCTGGAAATCAAAAATATAATAATGAATAGTCAACAGGATTTCAAAAGGGAATGTCTTGCTTAACCAACCTCATTGAATTTTTTGAAGAGGCAACAGAGAGAGTAGACAATGGTAATGCAGTAGATGAATTTATCTAGATTTTCAAATGGCCTTCAATGAGGTACCCATTAATTGACTGATGACCAAGGTCAGAGAATGTGGACTCAGAGGACAAGTAGCAGAATGGATAGTTAGCTGGCTTCAAGACAGAAAGCAGAGAGTTGAGGTAAAAGATAGCTATTCACAGTAGCAGAAGGTGGATAGTGGTGTTCAACAAGGATCAGTGCTGGGACCACTGTTGCCTGCCACAGTATCGCAATGGCTCTCATCAAAGTCACAACTGACATTCCTTTGTGACTGTGACAAAGGCAAATTATCCTTCCTTGTCCTTCTTGACTTGTCTGCAACCTTTGACACGGTTGACCACTCCATCCTCCTCCAACGCCTCTCCACTATCGTCCAGCTGGGTGGGACTGCATTCTCCTGGTTCCATTCTTATCTATCTAATCATAGCCAGAAAATCACCTGCAATGGCTTCTCTTCCCGCTCCCACATCGTTACCTCTGGTGTCCCCCAAGGTTCTATCCTTATCCCCCCCCCCAACCTATTTCTCATTTACATGTTGCTCCTAGGCTACATCATCCAAAAACACAGGGTCAGTTTCCACATGTACGCTGATGACACCCAGCTCTACCTCACTACCATTTCTCTCGACCCCTCCATGGTCTCTAACTTGTCAGACTGCTTGTCCGACATCCAGTTCTGGATGAGCAGAAATTTTCTCCAATTGAATATTGGGAAGACCGAAGCCATTGTTTTTGGTCCCCGCTATGAACTCCACTCTCTAGCCATTGACTCCATCCCTCTCCCCAACCTCTGTCTGAGACTGAACCAGACTGTTTGCAACCTTGGTGTCACAGTTGACGCTGAAATTAGCTTTCGACCACATATCCACAGTATAACTAAGATTGCCTATTTCTACCTTCATAACATCGCCCGTCTCTGCCCTTGCCTCCGCTCATCCGCTGCTGAAGCCCTCATCCATGCGTTTGTTACCTCGAGACTTGACTATTCCAACACACTTCTGGCAGGCCTCCCACATTCTACCCTATGTAAACTAGAGGTGATCCAAAACTCGGCTGCCCATGTCCTAACTCGCACCAATCCTCCAGCCCCACAACCCCCTGAGATATCTGCGCTCCTCTAATTCTGTCCTCTTGAGCATCCCTGATTATAATTGCTTAACCATTGGTGGCCATTCCTTCGGTAGCCGAGGCCCCAAACTCTGGAACTCCCTGCCTAACCCTCTCCGCCTCTCTATCTCACTCTCCTCCTTCAATACGCTCCTTAAAACTTACCTCTTTGACCAAGCTTTTGGTCACCTGCGCTAATTTCTACTTGTGTGGCTCGGTGTCAAATGTTTTATCTCTTAATACTCCTGTGAAGCACCTTGGGATGTTTCACTGCATTAAAGGCACTATATAAATGCAAGTTGTTGTTGTTGTTCACAATTTATATTAATAATTTAGACTTTGGAATCAAAAACACAATTTCTAAATTTGCAGATAACACCAACTTGTCAACACTGAGGAGCACTTCAACAAATTACAGGAGACATTACTAAACTTGCAGAATGGGCATATAATTTGCAAATGAAGTTTAACACAGATAATTGTGAGGTATTACATTTTGGTAGGAAAAATAGGTGGGTTAGTGGAACAAAGGGATCTCGGAGTACAAATACACAAAGAAGTTGCAACACAGGTTAGCAAAGCCAAAAAAAAGCAAACCAAGCATTAGGTTTATTTCTAAAACGAACGAATTGAAAAGTAGGAAAGTGATGCTAAACCTATATCGAACCTTGGTTAGACCAGACTTTAGAGTACTGCGTACAGTTCTGGTCACCATATTATAAAAAGGATATAGAGGCACTGGAGAGGCGCAGCAAAGATTTACAAGGATGAAACCAGAAATGTGAGGGTATATATATCAGGAAAGGATGAACAGGCTGAGTCTCTTTTCTCGTGCAAAAAGAAGGCTGAGGGGTGACTTAATAAAGGTATTTAACATTATGAAAGGTTTTGATAGAATGGCTATGGAGAGAATGGTTCCACTTGTGGGGAAGAGCATAACTTTTTACCCAGAGAATGGTTGAACCGAATAGTATCAATGCATTTAAGGGGAGACTAGAGAAGCACATGAGGGAGAAGGGAATAAAGGGTTATGCTGATAGATTTAGATGAGTAAAGACAGGAGGAGGCTTGAGTGAAGCATCAATGTTGGCATGGACTGGTTGGGCTGTATGGTCTGTTTCTGTGCCGTATATCCTATGTAATCCTATGTACTATAGAAACTCACCAAGGCAAAATAAGAAATATCACCAAGAGCACCATCACCCTCAAGTTGCTCTCCAAGTCACAAACCATTCCAACATGACCATATGTCGCCATTTCTTCATTGTCATTAGGTCAAAATACTGGAAGACCTATGGCTACAAGGACTACGGTGATACAAAGATAATCCCCACCACCAGCTTCTGGGGCCATTAGGGATGGGAAGATAAATGGTCTCACCAGTGTAGCCCACATGCTAGGAACACAAATAGACAAAGATTGTCAGTGTTCCTTCTAGTGCCAAAGATAGTACTGGCAAAAATAACACTTGGTCATCACAGGTCCTGTCACAAACTACACCATGCTCCCACTGTCAATGGACAGCTTGGGGAAATTTTTACCCCCAAGAATGGGTGGAGGGGTGGTAAAAAAATTAACAATCACAGAACCGACTCCAACTCGAACATTTCTGATTTTAACGGAGACTGATCGGGGGGCTGGGATCTCCAACCCACTTCAGGAGGTGCCTCTCCCCCCCATCCCTCTGATCTCCGATCCTCACCCCCCCCCCCGATCTCCGACCCTCACCACCCCCGATCTCCGACCCTCACCACCCCCGATCTCCAACCCTCACCCCTCCCCGATCTCCAACTCTCACCCCTCCCCGATCTCCAACCCTCACCCCTCCCCGATCTCCAACCCTCATCCCCCCCCGATCTCCGACCCTCACCCCCCCCCAATCTCCAACCCTCACTCTCCCCCCGATCTCCAACTGTCCCCGTCCCCCGATCTTCAACCATCACCCCCCCCGATCTCCGACCCTCACCCCCCGACCTCCGATCCTCACCCACCCCCGATCTCTGACACTCACCCCCCCCCTGATCTCCGACCCTCAGCCCCTCCGATCTCCGACTCCTCACAGCCCCAGATCTCCGACACTCACCCCCCCCCGATCTCCGACCCTCAGCCCCTCCGATCTCCGACTCCTCACAGCCCCAGATCTCCGACCCTCACCCCACCCCCCCCCGATCTCTGACCCTCACTCCCCGCCATCCCCGACCCGACCCTCCCCCCCCCCCCCCCCCGATCTCCAATCCCCACTCCTGTGATCTCCGACTCCCCCCTCCCCCCGCCATCTCTTACCCTCCCGCCCCCCCCACCCCACCCCCCGATCTCCGACTCGGTTGATTTCCACCCTGTCAATCTGCCTGTCGGGCATGAAACCTGTTGAGAAAATGTCAATGATGTCCCGTAGTTCATTTCTGTAGGATGTTGGGGAAACACATATTGAGAAATATTTAATACTTCACATAATCTCTTTAAATATGTAGCACTCACGGTACGTAATTGCAATGAATTATTTTCATCACAGGGATTTGATATTGATGGCCTTTTGAGCCATTACAGGATACCATAACTATCGTTCTCTCAGAGTTACTCGAGAAGCTGCCCCTTTTTGAGTTGGAAGCCAAAGGCCTTGTCAGAGAGATTGCTGAGATAACTTCCCCTCGAGGTGAAATACCAGCTCTGAGTTTCTTGTCGCCTGATTGAGTCTCGGCCAGACCCTATAAAATGAGGTCACAGGACTGTGCTGTGTTGATTGCTTCTGTCTATCCTGTGTGCAGATTGTGTTTCCTGGAGTGAGACTTTGGTTTAGTTTAAAATCCCATTGGAGCAAATGTAGCAGTTTCCAGTATTTAGCTGTGATTCCATTTGTGCAGAGTTAGTAGATTCCAGTGACAAAGCTGCCAGCAGCAAGACTTTACGCTGTGAATACAGTTAAATCAACAGAGCTCGGATTCAAAAATGTACTTATTTCAACGAGTATTAGTTAAAATAAGTGAGACGTGACGGGTTGAGGATGAATTCAAACCATAACTACAGCTCTTAGCTAGAATTTGGGGCTGTGGGATACCTTCCTTGTAATTAAAATACGTAAAATATGAAAAGACATTGCCCTAGGCAGCTTTGTAGCTGCAACAAGAATAGTTGACTGTTAGCGTCATCGAAGACGCCAGTACACTTGCAGAATGTGCGTGTACGTGCCAAATTAATTTCAATATAAATAAGTGTGAGGTGGTGTATTTTGGGAGGAGTAATAAGGAGCCCACAAACTCCTCGGAAAACATGAGTCTAAATGGGGTAGAGGAGCAAAGCGATCTGGCGTACAGATTCACAATTTACTAAAAGTAACAATGCAGGTTAATAAGGCCATAAAATACAAACCAAGCACCGGGTCTCAATTCTAAAAGGATAGAATTGAAAAGCAACTAAGTTATGTTAAACTTGTATTGAACCTTGGTTAGATCACACTTTGAAGTACTGTGCACAGTTCTGGTCTCCATATTACAAAAAGGATATGGAGGCACTGGGGAAGGAGTAAGAAAGATTTACAAGAAAGATTGGTTCTAACTATCAGGAAAGGATGAACGGGCTGGGGCTCATTCCTCTACAAAAGGGAAGGTTGAGGGGTGACCTAATAGAGCTCTTTAAAATTATCTGGGGAAGTCCAAAACTAGGGGCCATCAATGTAAGATGGTCACGAATAAATCCAATAGGGAATTCAGGAAAAACCTCTTTACCCAGAGAGTGGTGAGATTGTGGAACAGGGAGTGATTGAAGAGAACAGTATAGATGCATTTCAGGGGGCGGGCCAGACAAGCATATGAGGGAGAAAGGAATAGAGGGTTATGCTGGTTAGATGAAGTAAGGAAGGAGGAGCCTTGTGTGGACCAGCCTAGACCAGTTGTGCCGAATGGCCTGTTTGTGTGCTGTAACTTCTGTGTAATCTTGGAGGTCTGTGCATTGCTCAATGTTGGCTCTTTGTTGTGTTTTCCTCCTGTGGAAGTTCACCAGTGGTTAGTGAATAATGTGAAGCATAGCACATCAACCATAGATGGACAAAGATTCAAATTATGTCAATATTTCAGTTTATGTTGGAGATATAGTGAGCCAAAATTCAATATATCTTATTAACAAAACTAGAGGCAACAGTGTTTAAATTAAGGCATAGAGCGATTAAGTGATGGATGATCAAAATTCTTTAAAGTAGACTAAAACCTGAGAATCATAGGCCTCTATCCCCCATCTCTGCAGATTGTAGCCTGGAGATAAGTTCTATATAGAGTGGGGAGCTGTTGTCAGGATGGGAAACCGAATCTTCTGGGTTCCCCAAAACACCTGCAGAATGGAACTGCAGAGGTCCTTTACATGGGGTTCCCACCCACAGGCAGCTGGAAGCTTCACAAGCCTACCAGAGCAGGTAGAAGTATTATTGGGGGGAGTGAGAGAGATCGGGGGGCGGGGAGGGGTCCGATGGTGCTCTGAGGGGGTTCTGATTGTGGGGGGAGGGATTCCGATGGTGGGGGGGACGGAGGAGGAGGTGCCCAATGGTGGTTTGAAGGGGGGGTCCTGATTGTGGGGGGGGAGAGGGTGTCCGATCGTGGAGGGGGGGTGGAGGGTGTGTCCGATGGTGGGGGCGGGAGGGGGTCTCTGATGGTGGGGGCGGGAGGGGGTCTCTGATGGTGGTCTGGGGCTTCCTGATTGTGCGGGAGGGGGGCAGCTGGTGGAGGGAAGAGGATGGTCTGGGGCTTCCTGATTGTGCGGGGGGAGTGGGGGGTCTATCCGATGATGGTCTGGAAGGGGGTCCTGATTGTGCCAGGGGAGGGGGGGGGTCAGATAGTCTGGGGGTTCCTGATTATGGTGGGGGGGGGGTGGTTAAGGGATGGGATAGTACGATTATAGTCGGGAGGGTGGGAGGAGTAGATAGATCACAGGGTGGGGGGGTTTCTGGGTAGCTTGCTGGGCCTGGAAGAAACACGCCTGCTCCTGCCCCACAAGCCGTGCTCTAAAGGTACTCACCTCATGGATTCAGCCCTTCTCACCCACTTTCACCTGCCGGGTTTCTGGAGGCCTGGGAAATGCAGCCGCCTGTGGTTAAATGGCTGTTAAAATGATGGCAGGCAGCCTCATTATAATATTTCAATGACCAACCCTCTTCCCGCGAGCGGTTTGGTCACCTGCCCATCATCCTGCCTCCATTAAAGCCGGGTTGGGTACCTGTTCCAGAATTTTTGCATTTTAACCTCTGACACGACCCCAGCCCTCCCATTATTTGGATTTCAGATTTGGTCCAGATTGTCAGAACTCTAATGTACTGGGAAAAAAAATCAGGAAATGCAAAACAAACTGCAGAGGTATTCAGTATAAACATTTTTTTTAGCAATTTATCAAAATGGTGCAGTGGTTATTTAATATACAAATAATTATTTTAATAGTTAGCCCTTGCTTGACTGTCGTTGGCAGCATGAAAATACAGATTCATCAACCTTGGGACCTAAACTGGTGCTCCATTCCCTCTGTCCCTTCCTGCCACTGCTCTCAATTCTGAATCATTATAAGCCAGGGTTATTCATTTCCTAATGGAGTACCAGTCAATTGTGGGAGCATTGCAATGTCAGACTGCCTTGTGACAGTGATTCTAGCAATGCAGTTCCAATACTGGAAGGTTTTTTATTGGAAAATGCAGTTTATAACTTACACCTGTATATATGCACCTGTATGTTATCATGGTAGATTTGCTTTATATGTTTGAAGGTCTGAAGGTTGTTCATCCATTAATAAAGTTCAAATAGATACAAATTAGAAAATTAAACTGAAAGATATATTTTTATTTGGCAGAAGATGTGTAGCTGAGCACATTTTAAGTTTTATCAACCTTCCGGATATAAAAGGGTTGGAGGGCCTAGTAAGGATGAGGAACTGAGGGAAATCCTTATTAGTCGGGAAATTGTGTTGGGGAAATTGATGGGATTGAAGGCCGATAAATCCCCAGGGCCTGATGGACTGCATCCCAGAGTACTTAAGGAGGTGGCCTTGGAAATAGTGGATGCATTGACAGTCATTTTCCAACATTCCATTGACTCTGGATCAATTCCTATGGAGTGGAGGGTAGCCAATGTAACCCCACTTTTTAAAAAAGGAGGGAGAGAGATAACAGGGAATTATAGACCGGTCAGCCTGACATCGGTAGTGGGTAAAATGATGGAATCAATTATTAAGGATGTCATAGCAGTGCATTTGGAAAGAGGTGACATGATAGGTCCAAGTCAGCATGGATTTGTGAAAGGGAAATCATGCTTGACAAATCTTCTGGAATTTTTTGAGGATGTTTCCAGTAGAGTGGACAAGGGAGAACCAGTTGATGTGGTATATTTGGACTTTCAGAAGGCTTTTGACAAGGTCCCACACAAGAGATTAATGTGCAAAGTTAAAGCACATGGGATTGGGGGTAGTGTGCTGACATGGATTGAGAACTGGGTGGCAGACAGGAAGCAAAGAGTAGGAGTAAATGGGTACTTTTCAGAATGGCAGGCAGTGACTAGTGGGGTACCGCAAGGTTCTGTGCTGGGGCCCCAGCTGTTTACATTGTACATAATGATTTAGACAAGGGGATTAAATGTAGTATCTCCAAATTTGCGGATGACACTAAGTTGGGTGGCAGTGTGAGCTGCGAGGAGGATGCTATGAGACTGCAGAGCGACTTGGATAGGTTAGGTGAGTGGGCAAATGCATGGCAGATGAAGTATAATGTGGATAAATGTGAGGTTATCCACTTTGGTGGTAAAAACAGAGAGACAGACTATTATCTGAATGGTGACAGATTAGGAAAAGGGGAGGTGCAAAGAGACCTGGGTGTCATGGTACATCAGTCATTGAAGGTTGGCATGCAGGTACAGCAGGCAGTTAAGAAAGCAAATGGCATGTTGGCCTTCATAGCGAGGGGATTTGAGTACAGGGGCAGAGAGGTGTTGCTACAGTTGTACAGGGCCTTGGTGAGGGCACTACTGGAGTATTGTGTACAGTTTTGGTCTCCTAACCTGAGGAAGGACATTCTTGCTATTGAGGGAGTGCAGCGAAGGTTCACCAGACTGATTCCCGGGATGGCGGGACTGACCTGTCAAGAAAGACTGGATCAACTGGGCTTGTATTCACTGGAGTTCAGAAGAATGAGAGGGGACCTCATAGAAACGTTTAAAATTCTGACGGAGTTAGACAGGTTAGATGCAGGAAGAATGTTCCCAATGTTGGGGAAGTCCAGAACCAGGGGACACAGTCCTAGGATAAGGGGTAAGCCATTTAGGACCGAGATGAGGAGGAACTTCACCCAGAGAGTGATGAACCTGTGGAATTCTCTACCACAGAAAGTTGTTGAGGCCAATTCACTAAATATATTCAAAAAGGAGTTAGATGAAGTCCTTACTGCTAGGGGGATCAAGGGGTATGGCGAGAAAGCAGGAATGGGGTACTGAAGTTGCATGTTCAGCCATGAACTCATTGAATGGTGGTGCAGGCTAGAAGGGCCGAATGGCCTACTCCTGCACCTATTTTCTATGTTTCTATGTTTCTATCAAGTTTGCTGTTTTCTTGCTCCAAGTGTGTGGATTTTAGGATATTCTGAAGTTCTGCACTTAATTCCCACCAGTGTCTTTCACTGCTGCTCAAATGGGAGAGGGGGAAGGGCACTGATCCCTGCTCAAATGAGTAACAGCCAGCAGAAATACGTCCACTTGATGACGTACCAAGATGGCATGTCTCTCCAGGCTGTGTTCAGTGCTACACATACTGAAGTACTACTTTTTGGGTGGAAAGTCTATTTGTGTCATAAGTGTCACAGTGTTAGCTGTGGCTCAGTGGGTAGCACCCTTGCCTCTGAGTCAGAAGGTCAAAAGCAGCACATCAGGGACTTGAGTACATAAACCTAGGCTGACACTCCAGCGCAGTGCTGAGGGAGTGCTGCAAAGTCAGAGGTGCTGTCTTTTGGATGAGACGTTAAACCAAGGCCCCGTCCGCTCTCTCAGATGGACGTAAAAGAGCGACTATCCGAAGAAGAGCAGGGGAGTTATCCCTGGTGTCCTGGCCAATATTTATCCTGCTGCCACGTTTCCCACTTTACAACAGTGACTAAGCTCCAAAAAGTACTTCATTGGCTGTAAACCGCTTTGGGACATCTGGTGGTCATGAAAGGTGCTATATAAATGCAAGTCTGTCTGTCTTTCTTTCATAACTCTTACTGGAAGGGATTATTTGTATCCCACCTGCTATATTTCTTGCTAATTTAACATTTTAAAGACCCTTTGTAAACACTCTTTGAAATCAACATGATTTGATTGAAAGCTGATGTCCAAAGTCTCTGCATGCCCCATCCTAATTAGCTGACACTTCCAATTAGCAATATCAGCAACAGATCTAAGTGTGGCAGATGTGCGACCGAGTTCACAAATTACATGCTTGACAACTTGCAAATTGTTTTTTAAGTAGGTTACATATAGGGTCACGTATCCTCTTGTCAGTCTGGCTAGATGTAGTTTTTGCTCGAAAGGGGTCAAATAAATAGATGTCCTTGAAACTCAAAACAAGTTTTCTTGAAAATGAATATTGCCTTTGCTTTTGTCAGCTAGGTTGGTAAATTCCGAGTGGAAAATGTACGGTATTTGTGCATTTGTGTCTATGTTCTGTCCCTGTGTAGTATCTTGCTGCCTCAAAGCTTGAAAACAATACTCATTTGTATCCTAATATTAAAAAAAAACAATATTCACACACATGTTTGGGTTTGGGCAGGCCAATAGTTTGTTATTATTAGTGGTCCCCCTCTTTAGGGGACTGGGTAATCTCTTGTGCTGTTGGTTTGTCTGACCATCTCATTAGCTTCGACAAAAGGTACTGTATTACTGCATCTGTATATTAATACACACAGTGCTGCTTGTGCTGGCTAGAAACCACCTCAACAAGAAGTCTCTGATATTCTAGTACGTGGACGGTCCGATGGGTGGGCTTATTTACAGTACGTCTGTATGTGTTTGTGTGTGTGTGTCTCTGTGTGAGTGTGTATGTGTGTCTCTGTATGAGTGAGTGTGTGTATGTGTCTCTGTCTGTGTGTGTGTGTGTCTCTGTTTGTCTGTGTGTGAGTGTGTGTGTCTGTGTGTGTCTCTGTGAGTGTGTCTGTGTGTGTGAGTGTGTCTGTGAGTGTGAGTGTGGTTGCGAGTGTGGTTGTGAGTGTGTGAGTGTCTGTGTGTGTGGTTGTGAGTGTGTGTGTGGTTGTGAGTGTGTGTCTGAGTGTGTCTGTGTGTGTGGTTGTGAGTGTGTGTGTGTGTGGTTGTGAGTGTGTGTGTGGTTGTGAGTGTGTGGTTGTGAGTGTGTCTGTGTGTGTGTGGTTGTGAGTGTGTGTCTGTGTGTGAGTGTGTGTCTCTGTGAGTGTGTCTGTGTGTGTGTGGTTGTGAGTGTGTGTGTGGTTGTGAGTGTGTGTCTGTGTGTGAGTGTGTGTCTCTGAGTGTGTGTCTCTGAGTGTGTGTCTGTGTGTGTGTGGTTGTGTGTGTGTGTGGTTGTGAGTGTGTGTCTGTGTGTGAGTGTGTGTCTGTGTGTGAGTGTGTGTCTCTGAGTGTGTCTGTGTGTGTGTGGTTGTGAGTGTGTGTGAGTGTGTGTCTCTGTGTGTGTGTGTGAGTGTGTGTGTGTGTGAGTGTGTGTCTCTGTGAGTGTGTCTGTGTGTGTGGTTGTGAGTGTGTGTGTGTGTGTCTCTGTGAGTGTGGTTGTGAGTGTGTGTGAGTGTGGTTGTGAGTGTGTGTGTGTGTGTCTCTGTGAGTGTGACTGTGTGTGTGGTTGTGAGTGTGTGTGTGTGCACTTCAGTGTGCACTGCTTGCTGAGTGTTGGAGGTGCCCTCCAGCTGTAGAAGAGGGAGGCCACTTTGAGGAGGTTGCACTTGTGGAGAGTCTTGAGATGGGGCAGTGCTGGCAGGCCAACGCTTCCTGCACATTGTGCATGCCACCGAGGCGCGGAGGGGAAGGCGGCGCCAGGGGCAAGGGATGCAGAGGCAGCGGGCAAGGGCCGCCAGCATCTTTGCGGAGCATGATGGAGATGGCCACAGAGGGTAAGCAGGAGAGCTGGCACATGAAGCCCCTCAGCAAGAGCATCCACCAAGGAGAGTCCGGTATGCCAACCACCCCACCCCCCCCCACCCCAGCCAGATACCGGGCCAGCAGCCCAGGAGGCAGCCTGCAGCAAAGCCCGATAGCAGCAGCCTGCAGAGTTGGAGGAGGTAGAACAGCAGCAGCGAGCAGTCAATGAGCCACCAACATAGCGAGACGGCCACACACAAGTAGGGGCGAGAGGGTGCATCGTGGCAAGGGCTTCCGCCAAAAATTCACATGCACTGATATGAGTGATGATCAGTGCCTGCGCAGATTGAGATTCCACTTAAGCTGCATCTGGTTATTTGCATGGCCCAACCAGTGAGCGCACTCACACATCATTCCCGTACACTGTCATGAGCGATGTGATCACAAATTCCAAACACGAAATAAAGATTTATTACAACCCAAACAATGGGTCTCAAAAACACATATAGTCCATTATTACCTTTGTCCAATTCCTTATTACCCCCCTTAAAGTATGCTGCAGTGTCTCCCCTGTGGCTGCCTCATGGCTTTGGGAAGGTGGCTGTGTATGTGTAGAGGAAGCTGCAGATGTCTTTCTCGGACATCCTTGACCAGCTCTGGCCCTAGAAAGACAGCTGAAGACTGGGCCGTATCCTCCTGTGCGCTTTCAGTCGGAAGTGCTGGGTGAAGCCATGGTTGGCAGCAATTGTGCAGTGGCAACCCTCGGCTCAGGGCTGATGTGAACTGGAGAGGTACCATAAGTATCTTGGTCCGAGCCAGCGCCACTCCCCTGGGCAGCACCCCACCTCCCCCACCAAGCTGCTGGAGCATAGGTCGGTGGGGTGTTGTGGCACCGTTAGGCCCCAGGTGTACCCAGCCGCAATGGCAGCAGTTAGATCTCGCATAGCATCCAGCTGAGACTGCATGACAGCAGCCACACTTGAAGCCATCAGAGGCGAAACAGTCAGAGGATCCGTGCCTGAATGTGTGTCTGTGTCTGAGTGTGAGTGAGTGTGTGTGTCTGTGATTGCGTATGTGTGTGTGTGTGTATGTCTATGTGAGTGTGTGTGTGAGTGGGTTTGTATGTGAGTGTTTTTGTGTGTGTGTCTGTGTCTTTGTGTATCTGTTTGTGTGTATCTGTCTGTGTATGAGTTTGCGTGTGTGTGTGTATCTGAGTGAGTGTGTGTCTGTGCGAGTGTGAGAGTGTGTTTGTGTATGTACGTGTGCGCGCGTGTCTCTGTCTGTGTGAGTGTGTGTGTCTATGTGTGTGAGAGTGTGTGTCTGAGTGAGTGTGTCTGTGCGTGTGGCTGTCTGTGCATGTGTGTCTGTGTGAATGAGTGAGTGTGTGTCTGAGTGTGTGTGTGCATATCTGTGAGTGTGCGTGTCTGTCTGTGCAGGTGAGTTTGTGTGTATGAGTGAGTGTGCGTGTCTGTTTATATGTATGTTGGTGTGTGTATGTGTTGGTATGTGAGTGTGTGTCTGTGAGTGTGTCTGTGTGTTTGAGTGTGTGCCTGTGTTTGAGTGTGTGTAGGTTTGTGTGTGACTGTTTTTGTGTGAGTGTGTGTCTGTGAGTGAGTGTGCATCTGTGTGTGTATCTCAGTGTGTGTCTCTCTGAGTATGTGTCTGTGTGTGTATGTGTGACTGTGTGTATCTGTGTCTGAATGCGTGTATCTGTGTGAGTGTGTGTGTGTCTGTGTGTGTGTGTCTGTGTTTGTGGGTGTGCGTGTCTGTGATTGTGTGTGTGTGTGTGATTATGTGTGTGTGTGTTTGTCTGTGTGAGTGAGTGTGTCTGTATGTGAGTGTGTCCATATGTGAGTGCGTGTGTATCTATGTGTGTGCGTGTCTGTGTGTATCGGTGTGTGTGTGTGTATCTATGTGTGAGTGTTTGTGTGTGTGAGTTTGTCTGTATGTGAGTGAGTGTATATGTATCTGTGTGTGTCGGTGTCTTTGTGTGTGTGTGTGAGTGTGTGGCTATCTGTGTGTGTATCTGTATCTGTGTCTGTGTACGAGAGTGTGTGTGTGTCTGTATGTGAGTATATGTGTTTGTGTATCTGTGTGTGCATGTGTGTGTATCTGTGCGTGTCTGTGTGTGAGTGTGTGTATCTGTGCATGTGTGATTGTGTGTGTGTGTATCTGTGTGAGTGTATGTGTGTCTGTCTGTGCATGTGTGATTGTGTGAGTGTGTGTCTGTGTTTGTATGTGAGCGTGTGTGTCTATATGTGAGTGAGTTTGTGTCTGTGTGCGTGTGTCTCTGTAAATGAGTGAGTGTGTGTCTGAGTGAGAATGTGTGTGTGCATGTCTGTCTGTGCAGGTGTACTTATGTGTGAGTGATTGTGTGTGTCTCTGTGTTTGTATGTGAGTGTGTGTGTCTGCATATGAATGTGAGTGAGTGTATGCGTGTGTGTGTGTGTGTATGTATGTGTTTGTGAGTGTGTGTGTCTGTATGTGAGTGAGTGTCTGTGTGCGGGTGATTGTGTTTGTCTGTGTGTGTGTGAGACTGTGTTTGTCTGTGTATTTGTGTGAGTGTGTGTGAGTGTATGTGTGGGGGCAGGTGTGTGTGAGTGTCTGCGAGTGTGAGTGTGTCAGTGAGTGTGTGTGTGAGTGTGTGTGTCCGTCTGTGTGTGTGTGTCCCCGTGTGTGCATGTGTGTGAGTGAGTATATGTGTGTGTCTATTTGTGTGTGAGCGTGTCAGTCAGTGAATGAGTGTATGTGAGTGTGTGTGTGTGGCTGGGCAGGTGTGCAAGTGTGTGTGTATGAGTGTGGCTGTGTGTGTGTGTGAGTGTGTCAGTCAGTGAATGAGTGTATGTGAGTGTGTTTGTGTGGCTGGGCAGGTGTGTGAGTGTGTGTGTCCGAGTGTGGCTGTGTGTGTGTGTGTGTGTGAGTGTGTCAGTCAGTGAATGAGTGTATGTGAGTGTGTGTGTGTGTGTGAGACCATGATCTGCTAAATGAAAAATTCCAGTTCCAGCTATGTTGTCAGCAAAGACTCAAAAGAAAAGTAAAATTGGAGAAGTCACCACAGCCGAAACTCTTCTGGAAATTGACTCGGAAACAAAGTTAACAAATCCCCTCGGAGTCGATCATGCACGTGATTGGCGGAGCAGTAACATATCGAAACCTGTAAGATAATGAGGGGGCTCAACAAGGTGGATGCAGAGAGGACACTTCCACTCATAGGGGAAACTAAACCTAGGGGGCATTGTCTCAGAATAAGGGGCCGCCCATTTAAAACCGAGATGAGGAGGAATTTCTTCTCTGAGGGTTGTAAATCTGTGGAATTCTCCACCCCAGTAAGCTGTGGAGGCTGGGTCATTGAATATATTTAAGGCGGACATGGACCGATTTTTGCGCGATAAGGGAATAAAAGGTTATGGGAAGCGGGCAGGAAAGTGGAGCTGAGTCCATGATCAGATCAGCCATGATCTTATTGAATGGCAGAGCAGGCTCGAGAGGCCAAATGGCCTACTCTTGCTCCTATGGGCCCAAGTTACATGCCGCGCCTAGAACGGCGCAGCCCCGACCTGGATGCCCGTTTTCGCGCCCGAAAGTGCGCCTGAAAAAATGCCTGCAGATTCTCCGGCTCCCTGCAGGTCTTTTGGAGCTTGGCGCAGAGCAGCATGAGCTGTGGGGGGCGGAGCCAGGTCCCTGCGCTGAAATCAGTGCCGGGACCTCTGAACAGGCACGCTACAGTGGATGCGCATGTGCAGTAGCTCCAGGCGCCCGAAACTGTGTGGGAGGGGCCCGAAGCACGCAGCCCCTAGCCCTGGCTGAATGGCCTCACTGGGGCTGCAAGGATCAGGCTGCACCTCCCTCATCCAGCTCCTGCTCTGGCTCCAGCTTCTTCCCCTGTTCAGCTAGCTCTCTCAAGCCCCCCACCCCAGCTCGCACTCCGCTCCCCCCTGGACCTCACTCCCAGTTCCCTCTCCTCCCTTCCCCACCTCCCTCCCTCTCCCCCCCTCCTTCCCCTCCCCCCCTCCCTCTCCTCTCCCCCCTCCCTCTCCTCTCCTCTCCCCCCCTACCTCCCTCTCCCTCCCTCTCCCTCCCTCTCCCTCCCTCTCCTCTTCCTCTCCCTCTCCCTCTCCTCTCCTCTAACCCCCCTCCCTTCCTCCCTCCCCTTCCTCCCTCCCTCTCCCTCTCCCTCTCCTCTCCCCCCTCCCTCTCCTCTCCCCCCCCTCCCTTTCCTCTCCCCCCCTCCCTTTCCTCTCCCCCCCTCCCTCTCCTCTCCCTCCCTCCCTCTCCCTCCCTCTCCTCCCCCCCTCTCTTCCCCCTCCCTCCCTCTCCCTCTCCCTCTCCTCCCCCCCCTCTCCCTCTCCTCCCCCCCTCTCCCTCTCCTCTCCTTTCCCTCCCTCCCTCTCCCCCCTTCCTCCCTCCCTCTCCCCCCTCCCTCTCCTCTCCCCCTACCTCTCCCCCCTCCCTCTCCTCTCCCCCTCTCTCTTCCCTCCCCTCCCCCCCCCCTCTCCTGCCCCCTCCCTCTCCCTCCCTCTCCTCTCCGCCCCCCCCCTTCGCTGTCAGAAACACACTGACACTGACAGACAGAGAGAGACAGACAGACACACTGGGGGGCGGGGGGGGGGGGGCCTGTCCCAGCACACTGTTGGAGGCTTCCGGTGCTGCAGTCAGTGAGTAGAAATTTTATTAATTTATTGATTTTTTTTAAAATTATTTTTTATTAATTTTTTTTGATTGATTTATTGGCCGATTTATTGATGTATTTATCATTTATTATTGATGATGGCTCTTTATTTGTAAAACTGAAGTGTTTAATGTTTGTAAACTTCCCTTTAAACCCGCCCCACCCCATTCCCTACGCCTGATTTGTAACCTACGCCTGATTTTCTAAGTGTAGGCAAGGTTTTACTGAGCGTACAAAAATCTACACTTACTCCATTCTAAGTTAGTTTGGAGTAAGATTTCACTGCCTAAACTTTCAAAACCGCATAAGTGGCCGGACACGCCCCTTTTTGAAAAAAAAATCTGTTCCAAACTGAAACTGTTCTAACTGAATAGAACTGGAGCAAACTAAATGCCGAGAATTGCAATTTCTAAGATACTCCATTCTAAACCAGTTGCTCCAAAAAAACAGGAGCAACTCAGGCCGAAACGTGGCCCCTTAATCTTATATTCTTGTGAAGGAGAGTATGATGTGAGTTATGTGAAAATTGAATTTTCCAGTGTGTTGCCATTCTGTTGCCATGTAGAACAGTCTGGCTTAATACTAATCAAAGTACATTTAGCCATATTAGCTCTTTGGTTAATTCAGCCAAGTTGGCAAATATATGTATGTTCATCTTGCATGTCTGGAGTCAGTCCCAAGTGTAGTCTTTAGGTTAAATGAGGATAGAGGGTGGAGGGATAATTGAACTCGGACATGCAGGCATAACATCTTTAATAAGATGTAGATAGACATAAAATATATACATATTCAGTTTCTATATTAAAGTCATACATTCTGGCTTGATAAAGCACTTTGATTTCATATTTATAGTTAAGTAAATAAAAAACTTATGGCAATTAGGAAAGCAGAGAAGTTGGATTGATTGGATGAGAGGAGTTTCTCTGCCGTACATGCTGGGAATTGGGAGATGCAAAACTCAAGCACTGCAGCAGCCCCCAGTGACAAGTGGCTGTAATCACAGCGTGGCAAGGTTACCCAGGCAATGCCCAGCGTCGTCTCACCATTCAGAGATTGGAGTTTTGAAGTTTGATTCAGCACTGCTGGCTCTTTATCATTCAGTGTTGTTGACATTTTTAATTTTGAGTTGCTACTTCTGTAATCATTAGACAACCTTCATTCATAAACACAGTATCAAAAAGGCTGAGAAAATAATTTAATTAGATCGAACTGGGTTGGGGCCCAGTAACATTTTTCTGTTCCTGAATTTTTTTGTCCCTTATGGGAATGACTAAGAGAGAAGGAGAACACTTGTTTTAAGTCTGGTTGTTATATCTTATTGTCTCCTTGTAGCCCAGCTCAATGGCATTGAGAAGAGGCAGTCCTCCCCCTTGAGTGACAGGCGTTGGCAGCTGAGGCCCCCGGGTCTAATCAAACATGCCGCTCCGGAGTTCTGTGGGATTGTAGGAGAGAGAGTAGACCCAAACACTCCACTGGAGAAACAAGTGTAAGTCAATCTTTTGTACTTTTGTGTTCCAAACAGCCCAATCTCCCTTTTAACCTGTTCTGTATTCTATCTGAGAAAATGAATCAATGCACTGGATATGCACTGCCTATATCTGTATGGTGGGCAAGTAAAATTCATACTTCTATTTGTAGAGATACAGATAACTTTTCTATCCATTTTGACTACATTTATGCCACTAGTGTTTTATCTGAATTTAATATCTCAAAAGTAATAATTAAGCATCAGTGCACAAACTGCTTTGAATGGTAGTTTTCAGGTCCAGGTAACTATATCAATTTAGGCCACAATTCTTTTTCTGGCGAGTTGCTAATCCATGAGCTAGAGCCATTCTGGATAGACACTGAGTGAAAGTTGGCTTCTGCCTCACAGCAGCAGCGGACAGACACGTGCACTAATTCACCCTGGGCATCTTCTAGCCGGGGATCGGGTGGGGGTCGAGTGGGTGGAAAAGTAAAAGAACTGCGGAATCAACAGAAGGAAAATAAAATTGTTCCCTCTCTGTGAAGGAATGCAAGTTTGGAATTCAGTATTTTCTTCCTCCTGATTTGCTCTCCTATGCCCACTCTGCTGGAGTCGGCAGTTCATGTTGGAGTGTGGTGCACTGGGTATAAACAGTGCATCAGTATATTGCCTAAATGGTCATTCTTATTGGATAAACCTGACATTCTAATGTTGGCAGGTTATTCAACTATAAGCAGTATCACAGCCTCACAAGAGCGGACATGCACTTCGAAGTAGGGGCAACTGGTCAGAGCTGGTATATTTTTAATAGGGATACGGAGGCAAAATATCTTCTAACATCCACAAACCAGGCCTGCCCTGCCTCAGCCTGTACCTCTCCAATATTCTGTTTCTCGGCAGTCGACAGTATGCAGGTTCAGGGAGGCTGAGAAGAGCCTGTCTGAGTGAGAGAATTTGTTTTAAAATGCAATGGCACACTGTCTAATGCTCTCTTGATCTGTCCTTGGTGAATCTGTTTTGAACATATTAACTCTCATTTTTGTTCACTTCCCAAATATAGGATTTTCATCCAATGATTTACACAAGTTCCAAAATTTGCTCTTAATAGCCAAGCTAAGTTAATTTTCATGTCGTTGTAAAAATGAGTGATAAAATTTCAGTGGTCATTTTGTAAATTCAGATTTCTTGATCTCGTTGGATGATTAAAGATACAAGAGAATACATCTGGAGCGTGGCAACATGTGAGGTTGTCATTGAATGTTTATTATCAAAAACTTAATGATAGCACAATACAAAACAAATCATTTCAGAATTATTGGCCCAGAAATCCCTGTTTCTTCTCCCAGTGGGCATTCAACTAAAAATAGGAGAAAAGATGCGCACTTACCTTTTGGTCGAACGCTTGCCAGAGATCCCGGACTCGAGGCCTCCTCTTCTTGCGCAACGGAGCGCGTTCACATTGGGAAATCCGCAGGAGGCACGTGGGCCTGGACACCCAATCACGATAAAGTTTTTTCTCATTCATAGTAACAGGAGTTTCGTAAATCCGAAATTCCTATTACTATGAATGAGAAACACACCCAAACACTACATAAAACATTTTTAAAAATAAATACATTATCGAAATAAAAATTCATATAAATATTTTTTAAAGAAAAAAAAATTGCGGATTTAAAAAAAAATGTTTTAATTATGGTTAAAAATAAATGTAGTGGGCAGGGTTTTTAAAAATGTGTTTTTTAAAATTTAATTTAATTATATTTTTGTATGTTTTTAAACTCTTACGCCTGTAAAAGTAGGCTATGCACCTGCTTTTATCAGGCGCAAGAGTTTTGAGGACATTTGCTGGGCAAGATATGGTAAATCCCGCAATCTTGCCCTGGCAAATGTCCTCGCCCCCGAGATGCAGGAGATCTGTCAAGCCAGAAACTTGACCGATCGGAAAAGCTGGTTTTCAGTGTAGAAACTTTGTATGGACCCGGGGAGGTCGCGATTTCTGGGCCATAGTCTCTCTGTGCTGTTTGTGTGTTTAACTCCGAATCACTATACATTGCTTGGGACCACAAAAGTCATGGTAAGCAAGAGAACTGGCCCGCACCTTATTGGAACATAGGAAACATAGGAACAGGGCAAGGCTGTTCAGTCCCTCGAGACAGTTCCACCATTCAATCAGATCCTGGCTGATCTGTGACCTAACTCCATCTACCTGTCTTGATTCTGTAAACCTTAATATTCTTGCCTAACAAAAATCTATCAATCCTAGTTTTGACATTTTCAATTGACCCCCAGCCTCAACAGCATTTTGGTTGAGGAGTAAGTCTCAGATTTTCACTACCCTTTGTGTGAAGAAGTGCTTCCTGACATCACCCCTGAACGGCCTGGCTCTAATTTTAAGGTTACGCCTCCTTGTTCTGGACGCCCCCACAAGAGGAACTAATTTCTCGCTCTCTACCCTATCAAATCCTTTAATCATCTTAAATGCTTCAATTTGATTCTCCCTTAATCTTCTTTGTTCACAAACCTACTTTATGCAACCTGTGCTCAGATTATAAACCTTTTCGCCCCAATATAATTCTGATGAATCTGGGCGGCACCCCCTCCAAGGCCAATATATTCTTCCTGAGGTGCGGTGGCCAGTGCTCCAGGTGGAGTCTAACCAGAGCTCTGTACAGCTGTAACATAACTACTACCCCTTTGTATTCCAGCACTTGAGATAAACGCCAACATTCCATTGGCCTTTAAATTATTTTTTGTTTAGTGATTTCTGTACATGGACCATTAAATCTTTCTGCTTATCCACAGTTCCCAGCTTCTCATCATTTAGAAAATACTCTGATCTATCTTTCTTATGTCCAAAGTGGATGACCTCACACTTTCCCACATCGAACTCCATCTGCCACAGTTTTGCCCACTCACTGAATCGATTAATGTCCTTTTGCGCCTCTCTGCTCCCATCTACACTATTCACTGTGTCATTCAACTTATTGTCATCAGTAATTTAGATATACAGCAACTTAATATATTTGTAAAAATTTTTAGTGTTGTCCTTGATATCCTTTGCAAGCTTGTTCTGATATTCCATTTTTCCTGCTCTTCCCTTTGCTGTTCTTTCTATCTCTCCCAAGCTGTGGGATCTCTGTTGTCCGTTGCCTTCGTATAAGCCCTTTTGTTTAGTTTTATACTATCTCTCACTTGCCTGGCTGTAGATTACACAAGTAGACCTCTTGCCCTTTCAGGGTATGCACAGGTCTTGTTTTGTATCAGATACTGTTTGAATACCACCCACTGATCATTCGTAGTTTTATCTGCTAACAGTTTGCCCAGTCTATTGTGATCAATTTCTGTCTCATCTCTTCAAATTCAGTTTAAATCCTTGGTTCATAACTCACCCTCTCCAACCTAATATCGAATTATATCATATTATAGAACGATACACAGAAGGCCCGTCCGGCTCATCGTGCCTGTGCTGGCTCTTTGGTGCTGTCCAATTAGTCCCACTCCCTTACTCTTTCCTCACAGTCCTGTACATTCTTTCTCTTCAAGTATTTATCCAGTTCTCTATTGAAAGTTCCCATTGAATCTGCTTCCACCACCCTTTCAGGCAGAGCATTCCAGATCACAACAACTCGCTGTGTTAAAAATTGTTTCCTCATGTCGCCTCTGGTTCTTTTGTCAATCACCTTAAATCTGTGTCCTCTAGTTACCGACCATCTGTCACTGGAAACAATTTCTCCTTATTTACTCTATCAAAGCCCTTCAAGATTTTGAACACCTCAAACAAATTTCCTCTTAACCATCACTGCTTTAAGGAGAACAACCACTTCTCCAGTCTCTCCACATCCCTGGTACCATTCTAGTAAATCTCCTCTGCACCTTCTCCAACGCCTTGACATCCTTCCTAAGGTGTGGGACCCAGAATTGAACACACTACTCCAGCTGGGGCCTAACCAGTGTTTTATAAAGGTTTAGCATAATTTCCTTGCTTCTGTACTCTAGTCCTCCATTAATAAAGCCAAAGATCCCATGTGCATTTTAACAGCCTTCTCAACTTGCCCTGCCACCTTCAAAGATTAGTGTACATATACCCCCAGGCCTCGCAGTTCCTGCAACCCCATTAAAATTGTACCATTTAGTTTAGAATCATAGAAATGTACAGCACGGAAGGAGGCTATTTCAGCTGATCGTGTCCATGCCGGCCGATAAAGAGCTATCCAGCCTAATCCCATTTTCCAGGTCTTGGTCTGTAGCCCTGTAGGTTACAGCACTTCAACTGCATCATCCAAGTACTTTTTAAATGTGGTAAGGGTTTCTGCCTCTACCATCCTTTCGGGCAGTGAGTTCCAGACCCCTCCACCCTCAAGATGAAGAAATTTCCCTTCAAATCCACTCTAAACTTCCCCCCAATTACTTTAAATCTATGATCCCCCTCTGCTAAGGGAAATAGGTCCTTCCTATTCACTCTATCTGAGCCCCTCATAATTTTATACACCTCAATAAGGTCTCCCCTCAGCCTCCTCTATTTGAATAAAAACAAACTCAGCCTATCCAATCCTTCCTCATAGCTAAAATTCTCCAGTCCAGGCAACATCCTCGTAAATCTCCTCTGTACACTCTCTAGTGCAATCACACCTTTCCTGTAATGTGTTGACCAGAACTGCACGCAGTACTCTAGCTGTGGCATAACTAGTGTTTTATACAGTTCAAGCATAACCTCCCTGCTCTTGTATTCTACGCTTCAGCTAATAAGGGCAAGTATTCCGTATGCCGCCTTAACCACTTTATCTACCTGGCCTGCTACCTTCAGGGATCAGTGGACATGCACTCTAAGGTCCCTTTGTTCCTCTATACTTCTCTGTGTCCTACCATTTAATGTGTGTTCCCTTGCCTTGTTAGCCCACCCAAATGCATTACCTCACACTTCTCTGGATTGAATTCCATTTGCCACTGTTCTGGCCACCTGACCAGTTCATTGATATCCCCCTGCAGTCTGCAGCTTTCTTCATTATCAACCACACAGCTGGTTTTAGTATCAACTGCAAACTTCTTAATCATACCCCCTACATTCAAGTCTTAATCATCGATGTATACCACAAAAAGCAGGGGACCCAGCACCGAGCCCTGCGGAACCCCACTGGATACAGCCTTCCAGTCACAAAAACACCCATCAGCCATTACCCTTTGCTTCCTGCCTCTGAGCCAATTTTGGATCCAACTTGCCACTTTGCCCTGGGTCCCATGGGCTTTTGTTTTCGTGACTAGTCTGCCATGTGGCACCTTATCAAAAGCCTTGCTAAAATCCATATACACTACATCAAACACACTACCCTCATCGACCCTCCTTGTTACCTCCTCAAAAAATTTAATCAAGTTAGTCAAACTCGGATCTTCCCTTAACAATCCATGCTGACTGTCCTTGTTTAATACGTGTCTTCCTAAATGAAGATTTATCCTGTCCCTCAGAATTTTTTCCAATAATTTTCCCACCACTGAGGTTAGGCTGATTGGCCTGTCATTACTTGGTCTATCCCTTTCTCCCTTTTTAAACAAAGGTACAACATTAGCAGTTTATAATGCCTCTCCTCATGCTTCCTACCAAAATGCAACACTTCACACTTCTGCATTAAATTTCATCTGCCATGTGTTTGCCCATTTCACAAGACTGTCCATGACCTCCTGAGGTCTGTCATGGTTAGCTTGGTGTTCCTTTACTGTTAGATAATTGACTAGTTCAGGATCATTACTCATTACTAAATATGAGATGGCCTGGTCTCTTGTTCTTGGTTCTCTTGTTGATTCAACAACAAAATGTTCCAGAAAACACCTTACTCTGTTAAAAGGGAACTGCCTTTCTGAAAAAAGTGTTTGCTAAACATTTTTTTATTGTGCAGGGGAAAACGCCATAAACGGAATGTTACAATTTTCACAGTGTTAGCCAGCATGGATTTGTAAAGGATAGGCCATGTCTAATGAACATGGTGGAATTTGTTGAGAAGGTAACTAATGTTGTGGATAAGGGAGTGTCTGATCTTATTGACTTCCAGAAGGCGTTCGATAAATTTCCACACAAGAGACCATTAACACAAATGCAAGTGCATGGACTTGGAGGCAACCTATTGACATGGGTAGGGAATTGGTTCAGAGGAGAGAGAGAGTAGGGATAATGGGTCTGTGCATATGTTGGCATGATGTGACTAATGGAGTCCCCGAAGGATTTGTACTGAGGCCACAGCTTTTCACTATATTTATAAAGATGAAAGAATAGAGAGCCATATATCTACCTTTGCTGACAACGAGTTAGGTGGCACAGTAAGCAGTGTAGATGGGAGCAGAAAGTTGCAAAGGAACATTGATAGATTAAGTGAGTGGGCAAAACAGTGGCAGATAGAGTTCAACGTGGGGAACTGTGAGGTCATCCACTTTGGACCTAAAAAGGATCGATCAGAGTATTTTCTAAATGGTGAGAAGCTCGGAACTGGGGAGGGGCAGAGAGATTTAGGGGTCCATGTACAGACATCACGAAAAGCTCATGGACAGGTACAAAAAATAATTTAAAAGGCTCATGGAATGTTGGTCTTTATCCCGAGGGAGCTGGAATAAAAAGAGGTGGAAGTTATGCTCCAGCTTTACAGAGCTCTGGTTACCATCTGGAGAACTGCGTTGCGTTCTGGGCTCCATACCTCAGGAAGGATATGTTGGCTGTGGAGCGGGTGCAACGCAGATTCACCGTGGCTAATAAGGTTAAATTATATGGTCAGATTGCATAAACTGGGCTAATATATACTGGGGGAATAATACTGTGAGGAGCACGGAAGGGAAGAAATTCTTGAAATGTGTTCCAGGAAAACTTACTTGATCAATGTGTTTCCAGCCCAACTAGGAAGGAAGCAGCACTGGATCTAGTTCTGCAGAATGAAATGGAGCAAGTGGAGCATGTTTCAAGGGGAGAGCATTTGGGAATCAGTGATCACAATATAATTAGGTTTAGAATAGTTATGGAAAGGAGCAATCAAAGGTAGAGATACTCAACTGAAAGCGGGCTAATTCTCGTGATCGGGCTCAGGTGGAATGGAAACAAAGATTGTCAGGTAAAACAGAAAATGAGCAATGGGGGGCCTTCAGGAGAGGATAGTTCAGGTAGTCTAGACACATTCTTATGAGAGGGAAAGGAAGAGCATCCAAAGTTAGAGCCCCCTGGATGACTAACAGAATTGGGATTAAAATGATTATGATCAATATCAGGTTCATAATATAATACAGAATCAAGCTGAATACAGCAAGTACAGGGGGGAACTGATAAAGGAAATAATAGGGGCAAAGAGAATAATGGCAAAGAGTGTGTGAGAAATGATTAGCAGGTGACATAAAAGGGAACACGAAAGTATTTTAAAAACATATAGGGAGAAAGGATAGTCAAAGGAAGGGTTAGGACTAAAAAGGGAAAGTTCTTGTGAAGGCTGGGGGACTGAATGAATATTTTGCATCTGTCTTCACTAAACAAGAGGATAATGCCAATATAGCAGTAAAGGAGAGGGTAGAGAAATTGGATAGGAGAAAAAAAGATAAAGAGGAGGGCCTTAAAGATTGGCTGCGCTCAAAGTGGAAAAGTCACCCGGTCCGGATGTGATGCATTCTCAGTTACTGAGAGAAGTAAAGGTGGAAATTGCGGAGGCTCTGGCCATAATCTTCCAATCCTCCTTGGACATTGGGGTGTACCAGAAGACTGGAGGGTTGCAAGGATTACACTCCTGTTCAAAAACAGGGGTGAGAAATAAACCCAGTAACTAGTCAGCCGAATGTTGATGGTGGGGCAACATCTAGAGATCACAATCCAGGACGAAATTAATTGTCACTTGGATTTATTAAAGGCAAATCGTGTCAGACAGTTTGTCAGTGAAATAATGGAGAGGGTTGATGAAGGTAGTGTGATTGATGTTGTTTATATGGACTTTCAAAAAGGTGTTTGATGAAGTGCCGCATAATAGGCTAGTAAATTGAAGGCCATGGGTTTAAAGGGGCACTGACTGCATGGGTACAAAATTAGCTCAGCGAAAGAAAGCAGAGAGTATTGCTGATTGGTTGGTTGTTTTTTAGACTGGAGGTAATTATACAGGGGTCAGTATTGGGACCACTGCTCTTTTTGATGTATATTAATGACTTGGACTTGGGTATACAGAGCATCATTTCAAAGTTCACAAAACTTGGAAATGTAGTCAACAGTGAGGAGGATAGTAGCAGACTTCAGGATATAGGCAGTCTGGTGAGATGGGCAGACACGTGGCAGATGAAATTAAATCCAGAGAAGTGTGAAGTGATGCATTTTGGAAGGAAGATTTAAGCGAGTCAATACACACTAAATGGTACAATTTTAACGGATGTACAGGAACAGGGAGACCTGGGGGTTTGCACACACAAATCTTGGAAGGTGGCAGGACAGGTTGATAAGGCTGTTAAAGCATCCGGGATCCTGGACTTTATAAATGGAGGTATGGACTCCAATATTTACCATGGTGCACCGTCAGAGTGGGTCTTGGGGGAAGGAGCTATGAATGGGAAAACTGCTGGGGAAGTTTTAATTTATCTCTCCAAATTTCCCGCCTGACAGCCAGCCTGTCAAGTGGGAAGCCTGTAGCACAAGCAGACAGCAGAGGAGCAGATAGGTCTAATGATGGGGTGGAACGGGCTGTAATTCGGTGGTAGCAAAATGGGGGGGTACAGTATGGTATGAGGTGTAAAATGGTTGCTGCAAGGTTGGGTACAGCGTGATCAAGTGGGGGTCAGTGATCATGGGACTGGAGAGTGAGATCAGGGGAGTCGGAGATCATGGAGACGGGGTTTCACAGCATAGTTTGTTGGGTCGGGAGGAAATCCTCCTGACCCACAAGCAGTATTGTAAAAGCACTTACCTTCATTCACCACGACATTTCTGCAGCGACCTATCTGCTCAATCATACCCTCACCTCCATCTTTCACCGTTCCCCTGGTACGGCCCCATCTCTGCTCCCTCAAGTCCAAGAGAGACAGATTTGAATGTTTATGGCGGACAACTGGTTTAGCCATTCACCGCCAGATCTGGCTGGACAACAGAAAGCATTATCGGGTGCTACTCTCGTCCACCAAAACTGCTCACTATTCCAGCATCAACCTGGAATGTAACGATACCCCCGGCTTCTCTTCCTTCTCCAGTACAAACTGTCTTGTTAAAGCCCTGCCTCCTCCACTCTCCATCACCTCCAAGAAGTGCGTGGGGCTCATCGACTTGTTCGGCAGCAAGATAGAGACCATCCGTTCAGCTGCCTCTGCCACTTCTCTCCCTTCGCCTAGCCCACCGGGCCAAACAGGTTCCACCCAGCCCTAACCCTGAACATTTTCTAGATTCTCTCCGATCTCCCCTCATGCCCCCTCCAAGCTCGAATTATCTATGCAACCCCCTTCCTGCTCCCTTGACCCTATTCCCACTAAACTGCTGACCACCTAACTTTCTTTTCTAGTTCCCATGTTAGCTGACATTGTTAATGGTTCTCTTCCTCAGGTACTGTCCCTCTCCCTCAAATCTGTCGTCAGCATCCTTCTCCTCCAGGAACCTACCCTTGACTTCTCCCTTTCCTCTTGCAAATCCGTGTCCATCTTTTCTGCAACTCCATGTTTGAATCTCTCCAATCAGTTTCTGCCCCGCCACAGTACCGAAACGGCTCTCATCAAAATCACAATTGACATCCTATGTGACTCTGGCAGTGGTAAACTATCCATCCCAGACCTGTCTGGAGCCTTTGATATGGTTGGCCACAATATCCTCCTCTAATCCTCTTCTCCGTTGTCCAGCTGGGTGGGACTGCACTCACCTGGTTCCATTCTTGGCGATCCAGTTGTAGCCAGAGAATCACTTTCAATGGCTTCTCTTCCCACTTCCGCACCCTTACCTCATGGATCTAACCTTGGCCCCCTCCTCTATCTCATCTATATGCTGCCCCTCGACGACATCATCTAAAAACAACAGCAGGTTCCACAATTATGCTAACAACACCCAGCTCTACCTCACCATCACTTCTCTCCACCCCTCCACTGTCTTTAATTCGTCACATTGCTTGTCCGACATCCAGTATTAGATGAGCAGACATTTGCTCCAACTAAATATTTGGAAGATCAAAGCCATTGTCTTCAGTCCATTGGATATATTCAAGAGGAAGTTAGATATGGTCCTTACGGCTAAAGGGATCAAGGAGTATGGTGAGAAAGCAGGAAAGGGGTACTGAGGTGAATGATCAGCCATGATCTTATTGAATGGTGGTGCAGGCTCGAAGGACCGAATGGCCTACTCCTGCACCTATTTTCTATGTTTCTATGTCCCTGCCACAAACTCCGTTCCCAAGCCACGGACGTCATCCCTCTCCCTGGCAACGGTCTGAGGCTGAACCAGAACGTTCACAAACTTGACGTTGTATTTGACCCCTAGATGATCTTCCGACCACATATCTGCATCAACACCAAGGCCACCTACTTCTACCTCCATTACATCACTCCAATCCACCCCCTGCCTCAGCCCATCTGCTGCTGAAACCCTCATCCATGCCTTTGTTACCTCTAAACTTGACTATTCCATCGCCCTTCTCTCTGTCCTCCCATCATCCACCGTTCATAAATGTGAGCTCACCAAAAATCCTGCTGCCCGTATCCTAAATTGCACCAATTGACTCCCAGTCCGACAATGCTTTAATTTTAAAATTATCATCCTTGTTTTCAAAACCCTCCGTGTCCTCGCTCCTCCTTATCTCTGTAATCTCCTCCAGCCCCTGAGATCCCAGCGCACCTCCAAACTTGGCCTCGTGCGGGTCCCCAGTTTTCATCGCTCCACCATTGGCTGCCATGACTTAGATTTAAGGAATGAAGCTGGTCAGGTGGAAGCAGTATCAGTGAGAGAGCATTTTGGTGGTGGTGATAATAATTCAGTTAGATATTGAAAGGACAAAGATAGACCAGGAATAAAAATTCTCAATTGGGGAAAAGTCAATTTTACTGAGCCGAGATGTGATTTAGGGCTGGAAACTGCTACTGGAAGGTAAATCAGTGTCAGAGCAGTGGGAGGCATTCAAGGAAGAGATAGTGAGGGTTCAGTGCAAGAACATAAAACATAAGAACATGAAATAGGAGCAGGAGTGGGCCATTTGGCCGCTCGAGCCTGCTCCACCATTCAATAAGATCATGGCTGATCTGATCTTGGCCTCAACTCCACTTCCTTGCCTGCTCCCCATAATCCTTAATTCCCTTATCATTCAAAAATCTGTCTATCTCCACCTTAAATACATGACCCAGCCTCCACAGCTGTCGGGTAGAGAATTCCAAATATTCATCACACTCTGAGAAGAAATTCCTCCTCATCTCCGTTTTAAATGGGCGACCCCTTATTTTGAAACTATGCCCCCTATTTCTAGATTCCCCCACGAGGGGAAACATCCTCTCTGCATCTACCCTGTCAAGCCCCCTCAGAATCTTATACGTTTCAATAAGATCACCTCTCATTCTTCTGAACTCCAATGAGTATAGGCTCAACCTTTCTTCATAAGACATACTCCCTTCATCTCCAGAATCAACCTCATGAACCTTCTTTGAACTGCCTCCAATGCAAGTATATCCCTCCTTAAATAAGGAGACCAAAACTGTGCGCAGTACTCCAGGTGTGGTCTCACCAATGCCCTGTCATCGAACTACAGTATGCGGACGTCGCTTGCGTCTGCGCACGTTCAGAGACTGAACTCTAAGTCATAGTCAACATCTTCACTGAGGCATACGAAAGCATGGGCCTTACACTCAACATCTGTTAGACAAAGGTCCTACACCAACCTGAACACCTCCCCCCCCCCCCCAAGTCATCAACATCCACGGGCGCGGCCCTGGACAACGTGGACCATTTTCCATACCTCAGGAGCCTATTATCAGCAAGGGCAGACATCGATGACGACGTTCAACATCGCCTCCAGTGCGCCAGCACAGCCTTCGGCCGCCTAAGGAAGAGAATGTTCAAAGATCAGGCCCTCAAATGTGACAGCAAGCTCATGGTCTACAGGGCTGTAGTGATACCCACCCTCCTGTATGGCTCAGAGACATGGACCATGTACAGTAGACACCTCAAATCGCTGGAGAAATACCACCAATGATGTCTCCGCAAGATCCTGCAAATCCTCTGGGAGGACAAACGCACCAACGTTAGCATTCTCAATCAGGCCAGCATCGAAGCACTGACCATACTCGACCAGCTCCGTTGGGTGGGCCACATTTTTCGCATGCCTGACACAAGACTCCCAAAGCAAGCGCTCTACTCGGAACTCCTACATGGAAAGTGAGCCTCAGGTGGGCAGAGGAAACGATTCAAGGACATCCTCAAAGCCTCCTTGATAAAATGCAACATCCCCACCGACACCTGGGAGTCCCTGGCCAAAGACCGCCCTAAGTGGAAGAAGTGCATCCGGGATGGCGCTGAGCACGAGTCTCGTCACCGAGAGCATATAGAAAACAAGCGCAGGCAGCGGAAGGAGCATGCGGCAAAGTCCCACCCACCCTTTCCTTCAACGATTGTCTGTCCCACATGTGACAGAGACTGTAATTCTCGTATTGGACTGTTCAGTCGCCTAAGAACTCACTTTTAGAATGGAAGCAAGTCTTCCTCGATTTCGAGGGACTACCTATGATGATTGTTGTGGAGAATTACAAAGATACTCAACACAGGTCTGTTTCAGAGAAAAGAACTGTTTATAATAAAGCACTCGATCGAGGGAGAGACAGCTTCTATATGAGTTCAGTAACTCGGTGACCCAACTAGTCATTCTCTCTGAGCAGTCAAAATACATACAAAATCATGAAGCTATGCACGGAAGTTTTTCATTGGTTGTTTCCCTAACACATCACAAGTCCTCTCCTACCTACAACAATTTAATTGGTGCATACAACTACAGCAATTTCATTGGTACATACAATTTTATTACATCATCTCGTGCGCCTCTTATCTGATTAGTCACGTGCTACATCATTTCTGTGAACTCCTTCCCAGACCCATTTGTCTTGTGTGGCTATCTCCTTGACTAGGTTTGACAGACAAAGCTGTGGTGTCTCAATCCTTCTCTGTTTTCCGTTATCTCATACCATTCTATGTGACTCCTTAGCTAGCGTCGCTGTTTGTTTTTTCTATGATTACTGTCTCCACCCCAACCAGTTGTCTGGTTTTACTACGATAAACTGGTTTGTACTCGGTCATTTTCTAGATACTATCTTCTTGAGAGTTTCTACGAACTCAGCCACAAACCTTTTAGGAATTACTAGTGAATCTACCCTTTGCACCTGGTTGTTGATTCGTAAGCCTATTCCTTGAAAACAGCAAGAGCATTCTGCACTTCTCTCAGCCTTGCTCGCCTAAAATCTAACTTTACTTAATTTTGCCCTAACAATAATGATGATGTATAGTTGTAGCAGGACTACCCTACTTTATACTCCACCCCCTTGCAATAAAGGCCAACATTCCAATTGCCTTCCTAATTACTTGCTCTATCTGCATGCTAACTTTTTGTCTTTCATGTACAAAGACCCCCAAATCCCTCTGTACTGCAGCATTTTGTAATTTCTCCCCATTTAAATAATAATTTGCTTTTTTATTTTTCCTACCAAAGTGGGTAACTTCACATTTTCCCACATTATTCTCAACCTGCCAAATTTTTGCCTATTCACTTGACCTATCTATATCCCTTTGCAGATTTTTTGTGTCCTCTTCACAACTTGTTTTCCCACCTATCTTGTATCATCAGCAAATTTGCCTACATTACACTTGGTCCCTTGATCCAAGTCATTAATATAGATTGTAAATAGTTAAGGACCCAGCACTGATCCCTGTGGTACCCCACTAATTACTGTTTGCCAACCTGAAAATGACCCATTTATACCGACTCCCTGTTTTCTGTTAGTTAGCCAATCCTTATCCATGCTAATATATTACTCCCAACTCCGTGAGCTCTTATCTTGTGCACTAACCTTTCATGTGGCACCTTATCGAATGCCTTCAGGAAATCCAAATACACAATATCTACTGATTTCCCTTTATCCACCCTGCTCATTACATCCTCAAAGAGCTCCAGCAAGTTTGCAAACATGATTTTCCCTTTCATAAAATCATGCTGACTCTGCTTGATTGTATTATGATTTTCTAAATATCTTGCTACTACTTCCTTAATAATGGATCCAGCATTTACCCAATGACAAATGTTCGATTAACTGGTCCGTAGTTCCCTGCTTTCTGTTTCCCTCCTTTCTTAAATTGTTGCATTACATTTGCAGTTTTCAATCTGCTGGGACCTCTCCAGAATCCAGGGAATTTTGGTAGATTACAACCAATGCATCTACTATCTCTGCAGCCACTTCTTTTAAGGCCCATTGGATACAGGCCATCAGGTCCAGGGGACTTGTGCACGTTTTGTCCCATTAGTTTACCTAGTACTTTTTCTTTAGTGATTGTTTTAAGTTCCCCCTCCCAATAGCGCCTTGATTATCTATTATTGGGATGATTTTAGTGTCTTCTACCGTGATTACTGATACCAAATATTTGTTCAAAGTCTCTGCCATTTCCTTGTTTCCCATTATTAATTCCCCTCTCATCCTCTATGGGACCAACGTTTACTTTAGCTACTCTCTTCCTTTTTATATACCTGTAGAAGCTCTTACTGTCTGTTTTTATGTTTCTTGCTAGTTTACTCTCATCATCTATCTTCTCTCTCTTTATTACTTTTTTAGTCATCATTTGCTGGTTTCTAAAAAGTTCACAATCCTGTGGCCTTCCACTAATCTTCGTAACATTGTATGCCTTTGTTTTCAATTTGATACCATCCTTTACTTCCTTAGTTAGCCATGGATGGTTCATCCTTCTCTTAGAGTCTCACTGGAATATATCTTTGCTGAGATAGGAAATATCTCCTTAAATGTCTGTCACTGCTTATCTACTGTCTATTTTCACAGTCCACTCGAGCGAACTGTGCCTTCATAGCTTTGTAACTGCCTTTAAGTTCAGGACACTAATTTGAGACTTAACCTCCTCACCCTCAAACTGAATTTGAAATTCTGCCATGCTATGCTTACTCTGCCCGAGAGGATCCTTTACTATGAGGTCATTAATTAATCCAGTCTCATTACACATTACCACATCTAAAATAGTCTGCTCCCTAGTTGGATCTACAACATAATGTTCTTAGAAACCATCTTGAAAACACTCTATGAACTTGTCCTCAAAGCTACCTTTGCCAATTTGATTTGTCCAATCAATATGAAGATTAAAATTGCCCATGATTCCTTAAAAGCCTCCATTATTTCTTGATTTATACTCTGTCCTACAATTTTGCTACTTTTAGGGGACCTATAGACGAATCCCACCAGTGAATTCTTTCTCTTATTATTTCTTATCCCCACCCAAACTGATTCTACATCTTGATCTTCTGAGCCAATATCATTTCTCATTGCTGCACTGATCTCATCCTTTATTAACAGAGCTACCCTACCTCCTTTTCTTTTCTGCCTATCCTTCCAAAATGTCAAATGTCAAGTATGTTCCCGTGGAGAAAAAGGGTGGGACTACCAAAGCTTGAGCCCTTGGATGTTAAGGGACATACAGGGTAGGATAAAGCAAAAAAGGGAAACTTATGACAGATACCGCAGGCTCAATACTGCAGAAACCCAAGAGGAGTATAGAAAGTGCAGGGTTGAAATTAAAAAGGCGATTAGGAAAGCAAAGAGAGAGCATGAAAAATGTTGGCAAGTAAAATCAAGGAAAACCCAAAGATGTTTTATATTAAGAGCAAGAGAATCAAAGGGAATTAAGGGATATGGAGATCGGCATGAAAGTGAACTTGAGAACACAAGAACATAAGAAATAGGAGCAGGAGTAGGCCATATGGCCCCTCGAGCCTGCTTCACCATTTAGTACGCTCATTGCTGATCCAATCATGGACACAGGTCCACTTCCCTGCCCGCTCCCCATAATCCCTTATTCCCTTATCGGTTAAGAAACTGTCTATCTCTGTCTTAAATCTACTCAATGACCCAGCTTCCACAGGTCGATGATCAGCCATGATCTTATTGAATGACGGAGCAGGCTCGTAGGGCCTACTCCTGCTCCTATTTCTTATGTTCTTAGGATAACTAAAGAAAGAGTAGGACCAATTAGAGACCATAAAGGTAATCTGTGTGTGGAGGCGGAAGATGGACGGAGCAGATATAATGGTAAGTACTGCAGGGAATAGAATACGGCCAATGTGATCGCCTTGACTAGTTTCAATTGCCTGGATGGGTTGGAGAGGAATTTTCCCAGATCTTTTCTCCCAAAATTGGCCTGGGTTTTTATCTGGTTTTTGCCTCTCCCAGGAGATCACATGGGGTGGAGTGTACAATTGTTTTAGTATAAGGGGTGTCACAGTTGTGGTGAGGCGGATTGGTTGGGCTGGGTGCTCTTTGCCTTTCTATCATTGTTCATAGGTTTATATGTAACCTTTAGGGCTGCTGACCAAGGGCCGTGTGGCTCTTTGTCAGCCGGCACGGACACGATAGGCCGGAATGGCCTCCTTCTGCACTGTAAATTTCTATGTTGCTATGTGGGTATGGTTCTTAATGATTATTTTGTGCCTGTTTTCACAAAGGAGAAGGACGATGCAGACATTGCAATCAGGGAAGTGGAGTGTGAAATATTAGATGAAATAAACATAGTGGGAGAGAAAGTATTAAGTGGTTTAGCATCTTTGAAAGTGGATAAATCCTCAGGCCCAGATGAAATGTATCCCAGGCTGTTGAGAGGAAATAGCAGAGGCTCTGACCATCATTATCCAATCCTCTCTGGCAACAGGTGTGGTACTGGAGGACTGCTAACGTTGTACTGTTGTTTAAAAAGAGAGAAGAGCATAGACCGAGCAATTACAGGCCAGTTAGCCTAACCTCGGTGGTAAGAAAATTATTGGAAAAAATTCTAACGGACAATATAAATCTTAATTTAGAAAGACACGATTTAATCAAGGACAATCAGCATAGATTTGTTAAGGGAAAGTCCTGTTTAACAAATTTGATTGAATTTTTTGAGGAGGCAACAAGGAGGGTCGATGAGGTGCATTTGATGTAGTGTATGTGCATTTTAGCAAGGCTTTTGATAAGGTCCCACATGGCAGACTGGTCACAAAAGTAAAAGCCGATGGGATCCAGGGCAAAGTGGCAAGTTGGATCCAAAATTAGCTCAGAGGCAGGAAGCAAAGGGTAATGGTTGATGCGTCTTTTTGCGACTGGAAGGATGTTTCCAATGGGGTTCCGCAGGGCTCAGTACTAGGTCCCTTGCTTTTTGTGATATACATCAACGATCTAGACTTGAATATAGTTTGCAGATGATACAAACATTGGCCATGTAGTTGATAATGAAGAACAAAGCTGTAGACTGCAGGAAGATATCTATGGACTGGTCAGGTGGGCAAAACATGGCAAATGCAATTCAATCCAGAGAAGTCTGGGATAATGCATTTAGGTGGGCTAACAAGGTAAGGGAATATGCATTAAATGGTAGAAGTGTAGAGGAACAAAGGGACCTTGGAGTGCATGTCCACAGATCGCTGATGGTAGCAGGCCAGGTTGATAAGGTGATTAAGAAGGCATACGGAATGCTTGCCTTTATTAGCCGAGGCATAGAATACAAGAGCAAGGGGGGTTATGTTTAAACTGTATAAAACACTAATTAGGCCACAGCTGGAGTACTGCATGCAGTTCTGGTCATCACATTACAGGAAAGAAGTGATTGCACTCGAGAAAGTACGGAGGAGATTTACGAGGATGTTGCCGGGAGTGGAGAATTTTAGTTACCAGAAAAGATTTGATAGGCTGTGGTTGTTTTCTTTGGAACAGAGGAGGCTGAGGGGAAACTTCATTGAAGTGCATAAAATTATGAGGGGCCGAGATATAATGAATAGAAAGGGCCTCTTGGCCGGGGGGGGAGGGGGTGGTCAATGGTCAACAACCAGGAGCATAAATTTAAAGTAATTGGTAGATAGTTTAGAGGGGATTTGAGGGGAAATTTTGTCACCCAGAGGATGGTGGGGGTCTGGAACTCACTGCCTGAAAGGGTGGTAGAGGCAGAAACCCTAACCACATTTAAAGGGTACTTGGATGTGTACTTGAAGTGCCATAACCTACAATACTACAGACCAAGAGCTGGAAAGTGGGATTAGGCTGGATAGTTCTTTGTCGGCCGGCATGGACACGATGGACCGTATGTTATGTTCACAGAGCACAAACACACACAGCTCCTAACATGGCAGGCAGCTCTCTCGGAAACCTCCGGAAATCTGCCTGGTTCTGTTTATTATTAACCCTGCAATTGCAGTACAAAATATGTCCACATCCACAGTGTGGAGCTACAAACATTACAAGCTTACAGACATTACACTTCTCCCTCCTTAATGAAGAAGTTATTATAATAAACATCATACATAACTTTCATGTTTAAATATAACACAAGATATAGACACATTTTTTTTCCATATTTACAAATTTAACTTTACCACTTGTTTTCTGTTTCGAAGAGGATACCTTCGCTCTCGAACAGAATCTTCCAAACATGGTGTTCAATCTAAACTCAATCGAGGCTCATCCTGAGGAATGTTTTCCTCCACGGAATTTCCTTGATTTTCATTTGAATTCACTCAAACTTCAGGCTCTTTGTATTCCCGACTCGGACTCAGACTTTCATTCTGATTCTCTCCTGGATTTGTTTCCAGTACATTGGATTTAGGATTTGCTACTGATATATCAAAACTATCTGATGAGTCAGAAATAATTGAATCATGCCCACCTTCAACTCCTTCCATGTCTGTTGGTAAAATATGATCAATATGATCTATATGAACAAACCTAACCTGTCCATTATCAAACATCTTTACCAAATATGTGCGAGGACCAAATATCTACACTACTCTTCCTGGTAACCACTTTAACCATTTATGGTGATGGGTTCTTCACTCTCACCTTCTGGTTTAATTTCACACTTCTCTCTTTTAGTCTATCTCTATCATGATTCTCTTTCTGTCTTAATTGTTTCTCTTCTACGGACTGTGCCAAATTTGGCTTTAACAACGAGAATCTGGTTCGTGGCTGTCATTTGAGAAACAACTCTGCTGGTGTTCTACCAGTAGTTGTATGAGAGGAGTATTTCAATATGTAATCAAAAAATTAGCCAAATTGTGATCCAATGACAACTGTCGTTTCCTTGGATTTGGATCTAACATTTGTTTTATGAGGGCACGTTTTACAATTTGTACAGTGCGTTCTGCTGCACCATTCGAAGCAGGATGGTATGGTGGAACCTTGGTATGTTTCACACTATTTTTGCTCGTGAATTGTGCAAATTCTTCTGAACGAAATTGTGGTCCATTATCCGAAACAATTTCTTCAGGGAGGCCAAATGAAGAAAATAATTTTCGTAAAATGTTCAATGTTTTACTTGTTATTTTCCACATTGGAAATACCTCAACCCACTTTGGCTATCAATCACAATGAATAATTGTTGTCCTTCTAACTCAGCAAAATCAATATGTAGCCTTTGCCACACCCTAGGAGGCCATTTCCATGGCTGTAATGGTACTGGTGGTGGTTGCTTGCTTACCGATTGACATGTCGTACACTGACTCATGATGTACTCTATATCTTTATCAAGACCTAGCCACCATAAATAACTGCGTGCAAAACTTTTGGTCAAGCACATTCCCAGGTGCTGGTCATGGAGGTCTCGTAATAATTTGGACCTGAATTTATTTGGTATAACCACTCTTGCACCCAACATGATACAATCTTTATCGACTGATAATTCATTCCTACGAATGAAGAATGGATGAATATCTTTGTCTGTTACCTGGTTTGGCCATCCATTTTCAATATACTCATACACCTTTGACATCACTGGGTCAGGTTTGGTTGCTCTACCAATCTCTTCAGCTGTGACTGGCAGTTTATCGACGTATGAAAAATAAAACACTTCTTCCCTATCGGGTGTAACTTGTGATGGGGAAGGCAACGTAGACATTGCATCAGCATTACTGTGATCAGCTGATCGTCTGTATTCAATATCATATGTATATGCTCACAAAATCAAAGCCCATCTCTGCATTCGCGCTGCAGCTAATGTTGGAACTGGGGACTTTGGATGGCGGATTGCTTTTAGGAGCTTGTGGTCCGTAACGATGGTAAACTTACAAGTACTTGTGAAACTTCTTGACCCCAAAAATTAATGCCAAAGCTTCCCTTTCAATGTGCGTATAATTACTCTCACTGACACTGAGAGTGCATGAAGCAAAAGCAATTGGTCTCTCCTCCCCACTACTTAATACATGAGAGATTACTGCCCCAACTCCATATGGAGAGGCATCACATGCTAGCTTAATCTCCTTAGATATGTCATAGTGAACTAACATGGTGCTCTCTACCAATTTGCTTTTACACTCCTTGAATGCTGTATCGCATTCTTTTGACCACTTCCAATGGACCTGTTTTTTCAATAGTTCATTCAGTGGATGTAATACTGCAGCCTAATTTGGTAGGAACTTCCCATAAAAGTTCAAAAGACCCAAGAATGAACGAAGTTCAGTGACATTCCTGGGAGTGGATGCATTTCTGATTGCATTCAATTTTTCCATGGTTAGATGTAAACCATCTTTGTCGACTCTGTACCCTAAGTACTCCACTGAGTTTTTAAATAACTCACACTTACGAGCAGACACTCGTACTCTGTGCTTCTCTAGCCATTTGAGGACTTCATTCAATATGTTATTATGAATTTGCCTATTTGGTGCTGATATTAGTATGTCATCCAAATAACATACTACCGCCTCAATACCTTGCAAAATCTGCTTCATCACCCCTTGGAATATGGCAGGGGCGGAAGACACTCCAAATGGTAGCCTATTAAATTGATATAGGCCTAGATGAGTATTTATAGTCAAACATGACTTGGACTCCTCATCAAGTTCAAGCTGTAAGTAGGCATTCATAAGATCCAATTTTGAGAAGATCTGACCATCTGTCAGTGTTGTGAACAAATCTTCTATATTCGGCAATGTATTGGGGACATTACCCTCTCGAACCTGGTTTACGGTTACTTTATAATCACCACACAATCTTACCTTACCATCGGACTTAGGTACAACAACAATGGGTGTAGCCCAATTACATCGATCTATCTTACAAATAATGTTCTCAGTCTCTAGTCTTTTGAGTTCTTGCTCAACTTTCTCCTTGAGTGCATATGGTATGGAAAGTGGCTTGTAGTAAACCGATCTAGCGTCCTTCTGAACCCTGACACTCACCTTGAAGCCTTGGATCGGACTGCCCGTTTCACAGAACACCTTCGGATACTGCTTGATAACCTCAGCCGTTGATGAAAATCTCACTTCCACACAGAAAATCTTATTCCAATCCAGCTTCAGTGAGCTCAACCAATTTCTTCCTAGTAAGGCAGGCTTGTCTCCTTTCACTACTATTAGAGGCAAGTTCTGAAATTGATCTTTATATTTCACCGGTACAGTGATACGACCTACCACAATGATTTTCTCTCCCGAGTAGCCTCGCAGCTCTATCTTGGATTTCTCCAGTTGGAAATCACGCAATTTGTCGAGGTACAGCGACTCCGGTACTACACTCACGGATGCACCCGTGTCAATTTCCATTGGTATCTTGAATCCCGCAACATCTATGTGGATTTTGATGCTTTCCGAATCGCTGTCCGTTAACCTTGTACTCCTGATGACGTGTAACTCTAACATCTCCTCGTCCTGTTGTTCTTCCATGCTATGTAGTCTTTTGGGATTTCTACTCATAGCTTTGAACGCTGGACTCATAGCTTTGGAAGCTGGTTTACCCTTCAGTCGGCATGCCTTTGCAAGATGCCCAGTCTTCCTGCAGAAGAAACACTCTGCCTTCACGTATGGACAACTTTAAGCAATGTGTTGTCCCAGGCACCTATAGCACGACATCGACACTCTGGTAGAATTTCCAGTTTCTGAGACTTTGGGCCCCCACCATCTTTTACTTTGAACCTGCAGGTGATTTACCTCGGTTGACTGACGACCGTAATTATTATTTAATTCTCAGGAATATTGTTCGGCCATGCCCATTGACCTCGCTGTCTGACAAGCAATCTCAAGAGTCAAGTCATCCGTCATCAATAACTTCCTTCTGATCACATCATTTTTCACCCCACAAACAAAACGATCCCGTAATGCTCGGTTTTGAAAGTTTCCAAAATTACAGTGCATCGATAGCTTTTTTAATGCTGCGGTGTAATCACTGAGACTTTCATCAGACTTTTGATTCCGAATCCCGAAACGATAGCTTTCGGCAATTTCTAACAGTTTGGGGTTATAGTGCTGCACCAGCTTCGTTAAAATCTCTAAGTGTTGTGTCCTTTGGCTCGTCAGGCACAAGCAGATTTACAAGGGTTTCGTATAATGCCGGACTTGCCTCTGATAAGAAGATCGCTTTCTTACGTTCCAACACAGCCCGGTTCTGGACTGCATTGTCTGGAACTTCGATTATGTTATTTGCAATGAAATACATTTCTAGCCGATCCACATACACTTTAAAATGTTCCCGGTCATGTCTATATTCCCCCAAATGTTCGATTACACCTGCCATTTTAATCTCTAGCTGTTCACACCGTGTGCTGTATTTTACCTCGGATAAATTTCCAAAGTCTCTCTGTCGGCTGGCTGAATCCTTCCACAACAAAATTTAAGCTTTAAATCATCCAAAAAAAATCCCACCTCAATCGCCAAATGTGATATATTCACAGAGCACAAATACACACAGCTCCTAACATGGCAGGCAGCTCTCTCGGAAACCTCCGGAAATCTGCCTGGTTCTGTTTATAATTAATCGTGCAATTGCAGTACACAGTATGTCCACAGTGAGGATCTACAAACATTACAAGCTTGCAGACATTACAGGCCAAATGGCGTCATTCTGTGCTGTAAATTTCTATGATTGTGATTTCATGTGCCAAGGCCCTAAGCTCTGAAATTCCCTCCCTAAACTCTCGTGCTCTCCACCTTTAAGTTGCTTCTTAAAACATGCCTCTTTGATCTACTTTCTAGTCACCTGTCCTAACATCTTATTATGTTATACTGAGGGAATGATCAGACATGATCTTCTTGAATGGTGGTGCAGACTCGAAGGGCCAAATGGCCTACTCCTGCACCTATTTTCTATGTTTCTATGTGGCTCGGTGTTAACCTTTGTTTGATAACACACCTGTGAAGCGCCTTGGGTTGTTTTTACTATGTTGGAGGAGCTATGTAAATGCAAGTTGTTGCTGATGAGGTAAATTTGGAGTATTACTTTGAAAGCAAGTTCGAATAGGTGAATCAGAGTAAATTTAAGTTAGTGAAAAGTAATTATAGAATAGGCATTACAGGAACTGTTTTATGAATGTCTGTGTCCAGCAGGGAGCCTCACCCACCCAACGCACATACCAAGATGATGTAAGCATGCTTCCCATGAGTTTTTTTCCCGTCAAAGTTAATGGACTGAGAATTTTTGACAGTATGTCTGTGATTTACCCATTTTTTTAAAAGCATCGAGTGATATTAATATTTCTTTGTTTGAATTGACTAAAATGTACTTGGTGAAAAGATGCTGCACTGCTCCCGAACAATGTAATCTCTCCATTTCTTGACTGTATTTTACTGAGACGCCCATTTCAAATGCACCTGTCACTCAGTATTTGATTTCTTTGCACGTTTTTCCCTCATAGATGGTATCATGGGGCCATTAACCGAACGGATGCAGAAAACCTTCTCCGGTTGTGTAAAGAGTGCAGCTATCTCATCCGAAATAGTCAAAGCAGCAAGAATGATTATTCGCTTTCACTGAAGTAAGTGGCATCTTCATCAACAACTGATTATAATTTACTGAAGAAGTTTGGTGCAGGTGCAAATACTGCAGTGATTGTCTCTATAATCTATTGAGCCAATACATTGATGTCTGATTACAATAAAGGGTGCAATCACCCTTAATGTGCAAATACCTGTTGGAAAGTATTCCGTCCCTAGATTGATTTACTGAGTATGCAAGCCTGCTTCTGGATTAGTAGATACCTGTACATTTTTCCATATCTTACTAAATATATGCACACTGCCTGTTTACAAACATCACTCCCTGGTGTTACAATTTTTGTTGTCAAATTCTTGCAAACATTTAATGTTGAATTTCCTATGATTGTTTATTGATGACCAATTTGCTTTGACAAAAAAAAAGGTCTTCCCATTTTTTTCTCAATAGCTGAAATTTATTATTTTCCAAAGTAAGACTTGAGATAACATTATTCAAAAATATATACTTCACAATGACATGATTAAATTTATCAATTGAATTGAATTATGTGTCTTTTAACATCACCATTTCTTTCATTTCACAAATTCAGTATCTTTCAAAAGTCTGAGCTTCAGGACATTTTTACTTCACAGATGTTAGAAAAAACTTTCAACCACATCTGTCCATTCTGAGCATGTGCAGTTTGCCGAGTTTTCCATGCTGTTCACCAACAGGGATTGAAGAGTTTTTTGTGGCTCCTTACCCTGGAATGATCTGAGTGCATCTTTGCCTTCTCCAAATATGTTTGAAGAAATTGAATTGTCAAAGCTCTTATTTCATGGACGTCTAGCCTTTATTTTAATTTATTTGCAACAGACAATTGAACAGCAATACATATGAACAGCAGTATCTAATAGTGCACTGACATTTACATTTTCCACTTCTGCGTATCTGGCGTGTTGGGGAACAGTACACCCAAACCTATGACTTTTAGAAGCAGATTTGTGCTCCAAATCTTGAAATCTGACCATGGGAAATCTTGAATATAAAAAAGGTTGTGAATGAGTTGGGAAAGGAGGCCCACAAGTGTGAAGATTGGTTGGAAACGGAGCCAAGAACCACCAAACTCTCTTCCCTGGTCACCGTTTCCATCCCTTTCGCCACCTCTCTCTCCACCTCTCTAACTCTCCGCCTCTCCCTCCGCCTCGCTAACTCTCTCTTCACCTCTCCTTCCATCACCTCTCCTTTCATCACCTCTCCTTTCATCACTTCTCCTTTCATCACCTCTCCTTTCATCACCTCTCCTTCCATCACCTCTCCCCCTCCCTCTCCCTCTCCCTCCCCCTCTCCCTCTCCCTCCGCCTCTCTAACTCTCTCTTCACCTCTCCTTCCATCACCTCTCCTTCCATCACCTCTCCTTCCATCACCTCTCCTTCCATCACCTCTCCTTCCATCACCTCTCCTTCCATCACCTCTCCTTCCATCACCTCTCCTTCCATCACCTCTCCAACTCTCCTTCCACCTTTCTCTCATCCTCTAAGATAAAACCTATCTCTTTAACCAAGCTTTTGCTCATCTGCCTGATATCTCCTCCTCTGGGTTGGTGTCAAAAATGCTGTTTGGATGCCGTTTTGTAAATCGGAGGAAGTTTAATAAAAGGCTGATGGGAGCATTGAAGTCATTTGAGTGATTTTAAGGGCATTTTAGAATCTTGCCAATCATCTAATCACATTTTGGTCATTTTCGAGTTTATATTGTGTTTGTTGAGGACAATTTAAGAATTTTGAAGACAGATTAGGGCATTTATAGTGATGGGGCCTGTAATTTCTCAGCCAGTATTGATGACTACTCATGCTGCAGAATAGAGATGAGAGAAGATTCATTGAAGAGTATTATGTGCCCAATCAAAGAGGAAGCAGACTGCTGAAGAGGAGGAGACGTTACACCCAACGCATTTACAGGGATAAGCGATCATACCTGGACTTGTCCAATAGCACGTGCGTTAGAAAGGAGGTCATCAGTGAGATATGCCAGCTCATTAAGGGAGATCTGCAGCCTAACAGCATCATCAGGACCGTACTGCCCGTTGAGGTTAAGGTTACTGCGGCAGTTTCCTTCTATACATCGGGCTCCTTTCAGGCCTCAGCTGGTGACATTTGCTGCATCTTTCAGCACGCCATACATTGCTGCATTCGACAGGTGACTGAAGCCCTTTACGCACGCAGGATGGACTTTATAAACTTCCCTATGACCAGGGAGGTATAGAGTGAGAGGGCTTTGGAGTTCTCGTGAATAGCAAACTTCCTCAAGGTGCAGGGAGCAATAGACCATACGCACATCGCTCTGCGAGCACCTTTACAAGATGCAGAGGTTTACTGCAACTGAAAGGGATTTCACTCCCTGAATGTGCAGCTTGTTGTCGACCACAAGCAAATAATCATGGCCGTAAATGCAAATTTTCCAGGGAGCATCTATGATGCGCACATCTTACGTGAGAGCACTGTCTCTGACCTGTTTAACAGTCAGCCACAAGGTCACGGTTGGATGCTGGGGGATAAAGGATATGGCATTGCCAGCTGGCTCATGACCGCTCTGCGAAAGACTCAGACAGAAGCCGAGAAGCGCTACAATGAAAGCCATATAGCTACAGGCAATATCGTCGAAAAGACAATTGGAGTTCTGAAGCAGCGCTTCAGATGCCTGGATCACTCAGGAGGCAACTTACAATACCACCCTGAGCAGGTCGCTGAGTTCATTGTGGTGTGCCTCAAAGCCACTTCCCATAACCCTTCACTCCTCTATAGTTCAAGAATCTGTCTATCTCCGCCTTGAATATATTCAATGACCCAGCCTCCACAGCTCTCTGGGGTAGAGAATTCCATAGATTCGCGACTCTCTGAGAAGAAATTCTTCCTCATTTCCGTATTAAATGGGTGACCCCTTATTCTGAAACGATGCCCCCTAGTTCTAGATTCGCCCACGAGGGGAAACATCCTCTCAGCATCTACCCTGTCAAGCCCCCTCAGAATCTTGCATTGTTTCAATAAGATCACCTCTCATTCTTCTAAACTCCAATGAGTACAGGCCCAACCTGCTTTCCTCATAAGACAACCCATTCATCCCAGGAATCAACCTCGTGAATGTTCTCTGAGCTGCCTCCAATGCAAGTATACTCTTCCTTAAATAAGGAGACCAAAACAGTTGTAGCAAGACTTCCCTACTTTTATACTCCATCCCATTGCAATAAAGGGCAACATTCCATTTGCCTTCCTAATTACTTGATCTACCTGCATGCTAATTGTTTGTGTTTCATGTACAAGGACACCCAGATCCCTCTGTACCGCAGCATTCTGTAGTCTCTTTCTATTTAAATAATACTTTACTTTGCTTTTCTGTTCTTCCTACCAAAGTAGTTAACCTCACAGTTTCCCACATTATACGCCATCTGCCAAATTTTTGCCCACTCACTTAACCTGTCTATATCCCTTTGCAGACTCTTTGTGTCCTCTTCACAACTTGCTTTTCCACCTATCTTTGTATCATCAGCAAATTTGGCTACAATACACTCAGTCCCTTCATCCAAGTCATTAATATAGATTTTAAATAGTTGAGGCCCCAGCACTGAACCCTGTGGCGCCTCACTTGTTACTGCTTGTTAACCAGAAAATTACCCATTTATTCCAACTCTCTGTTTTCTGTTAGCATGGATAGAGGATTAGCTAACTAATATATTACCCCCAACCCCTGAGCTCTTGTGCAGTAACCTTCTATGTGGCGCCTGATCAAATGCCTTTCGGAAATCCAAATACACGACATCTACTGGTTCCGCTTCATCCATCCTGCTCATTACATCCTCAAAGAACTCTAATAAAGTTGTCAAACACAATTTCCCTTTTATAAAACCATGTTGATTGTATTATGATTTTCTAAATGTCCTACTACTACTTCCTTAATAATGGACTCCAGCATTTACCCAATGACAGATGTTAGGCTAACTGGCCTATAATTTCCTACTTTCTGTCTCCAGCTTTTCTTGAATAGGGACATTACATATACGGTTTTACAATCCGCTGGGACCTTTCCAGAATCTACGGAATTTTGGAAGATTACAACCAATGCTCCCACTATCTCTGCACTAACTTCTTTGAAGACCCTAGGATGCAAGCCATCAGGTCCAGGGTACTTGTCAGCCTTTAATCCCATTAGTTTGACTAGTACTTTTTCTCTCGTGATAATTGTTTTAATTTCCTTCCTCCCTTTTGCCCCCTAATGTTCTACTATTATTGGGCTGCTTTTAGTGTGTTCTGCAGTGAAGACATACAAAATATTTGTTCAAAGTCTCTGCCATTTCCTTGTTTACCATTATTAATTCACCAGTCTCATCCTCTAAGGGACCAACATTTACTTGAGCTACTCTCTTCCTTTTTATGTACTTGTAGAAGCTCTATCTATTTTTATGTTTCTTGCTAGTTTACTCTCACCATCTATTTTCTCCTTCTATACTTTTTTTTAGTCAGCCTTTGTTGGTTTCTATTAATTAATTGAAGCATTTATTCAATCGATATTTTAATTTTATTGTTTAATTATTTTATCTGTTCTAAATTATTAATTTAATAAGTACCATCAAGTTACAGTTTCTCAGCTCTTAATTTAAACCCCTTCCCTAACTTAGAAAGCAATTAAAAGCTATAATACTCACCAACCAATCACCTACCTGTTCTCCTGTGACATCACTCTTTGATTTTCTTTTTGCCACGCTCTTTATTCCAGCCCCTCTCCACTCTGGCTCTCGGCTCCCGCTCTTTTTAAATTGTTCATCATCTTGGACAGGGAGATGGGTTTGGGCTGGGGCTGAACTAGAGAGTGTAGCTTGTTTGGATTCTTCTACATGAAGTTTGGGGTCTGGAGATATAGTTGGGGAGGTCGGGGGGGACAGTAGAGTGATCTTCCTATTGGACTAGAAAAGAGGCTTGGTTTAGCCAGGTTGTCAGCTGCTGCTACTCAGTGTAACTGATAGCATTTGGGCCATAGCTGTGGGCAGCATATAAATCTGCTAACCTTTTAATCTGATTTCCTTTGAAAAGGATAATAACATTTATTCCAGTTAACAGATGTGTGTGAGAGGTCCCATACTACAATGCAGTTTCTCCTATCATCTTGTCAAAGACAATAAACATATTTATTGCAAAAGTAAAATACTGCGGATGCTGAAAATCTGAAATAAAAACAGAAAATGCTGGAAACACTCAACAGGTGAGGCAGCATCTGTGGAGAGAGAAACAGAGTTAACTTTTCAGGTCTGTGACCTTTCGTCAAAACTGGAAAAAGTTAGAGATATAACAGATTTTTAAGCAAATACAGGGGCAGGAAAAGGGAGGAGGGAAGGAAAGATCAAAAGGGAAGGTCTGTGGCAGGCAGGAGTGATTAAATGACAAAAGGGATGATGGTGTGAAAATTATTATTGTGTGCACAAGGAACATCAAAAGAAAATGGCCATATTCAAAAATTATGGCTACCCCCCGATCTGTACTTTTAGTTTGCTTATGTTTTCCGAACAATAAATCATTTCATCTGCATTCCACAGTGAGTTTTACTCAGTAAATGAAGAGAGTGCTAGCAGAATAGACACGGATCTTGCTCATGCTAAGAATAGGTTCAGTAAAATTTACTGTATCCATCAATTTTCTAACAGCTTAAGAATGGATTTTATACGTGGATCAGTGCAAATTCAAAAAGTGAAATTCAGAACTGGTGCTGTGGTTTGCTACATCAATGATAATATTTAGAGTTATTTTTCTCGCCCAGGAAGGCAATCCAAGCGAGTACAAGCACTGTGATATTTTTCCATCACTTGTGTGCAGCAGTGAGATGTTGACCACTCCTTGAACAGAAAACTCGTATCTTTACAGACTCATTCTTGCTAAGAAATTGAAATTGAGGCTTTGAGGCCGTTGTAATTGATACACCTGCGTTACATCTTCACTGTGCTATATCTTCACTGTTCTACATAAGAACATAAGAAATAGGAGCAGGAGTTGTCCATACGGCCCCTCGAGCCTGCTCCACCATTTAATATGATCATGACTGCTGCAATCATGGACTCAGGTCCACTTTCCTGCCCGCTCCCCATAACCCCTTATTCCCTTATCAGTTAAGAAACAGTCTATCTCTGTCTTAAATGTATTCAATGACCCAACTTCCACAGCTCTCTGAGGCAGCGAATTCCACAGATTTACAACCCTCAGAGAGAAGAAATTCTTCCTCATCTCAGTTTTAAATGGGCGGCCCCTTATTCTAAGATTGTGCCCTCTAGTTCTAGTCTCCCCCATCAGTGGAAACATTCTCTCTGCATCCAACTTTTCAAGCCCCCTCATAATCTTATACATTTCATAACATTAGAACCTAAGAAATAGGAGCAGGAGTAGGCCATATGGCCCCTCGAGCTTGCTCCGCCATTCAATAAGCTCATGGCTGATCTGATCATGGACTCAGCTCCACTTCACCGCCCGCTCCCCATAACCCCTTATCCCCTTATCGTTTAAGAAACTGTCTATTTCTGTCTTAAATTTATTCAATGTCCCAGCTTCCACAGCTCTCTGAGGCAGCGAATTCCACAGATTTACAACCCTCAGAGAGAAGAAATTTCTCCTCATCTCTGTTTTAAATGGGCGGCCCCTTATTCTAAGATCATGCCCTGTAGTTCTAGTCTCCCCATCAGTGGAAACATCCTCTCTGCATCCACCTTGTCAAGCCCCCTCATAATCTTACACGTTTTGATAAGATCACCTCTCATTCTTCTGAATTCCAATGAGTAGAGGCCCAACCTACTCAACCATTCCTCATAAGTCAACCCCCTCATCCTCGGAATCAACCTAGTGAACCTTCTCTGAACTGCCTCCAAAGCAAGTATATCCTTTCGTAAATATGGAAACCAAAACTGCATGCAATATTCCAGGTTTAGCCTCAGCAATACCTTGTATAGCTGTAGCAAGACCTCCCTGCTTTTAAACTCCATGCCCTTTGCAATAAAAGCCCAAGATTCCATTGGCCTTCCTGATCACTTGCTGTACCTGCATACTATCCTTTTGTGTTTCATGCATCAGGACCCCCAGGTCCCGCTGTACTGCAGCACTTTGCAATCTTTCTCCATTTAAATAATAACTTGCTCTTCGATTTTTTTTATGCCAAAGTGCACGACCTCACACTTTCCAACATTATACTCCATCTGCCAAATTTTTGCCTACTCACTTAGCCTGTCTACTTCCTTTTGCAGGGTTTTTGTGTCCTCCTCACACATTGCTTTTCCCTCCCATCCTTGTATCATCAGCAAACTTGGCTACATTACACTCAGTCCCTTCATCCAAGTCGTTAATGTACATTGTAAATAGTTGGGGTCCCAGCACTGATCCCTGCGGCACCCCACTAGTTACTGATTGCCAACCCGAGATTGAACCATTTATCCCGACTCTCTGTTTTCTGTTAGTTAGCCAATCTTCTATCCATGCTAGTATATTACCCCCAACTCTGTGAAATGTTATCTGTGCAGTAACCTTTTATGTGGCACCTTGTCAAATGCCTTTTGGAAGTCCAAATACACCACATCCACTGGTTCCCCTTTATCCACCCTGTTTGTTACATCCTCAAGGAATTTCAGCAAATTTGTCAAACATGACTTCCCCTTCATAAATCCATGCTGACTCTCCCTGACTGATTTATACTTTTCCAAATGTCCTGCTACTGCTTCTTTAATAATGGACTCCAACATTTTCCCAACTACAGATGTCAGGCTAACTAGTCTATAGTACCCTGCTTTTTGTCTGTCTCCTGTTTTGAACAGGGGCATTACATTTGCAGTTTTCCAATCTGATAGGAACCTCCCCAGAATCCAGGGAATTTTGGTAAATTTCAACCAATACATCTACTACCCCTGTCACTACTTCTCTTTAGACCCTAGGATGCAAGCCATCAGGTCCAGGGGATTTATCCACCTTTAGTCTCATTATCTTACTGAGTACCACCTCCTTAGTGATTGTGATTGTGTTAAGTTCCTCTCTCCCCCGCCCCCGCCCCCCATAGCCCCTTGACAATCCACTGTTGGGATATTTTTAGTGTCCTCTACCGTAAAGATTGATACAAAATATTTGTTCAGAGTTTCTGCCATCTCCATGTTCGCCATCACTAATTCCCCGGTCTCGTCTAAGGGTCCAACATTTACTTTAGCCACTCTTTTCTTTTTTATATACCTGTAGGAACTCTTGCTATCTGTTTTTATATTTTACATCTTCACTGTTCTATATCTTCACTGTTCTACATCTTCACTACACTACATCATGCCATGATGGAGAATGGAGTCATTTCATTGGAGAGCTAGCTCAATAAAACAGAGTATTCATTTACATCTAGTTATGCATTTCAGTGAATTGTGGTTGAATTTTAAGTTGTAATTCTGCTTATTTACAGGAGCAGCCAAGGTTTCATGCACATGAAACTGACCAGAACCAAAGATAAATACATCTTGGGACAGAACAGCCTTCCATTTGACAGCATTCCTGAGGTTATACACTACTATACCACCAGAAAGCTACCAATTAAAGGAGCAGAGCATTTATCACTGCTCTACCCTGTAACTGTGCGAACACTATAAAATCTTTACTCAGCTTAGCTCCTTCCTATGGATGGGAGATTGACCAATTACTTTAAACTGCATGGATTGGGCTGGTCACCACCAAGTGGCCCTATTGTGTATTTCAGAGATATTATGGAGACTGGATACTGCAGACTAATATTGTGTGTTTCCTGTGTGAACACTAACATTTATCTTGTGGTACACTATTGCTGCACTATTGCATGAATATGATTTTATTCAAAAAAACACCTAATTCAACTCAAAATTGTTACCAATACTTTATTAATCGACTGAAATATTGAAATTCTTCCGTGAAAGTGTCTGAAGTTAGTAAAATTTGATATATATGGTGTTCATTACACTATACCCTGAATAACGATGCAGATAGCTCTGAACTTGGTGATTATTTATGAGGATTTGTAAATACTGTGGCTAAATATAAATACATCACCGTGCTTTTTACTTTCAGACAAAAGAAAATGTATTTCACTTTGCGTTGGATATTGATATTTTCATTAATATCGATGATGGATTACAAAAGAAAATAAAATACACTCATGATAAAGGAGGAACTTGCGCCTTATGTCCTCTGGACATGCCAACGTGCTTCACACGCAATGAATTCCTTTCAGAGTGCAGTCACTATTATATTGTAGGCAAACACAGCAGCCAATTTGTTCACAGCAGCAGCATCATCATCATAGGCAGTCCCTCAGAGTCGAGGAACATAAGAACATAAGAATTAGGAACAGGAGTAGGCCATCTAGCCCCTTGAGCCTGCTCCGCCATTCAACAAGATCATGGCTGATCTGGCCGTGGACTCAGCTCCACTTACCCGCCCACTCCCCGTAACCCTTAATTCCCTTATTGGTTAAAAATCTATCTATCTGTGACTTGAATACATTCAATGAGCTAGCCTCAACTGCTTCCCTAGGCAGAGAATTCCACAGATTCACAACCCTCTGGCAGAAGAAATTCCTTCTCAACTCGGTTTTAAATTGGCTCCCCCGTATTTTGAGGCTGTGCCCCCTAGTTCTAGTCTCCCCGACCAGTGGAAACAACCTCTCTGCCTCTATCTTGTCTATCTCTTTCATTATTTTAAATGTTTCCATAAGATCACCCCTCATCCTTCTGAACTCCAACGAGTAAAGACCCAGTCTACTCAATCTATCATCATAAGGTAACCCTCTCATCTCCGGAATCAGCCTAGTGAATCGTTTCTGTACCCCCTCCAAAGCTAGTTTATCCTTCCTTAAGTAAGGTGACCAAAACTGCACGTAGTACTCCAGGTGCGGCCTCACCAATATCCTACACAGTTGCAGCAGGACCTCCCTGCTTTTGTACTCCATCCCTCTCGCAATGAAGGCCGACATTCCATTCGCCTTCCTGATTACCTGCTGCACCTGCAAACTAACTTTTTGGGATTCATGCACAAGGAGCCTACGGCCACACTAGTCTGAAAAAAAAACGCCCGATCTCGTCTGATCTTGGAAGCTAAGCAGAGTCAGGCCTGGTTAGTACTTGGATGGGAGACTGCCTGGGAATACCAGGTGCAGTAGGTCCAAAAAGAGTTTCATGCACAAGGACCCCCAGGTCCCTCTGCACCATAGCATGTTGTAATTTCTCCCCATTCAAATATTCCCTTTTACTGTTTTTTTTTCCAAGATGGATGACCTCACATTTTCCGACATTGTATTCTATCTGCCAAACCTTAGCCCATTCGCTTAACCTATCTAAATCTCTTTGCAGCCTCTCTGTGTCCTCTACACAACCCGCTTTCCCACTAATCTTTGTGTCATCTGCAAATTTTGTTACAATACACTCTGTCCCCTCTTCCAGGTCATCTATGTTTCTTGTAAACAGTTGTGGTCCCAGCACCGATCCCTGTGGCACACCACTAACCACCGATTTCCAACCCGAAAAGGACCCATTTATCCCGACTCTCTACTTTCTGCTAGCCAGCCAATTCTCTATCCATGCTAATACATTTCCTCTGACTCCGCGTACCTTTATCTTCTGCAGTAACCTTTTGTGTGGCACCTTATCGAATGCCTTTTGGAAATCTAAATACACCACATCCATTGGTACACCTCTATCCACCATGCTCGTTATATCCTCAAAGAATTCCAGTAAATTAGTTACAGGACTTGCTTCCACTCTTAGAATGAGTCCTTAGGTGTCTGAACAGTCCAATATGAGAGCCACAATCCCTGCCACAGGTGGGACAGACAGTCGTTGAGGGTAAGGGAGGGTGGGACAGGTTTGCCGCGCGTTCCTTCCGCTGCCTGCGCTTGTTTTCTGCATGCGCTCGGCAATGAGACTCGAGACGCTCAGCGCCCTCCCGGATGCACTTCCTCCACTCAGGATGGTCTTTGGCCAGGGACTCCCAGGTGTCTATGAGGGTGCTACGCTTTATCAGGGAGGCTTTGAGGGTGTCCTTGTAATGTTTCCTCTGTCCACCCTTGGCTCATTTGCCATGAAGGAGTTCGGAGTAGAGCGTTTGCTTTGGGAGTCTCATGTCTGGTATGCGGGCAATGTGGCCTGCCCAGCGGAGCTGATCAAGTGTGGTCAGTGCTTCAATGCTGGGGATGTTGGCTTGGTCGAGGACACTAATGTTGGTGCATCTGTCCTCCCAGGGGATTTCTAAGATCTTGCGGAGGCATCGTTGGTGGTATTTCTCCAGCGACTTGAGGTGGCTACTGTACATGGTCCATGCCTCTGAGCCATACAGGAGCGTGGGCATTACTACAGCCCTGTAGACCATGAGCTTGGTGGCAGCATCACACAAGCAGTAAATTAGGTAAATAACCAGTTAAGTTCTTTTGGCGGTGCTGTTTGAAGGGGAAATGTTGGTCAGGGCATCTTTGAATAATGCCATGGGATCTTTTATGTCCACCTTAGATGACAGAGCCTCAGTTTAATGTCTCATCTCAAAGGCAGCGCCTCCAACAATACAGCACTCTTTCAGTGCTGCACTAAAATGTCAGCCGAGATTGTGTTCAAGTTGCTGGAGTGGGGCTTCAACTCATTATCTACTGACTCAGGCAAGCGTGGTACTAATCAACATTGCTAGAAGATGGCTACTTTTTGAGAGATCAAGTCATGGGTTCTTGTACACTTAATTAAAATCACAAGATTGTCCAAGTTCATAGATTCGTAGAATTGTACAGCACAGAAGGAGGCTATTCAACCCATCGAGTCTGCGCCGGCTCTCTCGAAGAGCAATCCAATCAGTCCCACTCCCCCGCTCTTTCCCCATAGCCTGAGATTTTTTCTCCTTCAAGTATTTAAGTTGAGGCAAGCAGTTCAGGCTAAGCCTCTTATTGCAGTCACTAATTTGAAATCTTAGCAATTTTTGAATCTACGAATTCAAACTAAGCAAGTTTCAGATTGAAGTCTTGAATGTTCCCACTCTCCCAAAGAGAATAAGTAGTAATAATCTGATCTGAGTACCAAATAACTATATATAAATTAGCCTATTGTATTCAAAGTAAATATTTATGCAGGGTTATGTTTAATTTTACAGAATGCCATTAAATGAAGCTTCTAACTGCAAGGCACTGTCATCAAAAGTTGAGAGTAAAAATTAAAATGCATTGCCACGAGTATGACCCACTGTGCAAGTGTTGTACGTATCTTTGCTATCCCCTGTTGTTTGTTTTTAAGTTATCTGCCATGATTTTTATTGTGCTAACTATACAACTAGATTATTTTAAATGCATGCACCCTTGTGCTTGTCCTGATGCAACAGAGGCATGCATGTTAGCTCAACAATACTTGCCCCATCAATTTGTTCATTTGTTTGTACCAGTTTGGTTTTGTATCAGCATCACATTACATTGGAGCTGTTGTGAAGTGATTCCTCAGATTCTGAAGTCCCAAAGATCATTATCTGGAGTTAAAATAGATTTGCAAAGGCGCGGAATAATGCTTGTTCATGAACTGAGTGGTTTTCTCTCCCTATAATATATATTTGCATTGATGGGGAAATTATAGTAGCTAATAATGTACGCGCAAAACAAAAGCAGCTTTCAGCATATTTAAAAATCTATTTTGTATGGTTTGGATATCTGAGCCAGTTTTCTATCAAAACTTGCAAATCTATAATATATTAAGAATCTTGACATAGAAATTCGATAAAGCCTAAAAGTGGGCGGTGCCACCGCGGGGCGCGATTTGCTCATGCCTGTAAAAAGATGGCAGACAGCGCCATTGTTTTGATGCTGCCTGCTGATTTGAATGCTTGGAGGACACAGTCAGGTGACCAACACGCTGCGTCAGACAGTGTGCTCAGCAGGAGGCCCAATGGAGTGTGACCAAAGCATCCCTGGAGTGAGTGCCTTTTCTTAAAGCAAGTTTGTCATTTTAGAAAGCAACCACGAGCCCTTAAAGTGGAACTGCCGTCTGGGGAAAAAAAAATCATTTGGAAATTGGCAGTTTCTAGCCCATGGAGCTCAACTGCCTTCTGGGGGGAAACTCATACCAAACTAGGCAGCCTGCAACTCTTAAAGCTGAACTGCCTTCTGCACATAAAAAAATGGTAAAAGTGTTTCAGTACTAACACGGATGGCTCAACAGCCCAGGGAAGGGGCACCCAGAGTCTCGCGTATAGCACTCCGGCTTTGTGCAGGGAGTCAAAAATGGAAGACAGGCCCTCTAAGCACGGGAGGCCTCCAGAAAGAAGGATGTGGGACCAAATCGCCGAGGCCATCACTGCCAGTAGTGTCACCCCCATCACCTGGCTCCGCTCCCAAAGAAGCTTCATGACTTCAGACCAGTGGTCAAAGTCAGTGAATGCATCTTCAAAATCTGTCTCCTCCCAACTGCACCACTGGCCTCGCACACTGCCCATTGCACGACCCCATCCCCCATCACTCACCTCCCAACAATCTGTACCAAAAACAAGGCACACATCACATTCCTAGCTTCGCCTCACACTCTTGGAGGAGACAGTGATGGCCATTCTTGGCAGCTGTATGGCTGAGCCCTTGTCCAGCAGGTGGGCTGAAAGAATTCAAGATGCTGGTATCCTCATAGTTCCCCTACTTCTCACATCCCACTTCATCCCCATCCCAAGTGCGATGTAAGAAGCGCTGACAGCATCCCTGCAGTGCTGCTACACACACGTTCTTCCATGTGTAGTTAGGACAGGGTGTGATGACGTGCAGCGATGTCCAACATCGCAGTTATGTGTCAAATCAGGCGTTGAGCGCTGATTGGCATTACCATCTATACATCTGGCAAAGGCAGCGCTGTCCACATCACCAAAATGGCAGCCGCCACTTTTTGCAGAAAAACACCGTTAACGGTCGGCAGTAAAGTAGGGAATTTCTAGGCCCTTGTATCTACGCACACTTCATTTCAACTTTTTGCATTGTGGCCACATTTATAATGGACACTGCAAGTGTAAGTGTAAATCACGCTGTCGAATGGAAGTGTTGCAGCACTGTCGCTGGTGGGAGGATGTCATTATAGCAAGACAAGTTTACATAAAAAGACTTGCATTTATATAATGCCTTTCATGTGCTCAGGACATCCCAGAGCATTTACACCCAACAAAGTACAGTTGAAGTGTAGGAAACATGGCAGCTAATTTATGCACAGCCAAGTCCTACAAACAGAAATGTGTTTTTAGTTTTGTATGCTACTTATGCACGATTAATTAGTATAATAAAAGGAAATAATGCACAATTTTGCAACAATATTTGCTTTACATCACCGTTGCAAAATATTTTTATTGGGTAACAAAAATCAGCTCCTTTTATATTCCATAAGTTGTCTTCCTTCTACTTTGGGGTTTTGTGAAATTTCTGCTGATTTTTATTGGAATCTATATTAGATAATTGAATTTCAAGAAAATTCTCAATTTGTTCACAGTGACTATTTTTTGCAAAATGCTCAGTTGGACTCCCATCAGTCAACCTAGACCATCAGTCGTAGCTGATGCCAAGTTGTCATAATAAAGGAAAGATTTTGGTTTACTGAATGACACGATAAAATGAGCTGCCAAATATAAAAAGTTTTGACTTTCACAATGGGGGCTATGCCCACCAACCTTGGACCTTAGTCACTGTCCTCGATATCAAGGAAAATTATTATTTAACGGCCAAATTTTTTTCTTCAGGCTATGTTTCACAGTGAGCAATCTACCTCTCTACCTCTCACGTCTTTGTTTAGTTACACGGGCATTGGTTGATTACACTTGAAAAGAAATTATGTCCATTTTTACCGGTGGTGATGAATTGGGCAAAGCTGATGGATAACGGCAGGAACCATTAATGTAACTGCAGATATTTAGGATCCAGGCATTACTTGGCACACAAAAAAAATAAATTGTTTTATTTATGCCTGGTGGGAAAAAAAAAAGTTTAAGAGATATTCTACCTTTTGTTGACCTACAAGGAGTAGAATGGCTCCCACCATCCCCAGTACACACTTTACCTTCTTCCCAATCTCCATCTGTTCTGTTCACTTTGAATTGATTTTCAGGAGTAACCGTGATTGATGGTGCTCAAACAGCTGAGAATAAACACTTTTGCATAATTTCCTATCTGGGCAAGATCACTGCATCTCTGAAGGTAATAACAATAGGATTGTCAGATTGCGTCACAAAATTTTCCTTCAGAATACACTTGTTGTTATTACTTTGTGCAAATTGTTTTGTGCACATTTATGGTTATTAAAGAAACAGCTGTGTTTTCAAACCATTGTTGAATTTTGACATAAAACCTGGATCCTAACACATAGTTGGCAATGGATTAAGGCTGTAAGTCATTCTCCTTATCTCCATAAACAACTCATGTTCCTCTTTTGTAGTCAAGACCTCCTCAAAGTTATTTTATTGAATTTCTGCTTTGTAAGTTTCTATCATCCTTCATGTAACACACCAAAAATAACTGCTACCAAGATCAGAGGTGACAAAATGTTTGAGAGTTTTAAAAGAATTAATGAGTGTTTGTTGTTCAAACATTGCACGCTGAAGACGAAACCACTTCAGTTTGTTTACTCTATTGCATCTCTGGCCTGAAGCCTCTCACCTGACCATGCTGATACCCTCAGTCAGTGTGAAGAGCCTATTACTAGGCACCATGTTTCCTCGGTGTTACAGCACACAGTCATTTTTGCCAGATATGACAAGTGGAAGTTCTCTCTATGAGAAGTTATCCTTAGGCCTAATGTGTTCTGCACCATCTGTGGTGCATCATAATTTCAGTCAAATGTAAGAGGAACCATTTCCCCCTTGTACAAACTAACCTTGTACAACAAATGCTGTATGAATGACATAGTTGCAATGTATTAACTCTCTTTTCTCTCCCATAGAGAAAATGAGTCATGTGTTTTTAATTGCTTGTTGCTGGTTAGCTAAGCGCACGCACCATTCTGAAGTGTGATGGAGATGGGATTGGTGCAAATACTGTGTAGGAATTATGGTGAGTTATGGTAGCAATCAATACATTTTATGCAGTGCCAGACTGTCTTCACATGCTGATTTGAAAACCATTAATTTCATAACCTACTAACCCTTATTAACTTGTAGAAAGAATCTTGATGTATAAAAATAAAAGAATAACGCCTTCCGTTTAATCAGTGACTTTGTTGGAGTTGACTATTTCCATGCAATGTGTTTTCTGCTGTTCTATGCTGGTTTGCACTTTAGTGAGAGAATGAATAAATGTCAGAATAAAAATTTTTTCCTCTGTGTCTTTACATTATCCACATTCTGTTTCCATCTAAGGTGAGGTATTTGACTCTCAGCTGCAGACATATATGCCACACGAAGAGGAACAGAAAATTGTATGAAGTTATCAAACTTTTCCTGTACATATTTGTAGCGCTGTCGCGTGTGATTCAAAGAACTAGGTTTGAAGAAAAAATAGTTATACTAAGAAAAGGGTCTATCTCAGTGAAGTAAGTATTTTTGATGGAAACAATTAAAAAGTGAAGTACAATAAAAACTGATCAAGGTTGAAGACAAAACCAGGAAAGAAAAAGCTTTATTTGAGTGAAATAAGTATTTTTTGAAATAATCTAAAAGTGACAAATGACTGAAAATGGCTAGGTTTTGAAGAAAGAGATAGAGGAGCAAATTTGCAGGCAAATTACAGAAAGATGTGGGAGGAAAGACTTTTCCCTCAGTGAAATCAGTACTTTCATTAGAAACAATCAAAAATTGACAAGAACAACTAAAAGACTAAATTAGAAGAGAAAATGGTTATCCATGAAAGATAGAGCTTTATCTCCGTGAAATACGTACTTCTGTTCAAAACAATGACATGGAAAAATAAGCAGTTTTGAAGAAAATCTAAATAATCCATGATAGAAAAACCTTCAACTCAGTGAAATAAGCACTTGCGTTGAAACAAATCAAACATTGACAAGGACAATTAAAGATGACACGCCTTGAGATGAAAATAGTAATTCGTGATGGTTAAGTAATTTATACTTGATTGTGTTTTCCATAACTATTCTAAAGCGGATGATATTATGATAATTATTCCAAAAGTGCTCCCCCAGTGAAACATGCCATGCATTTCCCCACAACCACAATCCACCACTGCTTCCTGCCTCGTTGGGCTGGAAGCACACTGATCAAGAAAGTTCTCTTGCACACATTTCAGTAATTCCTCCCCCTCTTTGCTCTTTACACTGTTATTATCCCAGTCTATATTGGGATAATTGAAGTTCCTCATTATCACTACTCTGTAGTTGTTGCAGCTTTCTGTAATTTGCTCCTCTATCTCCTTCCCAGAATTTGGTGGTCTATAGTATACACACAATCGTGGAATAGCTCTTCAATTTTACCAAAAAGATTCTGTATTTAGCCACTCGACTACATCATCCCTCTCCAGTGCTATAATAATTACTTTGATCCATACTTCCAAGCCACCCCCACCAATGTTCCTTACAAGGTCCTACGCACTCATTCAAAGTCAGCCCACAGAGAGCTGACGCGGGGGGTAGGGAGAGGCCCAACACCCAGTGGCTCTAATCCTCAGAGGGAGAGTTGTTTGTGATCTCAGAGCCCATCCAAAATACAACATGGTTTGCTAAGGTACGGAGCGGCTTGGGGATTCCGTTGGCACTTTTTCTGCCGAAACGCGTGCAGTCGGTTCCCGGGGAATAAGCGGTGGCCGCACTTTGGAACAACACACCGTGGGAGCCGGTTATTGATTGCAGGAAGTTCACACGTTCCGTGTATGGGCGCGGGATACAGGCAAATCTGAAAACTTACTACTGAAAATTACATCGCCATTAATTGGGGTTGCTCCAACACACACAGTCATCCAAAACACCAGAATTCACAGCCAAACACACCTGGACCACTCAGATTGGGCAATTCAATGCTTGAGGCGTCTACTTTCGCATCAAATGCCTTTTCCACCAAGCCTTCAACCCATAATACGAGTGCTTTCCCAAGTACTCCAAACCAGGAAGGAAAGTGATATGCTGGATTATAGTTATTTTTTAGGTTAACTTTTTTATAAAATATATACAATCTCATATTTATATCTATATTTATTTCATGTAAATGTTTAATTTTGAGTAACCAATGTTAATGGCCAAAGGTGTTTTTTTTAAACATCACTCTGGTTTTAAAGTCTTAAAAATCCCCTCTTATTACTGCCCTACAGTTTTTGCACTTCTCAGAAATGTGCCTAAATATTTGTTCTTCTATCTCCCTCTGACTGTTTGGAGATCACACCCAGCAGTGTGATCGCCCATTTTTATTCTTCAATTCAACCCATATGGCCTCATTTGATGATCCTTCCAACATATCATCCCTCCTCACAGCTGTAATTGTTTAATCAATACTGCACCCTTCTTTTTTACTCCCTCTCTATCCCATCTGAAAACACTGTAACCAGGAATGTTGAGCTGCCTTACCTTCCCTTCTTTCAGCCATGTCTCAGTAATAGCTATAATATCGTACTCCCACTTGTCTATCTGTGCTTTCAGCTCATCTGCCTTATTCCCTATACTCCTTGCATTGAAGTATATAACATTTAGAACTGCCAAACTTTCTTGTTGTCTATTTTCTAGCCCATATTTCCTCTGTCTTCCAAATACATTTTCTACTATTTTGCTTTCCGATTTCAGCTTTACTTCTCTCCCTCCTGAATCTATTCTCAGGTTCCCATCCTCCTGCCAAGCTAGTTTAAAGCCTCTCCAACAGCACTAGCAACCCACTATGCCCCCTCGAAGAAATTAGTTCCAGCTCTGTTGAGGTGCAATTCATCCGGCTTGTACAGGTCCCATCTCCCTCAGAAACATTCCCAATGCCTCGGGAATCTAAAGCCCTCCCTCCTACACCATTCTATCAGCCACGCGTTCATTTTCTCTATCCTCCTACTTCTGTACTCACTGGCACGTGGCACTGGGAGTATTCCAGATATTACTACCTTTTGAGGTCCTGCTTTTTCAATCTCTCTCCTAGCTCCCTAAAATCTGCCTGCAGGACCTCATCCCTCTTTCTACCCATGTCATTGGTACCGATATGGACCACGACCTCTGGCTGTTCACCCTCTCCCCCCAGAATGCCCTGCAGCTGCTTGGTGACATCAAGGGAGACAACATACCATCCTGGAATCACGTCTGCGGCCGCAGAAACACCTGTCTGCTCCCCTGACTATCGAATCCCCTACCACTATTGCTCTTCCATTCTTCTTCCTCCTGAGCAGCTCAACTTTCCAGGTTACAGGGTTTTCAGATGGGATAGAGAAGGGCTGAGAGAGAATGCTGATGCTGGTGTTTTGGCAGGATTTTGCGGAGGCAGCGTTGGTGGTACTTCTCCAGTTCTTTGAGGTGCCTACATAGTCCATGTCTCTGAAGCATATAGGAGGGTGGGTATCACTACTGCTCTGTAGACCATGAGCACGGTGCCGGGTTTGAGATCCTGGTCCTCAAACACTCTTTTCCTCAGGCAGCCGAAGGCTGCACTGACACAATGAAGGCGGTGTTAGACTTCATCATCGATGTCTGTCCTTGCTGATAGTATGCT